>NC_142707.1:49446474-49769252 GCF_055471065.1 Atractosteus spatula | reverse complement strand
ACTGTCTTCCTTATTTAAACAGCTGTTAAAGGAACATTGACATAAATAAACAGGCAGGGCTACAAATAATGTACTCAGGTTAATGAACTTTACTGTTACATCATTGTCATTTGATGATTTAAGACATCTGTACCGACATAGGGCTCTGGGAATCACTGACCTGTAAATATCTGGTCATGGTATAACTCTTGCGTGTTGTGTAAGGTTACATTAAGTATTGTAGTAATTATTGGTTTATCCTGTCTATGTCTGGGCCTCGTTGTTCCTCTATTACCAGCTGAGCTGGAGAATAAAGAACAAACATCCGCTGTAAACCTACGGTACGTAATCTTCTCCTGGAAGGGAAAACAGCATCATGATTGCAGATCCAAATCATCTTTAAATCCCTTAACAAATCCATTATTTAAACAATCATGGTTCATGTGCTTCTTGTCTTTTTCAATTGGTGACTTTAAGGTTTACCTACAGAACCTGCCTAATAACACTTCTCCAGGTCCAGGGCTACAGAGCATCCAGACGTGATGCCGATCCATCACAGGAAGTACAGCAGAGATACTGGCCCCCATTCATACAGCTGGGTGGACTGCAGCAATGGGGTTAACTACCTCACTTAAGGTACTGTATGAGGGAACTTGAGCAAGCAACACACCAGTTAAGAGTCCAGAGACTCACACACTAAGCAATTCTTCCCTCACTGCCAAGAAGTGAAAAATGTAGGATGTATGAACAAGTGCACAACAGGAGGCCTCTGGCACACAATCAGTTTTAAACTGCGCTAACGTTAAACCCAAGACAGGAAACAGTAATCTGACCTGGGATCAAGGCTGAAGGCTCCTTGCCTGAAGGTGAGGGGGTGATTCATGGAGTTGTCACTCTTCATAGACAGAGCGCTGGGACCCTGTGGCACCGATCCCTCTGGCTTCAACCTGTCAGCAACACATGGAAACAGATCTCACAGTCACTCATTCCCACAACACAAGACACAGTAATGCTGTCAGCTGCTGTCCGACTCCTGTGACTCTTCAATATTCCTAAAGCGAATCTAGTAAAGACACAAGAAAGCATGATACAACTCAGCTGTGCTCAGCAGCAGACTTTCCTAGCTGTACTTACGGAAACTAGAGACGTTCCACGCAGACTGATACGAAACCTCTTCCAACACTCTCTAAGGACAGGAGTCATGCCCACTGACTCAAAAATGACCAATATCATGCTCTGCCATCAAACAGGTAAACAGGTAACAAAACAAACCTAGTAATTTTTCACCTATATGTCTAAATTCTATTCGTGTAAGCTTATGGAAATGGTCATTAGAAAAGCAGTGTAAAGTTGCTGCCTGTTTTCAGTCTGCATTGATTATTCCTGTGCCTAAGAAAGCCAGTGTCAGCTGCGTGGATGATTACAGGTCTCTGGGCCTGACCTCAGATATTATGAAAGATTTTGAGTGACTGGTTTGTAACCATCTGTCCAGTGTTAAGCTAGACCCTTACCAATTTGGGTACAGGACCAACAGATCTGTAGAGGATGCTGTTTCTGTTTACCACCATCCCATCCTGCAGCACCTTGAAGTCACCACCACCTGTTTACTAGCTACAGCTCAGCATGTTATACAACTGAGCCTATAAAGCTGTTTGATAAACTTCAGGAGCGGGCCATTAGAGCAGGCTTTGTGCTCTACGACAGCTGAGAGAGTTTGGAGTCAATCAGGAAGCAACAACACACTTCTATAGAACAGAGACTGACAGCGGGTTCACCTTCTCAATATCAGTTTGGTACATCAATACAACTGCCCAAGACAGGAATCAGCTGGAAATAGTCGTATGCACAGCATCCATGGTCATCAGATGCCATCATCCCTCTGTTACCCTCTATTTATGAAAGACTTATCAAACAGAATGCTAAGGAGGTGTCCACTCATCCCTTCCAACCCACAGTACTGCTCAGTGACAAAACAGCACCTACTGTATCTAGAGACCATCAGGCACCTCAACAGGTAGATCTTGGTTGATGCAAGCATCACATGGGAGTGAATAAACTCCTTTTGATTATTCATGTTTTTATTTTTAAACTTGGAGTCTAAAACTAACTGAATAATCTGTACTGTGTATGTGTTAAGTGTAAAAGTTGCCATTTCTGTTGTGTTTTTATTTAGGCTGCACTATGGCACACTCAAATTAACTTTGTTGACATGGCAATAAAGTATTTTATCTTTGAATTCTAGCAAGATTCACACATTTGCTGGCTCTACACTACAGAGCATCATCCTTGCAAAAAAGCTTGTAAGACCTGCTGTTCAACAACATAAAATGTATGTTCTATTTATTACAAAACACTACGAAGAAGATATTGTGCTAAAGTACATTAAATTCTGGTAAACTGTGTACAATTATTCAAACTAATTACAATTCTGATTCAAATGGTGGTTCCATTTATTAATTTAGGTACTACTACTTTTTAATAATATTAATTTAATATTGAAAGAGAGACTTTGTTATCCCCAAGGGGCAATTTGTTCAAGTACAGTTTGTTCATTGGCCAGGAATCAAGCCCCTTGCCTCTCGCATGGAAGGCAAGAATTCTACCACTGAACCACCAATGACGCTCATACGGCAACACTTACTGTTCAAAAGGTATTCATGCAAAATACCTGCAGAATACCACAAACTCAGAATAGGATACAATTATACATCTTGTGTGGGTAGTGGATTAAACTTTTCTTTGATTAAAGAAAAACCCATTATATAGTCTACAATTCTATCTGCTACAATGTAACTTACAGTACGCGACCATCAAAGTCATTCAAACAATACTCAAAACGTATTTTAATTTGGCCCCTGTTTTGTTTTTACATGTTTATTTGCTTTTTAATACGATATGTTTTAAAGCCACACTGTATATTTTTAATTATCACAATCTAACATAAAATTAAGTTTTCAAATTACTACTTCTAAACAATTATTAATACTTCTGTATACTGTATGTAATTAAAAAATGAGAATTCTGTTAAGTAACATACAGTATCTTATTTGGAGCTGAGCAAAATCACTGTATCAAATGAAATTGTCTCTCCTTTACAGTATGACTAGTGCAGCAAAGCACGAATGGCTTAATAAACATTTAGTAGTGAGTCATCTGACAACCTCACGCAGCTGCGGAACAATTCACTGGGCCCCCTGGCGGTTTTACAGAGTAGCGGTAACAGCGGTGCTGTTCGTCGTACCGTCGTCCACAGCTGGCTGGACTGCCGCAATGGGGTTAACTACCTCACTTAAGGTACCTCCTGCGGTATACCACCTGACACTTCGCACATTCAAGACAGCTGCATCTGTAGTACAGGTTAGGGCTAAATGCTAACACTGGATTGATGTACTGGAATTAGTGGAGTACCACAGGGGTCCAAATGAGATACCACTTTTATACCTGATGTTTGTTGTTAGCCTCCCATCATAGCTGAGTGTAAGGGAAGCTAGTTCCTTTGCAGTTCTCAGCCTGATTACCTTACTGTAAAGGTCTGGAACAATGGACACTGTCTTCCTTATTTAAACAGCTGTTAAAGGAACATTGACATAAATAAACAGGCAGGGCTACAAATAATGTACTCAGGTTAATGAACTTTACTGTTACATCATTGTCATTTGATGATTTAAGACATCTGTACCGACATAGGGCTCTGGGAATCACTGACCTGTAAATATCTGGTCATGGTATAACTCTTGCGTGTTGTGTAAGGTTACATTAAGTATTGTAGTAATTATTGGTTTATCCTGTCTATGTCTGGGCCTCGTTGTTCCTCTATTACCAGCTGAGCTGGAGAATAAAGAACAAACATCCGCTGTAAACCTACGGTACGTAATCTTCTCCTGGAAGGGAAAACAGCATCATGATTGCAGATCCAAATCATCTTTAAATCCCTTAACAAATCCATTATTTAAACAATCATGGTTCATGTGCTTCTTGTCTTTTTCAATTGGTGACTTTAAGGTTTACCTACAGAACCTGCCTAATAACACTTCTCCAGGTCCAGGGCTACAGAGCATCCAGACGTGATGCCGATCCATCACAGGAAGTACAGCAGAGATACTGGCCCCCATTCATACAGCTGGGTGGACTGCAGCAATGGGGTTAACTACCTCACTTAAGGTACTGTATGAGGGAACTTGAGCAAGCAACACACCAGTTAAGAGTCCAGAGACTCACACACTAAGCAATTCTTCCCTCACTGCCAAGAAGTGAAAAATGTAGGATGTATGAACAAGTGCACAACAGGAGGCCTCTGGCACACAATCAGTTTTAAACTGCGCTAACGTTAAACCCAAGACAGGAAACAGTAATCTGACCTGGGATCAAGGCTGAAGGCTCCTTGCCTGAAGGTGAGGGGGTGATTCATGGAGTTGTCACTCTTCATAGACAGAGCGCTGGGACCCTGTGGCACCGATCCCTCTGGCTTCAACCTGTCAGCAACACATGGAAACAGATCTCACAGTCACTCATTCCCACAACACAAGACACAGTAATGCTGTCAGCTGCTGTCCGACTCCTGTGACTCTTCAATATTCCTAAAGCGAATCTAGTAAAGACACAAGAAAGCATGATACAACTCAGCTGTGCTCAGCAGCAGACTTTCCTAGCTGTACTTACGGAAACTAGAGACGTTCCACGCAGACTGATACGAAACCTCTTCCAACACTCTCTAAGGACAGGAGTCATGCCCACTGACTCAAAAATGACCAATATCATGCTCTGCCATCAAACAGGTAAACAGGTAACAAAACAAACCTAGTAATTTTTCACCTATATGTCTAAATTCTATTCGTGTAAGCTTATGGAAATGGTCATTAGAAAAGCAGTGTAAAGTTGCTGCCTGTTTTCAGTCTGCATTGATTATTCCTGTGCCTAAGAAAGCCAGTGTCAGCTGCGTGGATGATTACAGGTCTCTGGGCCTGACCTCAGATATTATGAAAGATTTTGAGTGACTGGTTTGTAACCATCTGTCCAGTGTTAAGCTAGACCCTTACCAATTTGGGTACAGGACCAACAGATCTGTAGAGGATGCTGTTTCTGTTTACCACCATCCCATCCTGCAGCACCTTGAAGTCACCACCACCTGTTTACTAGCTACAGCTCAGCATGTTATACAACTGAGCCTATAAAGCTGTTTGATAAACTTCAGGAGCGGGCCATTAGAGCAGGCTTTGTGCTCTACGACAGCTGAGAGAGTTTGGAGTCAATCAGGAAGCAACAACACACTTCTATAGAACAGAGACTGACAGCGGGTTCACCTTCTCAATATCAGTTTGGTACATCAATACAACTGCCCAAGACAGGAATCAGCTGGAAATAGTCGTATGCACAGCATCCACGGTCATCAGATGCCATCATCCCCCTGTTACCTCTATTTATGAAAGACTTATCAAACAGAATGCTAAGGAGGTGTCCACTCATCCCTTCCAACCCACAGTACTGCTCAGTGACAAAACAGCACCTACTGTATCTAGAGACCATCAGGCACCTCAACAGGTAGATCTTGGTTGATGCAAGCATCACATGGGAGTGAATAAACTCCTTTTGATTATTCATGTTTTTATTTTTAAACTTGGAGTCTAAAACTAACTGAATAATCTGTACTGTGTATGTGTTAAGTGTAAAAGTTGCCATTTCTGTTGTGTTTTTATTTAGGCTGCACTATGGCACACTCAAATTAACTTTGTTGACATGGCAATAAAGTATTTTATCTTTGAATTCTAGCAAGATTCACACGTTTGCTGGCTCTACACTACAGAGCATCATCCTTGCAAAAAAGCTTGTAAGACCTGCTGTTCAACAACATAAAATGTATGTTCTATTTATTACAAAACACTACGAAGAAGATATTGTGCTAAAGTACATTAAATTCTGGTAAACTGTGTACAATTATTCAAACTAATTACAATTCTGATTCAAATGGTGGTTCCATTTATTAATTTAGGTACTACTACTTTTTAATAATATTAATTTAATATTGAAAGAGAGACTTTGTTATCCCCAAGGGGCAATTTGTTCAAGTACAGTTTGTTCATTGGCCAGGAATCAAGCCCCTTGCCTCTCGCATGGAAGGCAAGAATTCTACCACTGAACCACCAATGACGCTCATACGGCAACACTTACTGTTCAAAAGGTATTCATGCAAAATACCTGCAGAATACCACAAACTCAGAATAGGATACAATTATACATCTTGTGTGGGTAGTGGATTAAACTTTTCTTTGATTAAAGAAAAACCCATTATATAGTCTACAATTCTATCTGCTACAATCTAACTTACAGTACGCGACCATCAAAGTCATTCAAACAATACTCAAAACGTATTTTAATTTGGCCCGTTTTGTTTTTACATGTTTATTTGCTTTTTAATACGATATGTTTTAAAGCCACACTGTATATTTTTAATTATCACAATCTAACATAAAATTAAGTTTTCAAATTACTACTTCTAAACAATTATTAATACTTCTGTATACTGTATGTAATTAAAAAATGAGAATTCTGTTAAGTAACATACAGTATCTTATTTGGAGCTGAGCAAAATCACTGTATCAAATGAAATTGTCTCTCCTTTACAGTATGACTAGTGCAGCAAAGCACGAATGGCTTAATAAACATTTAGTAGTGAGTCATCTGACAACCTCACGCAGCTGCGGAACAATTCACTGGGCCCCCTGGCGGTTTTACAGAGTAGCGGTAACAGCGGTGCTGTTCGTCGTACCGTCGTCCACAGCTGGCTGGACTGCAGCAATGGGGTTAACTACCTCACTTAAGGTACCTCCTGCGGTATACCACCTGACACTTCGCACATTCAAGACAGCTGCATCTGTAGTACAGGTTAGGGCTAAATGCTAACACTGGATTGATGTACTGGAATTAGTGGAGTACCACAGGGGTCCAAATGAGATACCACTTTTATACCTGATGTTTGTTGTTAGCCTCCCATCATAGCTGAGTGTAAGGGAAGCTAGTTCCTTTGCAGTTCTCAGCCTGATTACCTTACTGTAAAGGTCTGGAACAATGGACACTGTCTTCCTTATTTAAACAGCTGTTAAAGGAACATTGACATAAATAAACAGGCAGGGCTACAAATAATGTACTCAGGTTAATGAACTTTACTGTTACATCATTGTCATTTGATGATTTAAGACATCTGTACCGACATAGGGCTCTGGGAATCACTGACCTGTAAATATCTGGTCATGGTATAACTCTTGCGTGTTGTGTAAGGTTACATTAAGTATTGTAGTAATTATTGGTTTATCCTGTCTATGTCTGGGCCTCGTTGTTCCTCTATTACCAGCTGAGCTGGAGAATAAAGAACAAACATCCGCTGTAAACCTACGGTACGTAATCTTCTCCTGGAAGGGAAAACAGCATCATGATTGCAGATCCAAATCATCTTTAAATCCCTTAACAAATCCATTATTTAAACAATCATGGTTCATGTGCTTCTTGTCTTTTTCAATTGGTGACTTTAAGGTTTACCTACAGAACCTGCCTAATAACACTTCTCCAGGTCCAGGGCTACAGAGCATCCAGACGTGATGCCGATCCATCACAGGAAGTACAGCAGAGATACTGGCCCCCATTCATACAGCTGGGTGGACTGCAGCAATGGGGTTAACTACCTCACTTAAGGTACTGTATGAGGGAACTTGAGCAAGCAACACACCAGTTAAGAGTCCAGAGACTCACACACTAAGCAATTCTTCCCTCACTGCCAAGAAGTGAAAAATGTAGGATGTATGAACAAGTGCACAACAGGAGGCCTCTGGCACACAATCAGTTTTAAACTGCGCTAACGTTAAACCCAAGACAGGAAACAGTAATCTGACCTGGGATCAAGGCTGAAGGCTCCTTGCCTGAAGGTGAGGGGGTGATTCATGGAGTTGTCACTCTTCATAGACAGAGCGCTGGGACCCTGTGGCACCGATCCCTCTGGCTTCAACCTGTCAGCAACACATGGAAACAGATCTCACAGTCACTCATTCCCACAACACAAGACACAGTAATGCTGTCAGCTGCTGTCCGACTCCTGTGACTCTTCAATATTCCTAAAGCGAATCTAGTAAAGACACAAGAAAGCATGATACAACTCAGCTGTGCTCAGCAGCAGACTTTCCTAGCTGTACTTACGGAAACTAGAGACGTTCCACGCAGACTGATACGAAACCTCTTCCAACACTCTCTAAGGACAGGAGTCATGCCCACTGACTCAAAAATGACCAATATCATGCTCTGCCATCAAACAGGTAAACAGGTAACAAAACAAACCTAGTAATTTTTCACCTATATGTCTAAATTCTATTCGTGTAAGCTTATGGAAATGGTCATTAGAAAAGCAGTGTAAAGTTGCTGCCTGTTTTCAGTCTGCATTGATTATTCCTGTGCCTAAGAAAGCCAGTGTCAGCTGCGTGGATGATTACAGGTCTCTGGGCCTGACCTCAGATATTATGAAAGATTTTGAGTGACTGGTTTGTAACCATCTGTCCAGTGTTAAGCTAGACCCTTACCAATTTGGGTACAGGACCAACAGATCTGTAGAGGATGCTGTTTCTGTTTACCACCATCCCATCCTGCAGCACCTTGAAGTCACCACCACCTGTTTACTAGCTACAGCTCAGCATGTTATACAACTGAGCCTATAAAGCTGTTTGATAAACTTCAGGAGCGGGCCATTAGAGCAGGCTTTGTGCTCTACGACAGCTGAGAGAGTTTGGAGTCAATCAGGAAGCAACAACACACTTCTATAGAACAGAGACTGACAGCGGGTTCACCTTCTCAATATCAGTTTGGTACATCAATACAACTGCCCAAGACAGGAATCAGCTGGAAATAGTCGTATGCACAGCATCCATGGTCATCAGATGCCATCATCCCTCTGTTACCCTCTATTTATGAAAGACTTATCAAACAGAATGCTAAGGAGGTGTCCATTCATCCCTTCCAACCCACAGTACTGCTCAGTGACAAAACAGCACCTACTGTATCTAGAGACCATCAGGCACCTCAACAGGTAGATCTTGGTTGATGCAAGCATCACATGGGAGTGAATAAACTCCTTTTGATTATTCATGTTTTTATTTTTAAACTTGGAGTCTAAAACTAACTGAATAATCTGTACTGTGTATGTGTTAAGTGTAAAAGTTGCCATTTCTGTTGTGTTTTTATTTAGGCTGCACTATGGCACACTCAAATTAACTTTGTTGACATGGCAATAAAGTATTTTATCTTTGAATTCTAGCAAGATTCACACGTTTGCTGGCTCTACACTACAGAGCATCATCCTTGCAAAAAAGCTTGTAAGACCTGCTGTTCAACAACATAAAATGTATGTTCTATTTATTACAAAACACTACGAAGAAGATATTGTGCTAAAGTACATTAAATTCTGGTAAACTGTGTACAATTATTCAAACTAATTACAATTCTGATTCAAATGGTGGTTCCATTTATTAATTTAGGTACTACTACTTTTTAATAATATTAATTTAATATTGAAAGAGAGACTTTGTTATCCCCAAGGGGCAATTTGTTCAAGTACAGTTTGTTCATTGGCCAGGAATCAAGCCCCTTGCCTCTCGCATGGAAGGCAAGAATTCTACCACTGAACCACCAATGACGCTCATACGGCAACACTTACTGTTCAAAAGGTATTCATGCAAAATACCTGCAGAATACCACAAACTCAGAATAGGATACAATTATACATCTTGTGTGGGTAGTGGATTAAACTTTTCTTTGATTAAAGAAAAACCCATTATATAGTCTACAATTCTATCTGCTACAATCTAACTTACAGTACGCGACCATCAAAGTCATTCAAACAATACTCAAAACGTATTTTAATTTGGCCCGTTTTGTTTTTACATGTTTATTTGCTTTTTAATACGATATGTTTTAAAGCCACACTGTATATTTTTAATTATCACAATCTAACATAAAATTAAGTTTTCAAATTACTACTTCTAAACAATTATTAATACTTCTGTATACTGTATGTAATTAAAAAATGAGAATTCTGTTAAGTAACATACAGTATCTTATTTGGAGCTGAGCAAAATCACTGTATCAAATGAAATTGTCTCTCCTTTACAGTATGACTAGTGCAGCAAAGCACGAATGGCTTAATAAACATTTAGTAGTGAGTCATCTGACAACCTCACGCAGCTGCGGAACAATTCACTGGGCCCCCTGGCGGTTTTACAGAGTAGCGGTAACAGCGGTGCTGTTCGTCGTACCGTCGTCCACAGCTGGCTGGACTGCAGCAATGGGGTTAACTACCTCACTTAAGGTACCTCCTGCGGTATACCACCTGACACTTCGCACATTCAAGACAGCTGCATCTGTAGTACAGGTTAGGGCTAAATGCTAACACTGGATTGATGTACTGGAATTAGTGGAGTACCACAGGGGTCCAAATGAGATACCACTTTTATACCTGATGTTTGTTGTTAGCCTCCCATCATAGCTGAGTGTAAGGGAAGCTAGTTCCTTTGCAGTTCTCAGCCTGATTACCTTACTGTAAAGGTCTGGAACAATGGACACTGTCTTCCTTATTTAAACAGCTGTTAAAGGAACACTGACATAAATAAACAGGCAGGGCTACAAATAATTTACTCAGGTTAATGAACTTTACTGTTACATCATTGTCATTTGATGATTTAAGACATCTGTACCGACATAGGGCTCTGGGAATCACTGACCTGTAAATATCTGGTCATGGTATAACTCTTGCGTGTTGTGTAAGGTTACATTAAGTATTGTAGTAATTATTGGTTTATCCTGTCTATGTCTGGGCCTCGTTGTTCCTCTATTACCAGCTGAGCTGGAGAATAAAGAACAAACATCCGCTGTAAACCTACGGTACGTAATCTTCTCCTGGAAGGGAAAACAGCATCATGATTGCAGATCCAAATCATCTTTAAATCCCTTAACAAATCCATTATTTAAACAATCATGGTTCATGTGCTTCTTGTCTTTTTCAATTGGTGACTTTAAGGTTTACCTACAGAACCTGCCTAATAACACTTCTCCAGGTCCAGGGCTACAGAGCATCCAGACGTGATGCCGATCCATCACAGGAAGTACAGCAGAGATACTGGCCCCCATTCATACAGCTGGGTGGACTGCAGCAATGGGGTTAACTACCTCACTTAAGGTACTGTATGAGGGAACTTGAGCAAGCAACACACCAGTTAAGAGTCCAGAGACTCACACACTAAGCAATTCTTCCCTCACTGCCAAGAAGTGAAAAATGTAGGATGTATGAACAAGTGCACAACAGGAGGCCTCTGGCACACAATCAGTTTTAAACTGCGCTAACGTTAAACCCAAGACAGGAAACAGTAATCTGACCTGGGATCAAGGCTGAAGGCTCCTTGCCTGAAGGTGAGGGGGTGATTCATGGAGTTGTCACTCTTCATAGACAGAGCGCTGGGACCCTGTGGCACCGATCCCTCTGGCTTCAACCTGTCAGCAACACATGGAAACAGATCTCACAGTCACTCATTCCCACAACACAAGACACAGTAATGCTGTCAGCTGCTGTCCGACTCCTGTGACTCTTCAATATTCCTAAAGCGAATCTAGTAAAGACACAAGAAAGCATGATACAACTCAGCTGTGCTCAGCAGCAGACTTTCCTAGCTGTACTTACGGAAACTAGAGACGTTCCACGCAGACTGATACGAAACCTCTTCCAACACTCTCTAAGGACAGGAGTCATGCCCACTGACTCAAAAATGACCAATATCATGCTCTGCCATCAAACAGGTAAACAGGTAACAAAACAAACCTAGTAATTTTTCACCTATATGTCTAAATTCTATTCGTGTAAGCTTATGGAAATGGTCATTAGAAAAGCAGTGTAAAGTTGCTGCCTGTTTTCAGTCTGCATTGATTATTCCTGTGCCTAAGAAAGCCAGTGTCAGCTGCGTGGATGATTACAGGTCTCTGGGCCTGACCTCAGATATTATGAAAGATTTTGAGTGACTGGTTTGTAACCATCTGTCCAGTGTTAAGCTAGACCCTTACCAATTTGGGTACAGGACCAACAGATCTGTAGAGGATGCTGTTTCTGTTTACCACCATCCCATCCTGCAGCACCTTGAAGTCACCACCACCTGTTTACTAGCTACAGCTCAGCATGTTATACAACTGAGCCTATAAAGCTGTTTGATAAACTTCAGGAGCGGGCCATTAGAGCAGGCTTTGTGCTCTACGACAGCTGAGAGAGTTTGGAGTCAATCAGGAAGCAACAACACACTTCTATAGAACAGAGACTGACAGCGGGTTCACCTTCTCAATATCAGTTTGGTACATCAATACAACTGCCCAAGACAGGAATCAGCTGGAAATAGTCGTATGCACAGCATCCATGGTCATCAGATGCCATCATCCCTCTGTTACCCTCTATTTATGAAAGACTTATCAAACAGAATGCTAAGGAGGTGTCCACTCATCCCTTCCAACCCACAGTACTGCTCAGTGACAAAACAGCACCTACTGTATCTAGAGACCATCAGGCACCTCAACAGGTAGATCTTGGTTGATGCAAGCATCACATGGGAGTGAATAAACTCCTTTTGATTATTCATGTTTTTATTTTTAAACTTGGAGTCTAAAACTAACTGAATAATCTGTACTGTGTATGTGTTAAGTGTAAAAGTTGCCATTTCTGTTGTGTTTTTATTTAGGCTGCACTATGGCACACTCAAATTAACTTTGTTGACATGGCAATAAAGTATTTTATCTTTGAATTCTAGCAAGATTCACACGTTTGCTGGCTCTACACTACAGAGCATCATCCTTGCAAAAAAGCTTGTAAGACCTGCTGTTCAACAACATAAAATGTATGTTCTATTTATTACAAAACACTACGAAGAAGATATTGTGCTAAAGTACATTAAATTCTGGTAAACTGTGTACAATTATTCAAACTAATTACAATTCTGATTCAAATGGTGGTTCCATTTATTAATTTAGGTACTACTACTTTTTAATAATATTAATTTAATATTGAAAGAGAGACTTTGTTATCCCCAAGGGGCAATTTGTTCAAGTACAGTTTGTTCATTGGCCAGGAATCAAGCCCCTTGCCTCTCGCATGGAAGGCAAGAATTCTACCACTGAACCACCAATGACGCTCATACGGCAACACTTACTGTTCAAAAGGTATTCATGCAAAATACCTGCAGAATACCACAAACTCAGAATAGGATACAATTATACATCTTGTGTGGGTAGTGGATTAAACTTTTCTTTGATTAAAGAAAAACCCATTATATAGTCTACAATTCTATCTGCTACAATGTAACTTACAGTACGCGACCATCAAAGTCATTCAAACAATACTTAAAACGTATTTTAATTTGGCCCCTGTTTTGTTTTTACATGTTTATTTGCTTTTTAATACGATATGTTTTAAAGCCACACTGTATATTTTTAATTATCACAATCTAACATAAAATTAAGTTTTCAAATTACTACTTCTAAACAATTATTAATACTTCTGTATACTGTATGTAATTAAAAAATGAGAATTCTGTTAAGTAACATACAGTATCTTATTTGGAGCTGAGCAAAATCACTGTATCAAATGAAATTGTCTCTCCTTTACAGTATGACTAGTGCAGCAAAGCACGAATGGCTTAATAAACATTTAGTAGTGAGTCATCTGACAACCTCACGCAGCTGCGGAACAATTCACTGGGCCCCCTGGCGGTTTTACAGAGTAGCGGTAACAGCGGTGCTGTTCGTCGTACCGTCGTCCACAGCTGGCTGGACTGCCGCAATGGGGTTAACTACCTCACTTAAGGTACCTCCTGCGGTATACCACCTGACACTTCGCACATTCAAGACAGCTGCATCTGTAGTACAGGTTAGGGCTAAATGCTAACACTGGATTGATGTACTGGAATTAGTGGAGTACCACAGGGGTCCAAATGAGATACCACTTTTATACCTGATGTTTGTTGTTAGCCTCCCATCATAGCTGAGTGTAAGGGAAGCTAGTTCCTTTGCAGTTCTCAGCCTGATTACCTTACTGTAAAGGTCTGGAACAATGGACACTGTCTTCCTTATTTAAACAGCTGTTAAAGGAACATTGACATAAATAAACAGGCAGGGCTACAAATAATGTACTCAGGTTAATGAACTTTACTGTTACATCATTGTCATTTGATGATTTAAGACATCTGTACCGACATAGGGCTCTGGGAATCACTGACCTGTAAATATCTGGTCATGGTATAACTCTTGCGTGTTGTGTAAGGTTACATTAAGTATTGTAGTAATTATTGGTTTATCCTGTCTATGTCTGGGCCTCGTTGTTCCTCTATTACCAGCTGAGCTGGAGAATAAAGAACAAACATCCGCTGTAAACCTACGGTACGTAATCTTCTCCTGGAAGGGAAAACAGCATCATGATTGCAGATCCAAATCATCTTTAAATCCCTTAACAAATCCATTATTTAAACAATCATGGTTCATGTGCTTCTTGTCTTTTTCAATTGGTGACTTTAAGGTTTACCTACAGAACCTGCCTAATAACACTTCTCCAGGTCCAGGGCTACAGAGCATCCAGACGTGATGCCGATCCATCACAGGAAGTACAGCAGAGATACTGGCCCCCATTCATACAGCTGGGTGGACTGCAGCAATGGGGTTAACTACCTCACTTAAGGTACTGTATGAGGGAACTTGAGCAAGCAACACACCAGTTAAGAGTCCAGAGACTCACACACTAAGCAATTCTTCCCTCACTGCCAAGAAGTGAAAAATGTAGGATGTATGAACAAGTGCACAACAGGAGGCCTCTGGCACACAATCAGTTTTAAACTGCGCTAACGTTAAACCCAAGACAGGAAACAGTAATCTGACCTGGGATCAAGGCTGAAGGCTCCTTGCCTGAAGGTGAGGGGGTGATTCATGGAGTTGTCACTCTTCATAGACAGAGCGCTGGGACCCTGTGGCACCGATCCCTCTGGCTTCAACCTGTCAGCAACACATGGAAACAGATCTCACAGTCACTCATTCCCACAACACAAGACACAGTAATGCTGTCAGCTGCTGTCCGACTCCTGTGACTCTTCAATATTCCTAAAGCGAATCTAGTAAAGACACAAGAAAGCATGATACAACTCAGCTGTGCTCAGCAGCAGACTTTCCTAGCTGTACTTACGGAAACTAGAGACGTTCCACGCAGACTGATACGAAACCTCTTCCAACACTCTCTAAGGACAGGAGTCATGCCCACTGACTCAAAAATGACCAATATCATGCTCTGCCATCAAACAGGTAAACAGGTAACAAAACAAACCTAGTAATTTTTCACCTATATGTCTAAATTCTATTCGTGTAAGCTTATGGAAATGGTCATTAGAAAAGCAGTGTAAAGTTGCTGCCTGTTTTCAGTCTGCATTGATTATTCCTGTGCCTAAGAAAGCCAGTGTCAGCTGCGTGGATGATTACAGGTCTCTGGGCCTGACCTCAGATATTATGAAAGATTTTGAGTGACTGGTTTGTAACCATCTGTCCAGTGTTAAGCTAGACCCTTACCAATTTGGGTACAGGACCAACAGATCTGTAGAGGATGCTGTTTCTGTTTACCACCATCCCATCCTGCAGCACCTTGAAGTCACCACCACCTGTTTACTAGCTACAGCTCAGCATGTTATACAACTGAGCCTATAAAGCTGTTTGATAAACTTCAGGAGCGGGCCATTAGAGCAGGCTTTGTGCTCTACGACAGCTGAGAGAGTTTGGAGTCAATCAGGAAGCAACAACACACTTCTATAGAACAGAGACTGACAGCGGGTTCACCTTCTCAATATCAGTTTGGTACATCAATACAACTGCCCAAGACAGGAATCAGCTGGAAATAGTCGTATGCACAGCATCCATGGTCATCAGATGCCATCATCCCTCTGTTACCCTCTATTTATGAAAGACTTATCAAACAGAATGCTAAGGAGGTGTCCACTCATCCCTTCCAACCCACAGTACTGCTCAGTGACAAAACAGCACCTACTGTATCTAGAGACCATCAGGCACCTCAACAGGTAGATCTTGGTTGATGCAAGCATCACATGGGAGTGAATAAACTCCTTTTGATTATTCATGTTTTTATTTTTAAACTTGGAGTCTAAAACTAACTGAATAATCTGTACTGTGTATGTGTTAAGTGTAAAAGTTGCCATTTCTGTTGTGTTTTTATTTAGGCTGCACTATGGCACACTCAAATTAACTTTGTTGACATGGCAATAAAGTATTTTATCTTTGAATTCTAGCAAGATTCACACATTTGCTGGCTCTACACTACAGAGCATCATCCTTGCAAAAAAGCTTGTAAGACCTGCTGTTCAACAACATAAAATGTATGTTCTATTTATTACAAAACACTACGAAGAAGATATTGTGCTAAAGTACATTAAATTCTGGTAAACTGTGTACAATTATTCAAACTAATTACAATTCTGATTCAAATGGTGGTTCCATTTATTAATTTAGGTACTACTACTTTTTAATAATATTAATTTAATATTGAAAGAGAGACTTTGTTATCCCCAAGGGGCAATTTGTTCAAGTACAGTTTGTTCATTGGCCAGGAATCAAGCCCCTTGCCTCTCGCATGGAAGGCAAGAATTCTACCACTGAACCACCAATGACGCTCATACGGCAACACTTACTGTTCAAAAGGTATTCATGCAAAATACCTGCAGAATACCACAAACTCAGAATAGGATACAATTATACATCTTGTGTGGGTAGTGGATTAAACTTTTCTTTGATTAAAGAAAAACCCATTATATAGTCTACAATTCTATCTGCTACAATGTAACTTACAGTACGCGACCATCAAAGTCATTCAAACAATACTCAAAACGTATTTTAATTTGGCCCCTGTTTTGTTTTTACATGTTTATTTGCTTTTTAATACGATATGTTTTAAAGCCACACTGTATATTTTTAATTATCACAATCTAACATAAAATTAAGTTTTCAAATTACTACTTCTAAACAATTATTAATACTTCTGTATACTGTATGTAATTAAAAAATGAGAATTCTGTTAAGTAACATACAGTATCTTATTTGGAGCTGAGCAAAATCACTGTATCAAATGAAATTGTCTCTCCTTTACAGTATGACTAGTGCAGCAAAGCACGAATGGCTTAATAAACATTTAGTAGTGAGTCATCTGACAACCTCACGCAGCTGCGGAACAATTCACTGGGCCCCCTGGCGGTTTTACAGAGTAGCGGTAACAGCGGTGCTGTTCGTCGTACCGTCGTCCACAGCTGGCTGGACTGCCGCAATGGGGTTAACTACCTCACTTAAGGTACCTCCTGCGGTATACCACCTGACACTTCGCACATTCAAGACAGCTGCATCTGTAGTACAGGTTAGGGCTAAATGCTAACACTGGATTGATGTACTGGAATTAGTGGAGTACCACAGGGGTCCAAATGAGATACCACTTTTATACCTGATGTTTGTTGTTAGCCTCCCATCATAGCTGAGTGTAAGGGAAGCTAGTTCCTTTGCAGTTCTCAGCCTGATTACCTTACTGTAAAGGTCTGGAACAATGGACACTGTCTTCCTTATTTAAACAGCTGTTAAAGGAACATTGACATAAATAAACAGGCAGGGCTACAAATAATGTACTCAGGTTAATGAACTTTACTGTTACATCATTGTCATTTGATGATTTAAGACATCTGTACCGACATAGGGCTCTGGGAATCACTGACCTGTAAATATCTGGTCATGGTATAACTCTTGCGTGTTGTGTAAGGTTACATTAAGTATTGTAGTAATTATTGGTTTATCCTGTCTATGTCTGGGCCTCGTTGTTCCTCTATTACCAGCTGAGCTGGAGAATAAAGAACAAACATCCGCTGTAAACCTACGGTACGTAATCTTCTCCTGGAAGGGAAAACAGCATCATGATTGCAGATCCAAATCATCTTTAAATCCCTTAACAAATCCATTATTTAAACAATCATGGTTCATGTGCTTCTTGTCTTTTTCAATTGGTGACTTTAAGGTTTACCTACAGAACCTGCCTAATAACACTTCTCCAGGTCCAGGGCTACAGAGCATCCAGACGTGATGCCGATCCATCACAGGAAGTACAGCAGAGATACTGGCCCCCATTCATACAGCTGGGTGGACTGCAGCAATGGGGTTAACTACCTCACTTAAGGTACTGTATGAGGGAACTTGAGCAAGCAACACACCAGTTAAGAGTCCAGAGACTCACACACTAAGCAATTCTTCCCTCACTGCCAAGAAGTGAAAAATGTAGGATGTATGAACAAGTGCACAACAGGAGGCCTCTGGCACACAATCAGTTTTAAACTGCGCTAACGTTAAACCCAAGACAGGAAACAGTAATCTGACCTGGGATCAAGGCTGAAGGCTCCTTGCCTGAAGGTGAGGGGGTGATTCATGGAGTTGTCACTCTTCATAGACAGAGCGCTGGGACCCTGTGGCACCGATCCCTCTGGCTTCAACCTGTCAGCAACACATGGAAACAGATCTCACAGTCACTCATTCCCACAACACAAGACACAGTAATGCTGTCAGCTGCTGTCCGACTCCTGTGACTCTTCAATATTCCTAAAGCGAATCTAGTAAAGACACAAGAAAGCATGATACAACTCAGCTGTGCTCAGCAGCAGACTTTCCTAGCTGTACTTACGGAAACTAGAGACGTTCCACGCAGACTGATACGAAACCTCTTCCAACACTCTCTAAGGACAGGAGTCATGCCCACTGACTCAAAAATGACCAATATCATGCTCTGCCATCAAACAGGTAAACAGGTAACAAAACAAACCTAGTAATTTTTCACCTATATGTCTAAATTCTATTCGTGTAAGCTTATGGAAATGGTCATTAGAAAAGCAGTGTAAAGTTGCTGCCTGTTTTCAGTCTGCATTGATTATTCCTGTGCCTAAGAAAGCCAGTGTCAGCTGCGTGGATGATTACAGGTCTCTGGGCCTGACCTCAGATATTATGAAAGATTTTGAGTGACTGGTTTGTAACCATCTGTCCAGTGTTAAGCTAGACCCTTACCAATTTGGGTACAGGACCAACAGATCTGTAGAGGATGCTGTTTCTGTTTACCACCATCCCATCCTGCAGCACCTTGAAGTCACCACCACCTGTTTACTAGCTACAGCTCAGCATGTTATACAACTGAGCCTATAAAGCTGTTTGATAAACTTCAGGAGCGGGCCATTAGAGCAGGCTTTGTGCTCTACGACAGCTGAGAGAGTTTGGAGTCAATCAGGAAGCAACAACACACTTCTATAGAACAGAGACTGACAGCGGGTTCACCTTCTCAATATCAGTTTGGTACATCAATACAACTGCCCAAGACAGGAATCAGCTGGAAATAGTCGTATGCACAGCATCCACGGTCATCAGATGCCATCATCCCCCTGTTACCTCTATTTATGAAAGACTTATCAAACAGAATGCTAAGGAGGTGTCCACTCATCCCTTCCAACCCACAGTACTGCTCAGTGACAAAACAGCACCTACTGTATCTAGAGACCATCAGGCACCTCAACAGGTAGATCTTGGTTGATGCAAGCATCACATGGGAGTGAATAAACTCCTTTTGATTATTCATGTTTTTATTTTTAAACTTGGAGTCTAAAACTAACTGAATAATCTGTACTGTGTATGTGTTAAGTGTAAAAGTTGCCATTTCTGTTGTGTTTTTATTTAGGCTGCACTATGGCACACTCAAATTAACTTTGTTGACATGGCAATAAAGTATTTTATCTTTGAATTCTAGCAAGATTCACACGTTTGCTGGCTCTACACTACAGAGCATCATCCTTGCAAAAAAGCTTGTAAGACCTGCTGTTCAACAACATAAAATGTATGTTCTATTTATTACAAAACACTACGAAGAAGATATTGTGCTAAAGTACATTAAATTCTGGTAAACTGTGTACAATTATTCAAACTAATTACAATTCTGATTCAAATGGTGGTTCCATTTATTAATTTAGGTACTACTACTTTTTAATAATATTAATTTAATATTGAAAGAGAGACTTTGTTATCCCCAAGGGGCAATTTGTTCAAGTACAGTTTGTTCATTGGCCAGGAATCAAGCCCCTTGCCTCTCGCATGGAAGGCAAGAATTCTACCACTGAACCACCAATGACGCTCATACGGCAACACTTACTGTTCAAAAGGTATTCATGCAAAATACCTGCAGAATACCACAAACTCAGAATAGGATACAATTATACATCTTGTGTGGGTAGTGGATTAAACTTTTCTTTGATTAAAGAAAAACCCATTATATAGTCTACAATTCTATCTGCTACAATCTAACTTACAGTACGCGACCATCAAAGTCATTCAAACAATACTCAAAACGTATTTTAATTTGGCCCGTTTTGTTTTTACATGTTTATTTGCTTTTTAATACGATATGTTTTAAAGCCACACTGTATATTTTTAATTATCACAATCTAACATAAAATTAAGTTTTCAAATTACTACTTCTAAACAATTATTAATACTTCTGTATACTGTATGTAATTAAAAAATGAGAATTCTGTTAAGTAACATACAGTATCTTATTTGGAGCTGAGCAAAATCACTGTATCAAATGAAATTGTCTCTCCTTTACAGTATGACTAGTGCAGCAAAGCACGAATGGCTTAATAAACATTTAGTAGTGAGTCATCTGACAACCTCACGCAGCTGCGGAACAATTCACTGGGCCCCCTGGCGGTTTTACAGAGTAGCGGTAACAGCGGTGCTGTTCGTCGTACCGTCGTCCACAGCTGGCTGGACTGCAGCAATGGGGTTAACTACCTCACTTAAGGTACCTCCTGCGGTATACCACCTGACACTTCGCACATTCAAGACAGCTGCATCTGTAGTACAGGTTAGGGCTAAATGCTAACACTGGATTGATGTACTGGAATTAGTGGAGTACCACAGGGGTCCAAATGAGATACCACTTTTATACCTGATGTTTGTTGTTAGCCTCCCATCATAGCTGAGTGTAAGGGAAGCTAGTTCCTTTGCAGTTCTCAGCCTGATTACCTTACTGTAAAGGTCTGGAACAATGGACACTGTCTTCCTTATTTAAACAGCTGTTAAAGGAACATTGACATAAATAAACAGGCAGGGCTACAAATAATGTACTCAGGTTAATGAACTTTACTGTTACATCATTGTCATTTGATGATTTAAGACATCTGTACCGACATAGGGCTCTGGGAATCACTGACCTGTAAATATCTGGTCATGGTATAACTCTTGCGTGTTGTGTAAGGTTACATTAAGTATTGTAGTAATTATTGGTTTATCCTGTCTATGTCTGGGCCTCGTTGTTCCTCTATTACCAGCTGAGCTGGAGAATAAAGAACAAACATCCGCTGTAAACCTACGGTACGTAATCTTCTCCTGGAAGGGAAAACAGCATCATGATTGCAGATCCAAATCATCTTTAAATCCCTTAACAAATCCATTATTTAAACAATCATGGTTCATGTGCTTCTTGTCTTTTTCAATTGGTGACTTTAAGGTTTACCTACAGAACCTGCCTAATAACACTTCTCCAGGTCCAGGGCTACAGAGCATCCAGACGTGATGCCGATCCATCACAGGAAGTACAGCAGAGATACTGGCCCCCATTCATACAGCTGGGTGGACTGCAGCAATGGGGTTAACTACCTCACTTAAGGTACTGTATGAGGGAACTTGAGCAAGCAACACACCAGTTAAGAGTCCAGAGACTCACACACTAAGCAATTCTTCCCTCACTGCCAAGAAGTGAAAAATGTAGGATGTATGAACAAGTGCACAACAGGAGGCCTCTGGCACACAATCAGTTTTAAACTGCGCTAACGTTAAACCCAAGACAGGAAACAGTAATCTGACCTGGGATCAAGGCTGAAGGCTCCTTGCCTGAAGGTGAGGGGGTGATTCATGGAGTTGTCACTCTTCATAGACAGAGCGCTGGGACCCTGTGGCACCGATCCCTCTGGCTTCAACCTGTCAGCAACACATGGAAACAGATCTCACAGTCACTCATTCCCACAACACAAGACACAGTAATGCTGTCAGCTGCTGTCCGACTCCTGTGACTCTTCAATATTCCTAAAGCGAATCTAGTAAAGACACAAGAAAGCATGATACAACTCAGCTGTGCTCAGCAGCAGACTTTCCTAGCTGTACTTACGGAAACTAGAGACGTTCCACGCAGACTGATACGAAACCTCTTCCAACACTCTCTAAGGACAGGAGTCATGCCCACTGACTCAAAAATGACCAATATCATGCTCTGCCATCAAACAGGTAAACAGGTAACAAAACAAACCTAGTAATTTTTCACCTATATGTCTAAATTCTATTCGTGTAAGCTTATGGAAATGGTCATTAGAAAAGCAGTGTAAAGTTGCTGCCTGTTTTCAGTCTGCATTGATTATTCCTGTGCCTAAGAAAGCCAGTGTCAGCTGCGTGGATGATTACAGGTCTCTGGGCCTGACCTCAGATATTATGAAAGATTTTGAGTGACTGGTTTGTAACCATCTGTCCAGTGTTAAGCTAGACCCTTACCAATTTGGGTACAGGACCAACAGATCTGTAGAGGATGCTGTTTCTGTTTACCACCATCCCATCCTGCAGCACCTTGAAGTCACCACCACCTGTTTACTAGCTACAGCTCAGCATGTTATACAACTGAGCCTATAAAGCTGTTTGATAAACTTCAGGAGCGGGCCATTAGAGCAGGCTTTGTGCTCTACGACAGCTGAGAGAGTTTGGAGTCAATCAGGAAGCAACAACACACTTCTATAGAACAGAGACTGACAGCGGGTTCACCTTCTCAATATCAGTTTGGTACATCAATACAACTGCCCAAGACAGGAATCAGCTGGAAATAGTCGTATGCACAGCATCCATGGTCATCAGATGCCATCATCCCTCTGTTACCCTCTATTTATGAAAGACTTATCAAACAGAATGCTAAGGAGGTGTCCATTCATCCCTTCCAACCCACAGTACTGCTCAGTGACAAAACAGCACCTACTGTATCTAGAGACCATCAGGCACCTCAACAGGTAGATCTTGGTTGATGCAAGCATCACATGGGAGTGAATAAACTCCTTTTGATTATTCATGTTTTTATTTTTAAACTTGGAGTCTAAAACTAACTGAATAATCTGTACTGTGTATGTGTTAAGTGTAAAAGTTGCCATTTCTGTTGTGTTTTTATTTAGGCTGCACTATGGCACACTCAAATTAACTTTGTTGACATGGCAATAAAGTATTTTATCTTTGAATTCTAGCAAGATTCACACGTTTGCTGGCTCTACACTACAGAGCATCATCCTTGCAAAAAAGCTTGTAAGACCTGCTGTTCAACAACATAAAATGTATGTTCTATTTATTACAAAACACTACGAAGAAGATATTGTGCTAAAGTACATTAAATTCTGGTAAACTGTGTACAATTATTCAAACTAATTACAATTCTGATTCAAATGGTGGTTCCATTTATTAATTTAGGTACTACTACTTTTTAATAATATTAATTTAATATTGAAAGAGAGACTTTGTTATCCCCAAGGGGCAATTTGTTCAAGTACAGTTTGTTCATTGGCCAGGAATCAAGCCCCTTGCCTCTCGCATGGAAGGCAAGAATTCTACCACTGAACCACCAATGACGCTCATACGGCAACACTTACTGTTCAAAAGGTATTCATGCAAAATACCTGCAGAATACCACAAACTCAGAATAGGATACAATTATACATCTTGTGTGGGTAGTGGATTAAACTTTTCTTTGATTAAAGAAAAACCCATTATATAGTCTACAATTCTATCTGCTACAATCTAACTTACAGTACGCGACCATCAAAGTCATTCAAACAATACTCAAAACGTATTTTAATTTGGCCCGTTTTGTTTTTACATGTTTATTTGCTTTTTAATACGATATGTTTTAAAGCCACACTGTATATTTTTAATTATCACAATCTAACATAAAATTAAGTTTTCAAATTACTACTTCTAAACAATTATTAATACTTCTGTATACTGTATGTAATTAAAAAATGAGAATTCTGTTAAGTAACATACAGTATCTTATTTGGAGCTGAGCAAAATCACTGTATCAAATGAAATTGTCTCTCCTTTACAGTATGACTAGTGCAGCAAAGCACGAATGGCTTAATAAACATTTAGTAGTGAGTCATCTGACAACCTCACGCAGCTGCGGAACAATTCACTGGGCCCCCTGGCGGTTTTACAGAGTAGCGGTAACAGCGGTGCTGTTCGTCGTACCGTCGTCCACAGCTGGCTGGACTGCAGCAATGGGGTTAACTACCTCACTTAAGGTACCTCCTGCGGTATACCACCTGACACTTCGCACATTCAAGACAGCTGCATCTGTAGTACAGGTTAGGGCTAAATGCTAACACTGGATTGATGTACTGGAATTAGTGGAGTACCACAGGGGTCCAAATGAGATACCACTTTTATACCTGATGTTTGTTGTTAGCCTCCCATCATAGCTGAGTGTAAGGGAAGCTAGTTCCTTTGCAGTTCTCAGCCTGATTACCTTACTGTAAAGGTCTGGAACAATGGACACTGTCTTCCTTATTTAAACAGCTGTTAAAGGAACACTGACATAAATAAACAGGCAGGGCTACAAATAATTTACTCAGGTTAATGAACTTTACTGTTACATCATTGTCATTTGATGATTTAAGACATCTGTACCGACATAGGGCTCTGGGAATCACTGACCTGTAAATATCTGGTCATGGTATAACTCTTGCGTGTTGTGTAAGGTTACATTAAGTATTGTAGTAATTATTGGTTTATCCTGTCTATGTCTGGGCCTCGTTGTTCCTCTATTACCAGCTGAGCTGGAGAATAAAGAACAAACATCCGCTGTAAACCTACGGTACGTAATCTTCTCCTGGAAGGGAAAACAGCATCATGATTGCAGATCCAAATCATCTTTAAATCCCTTAACAAATCCATTATTTAAACAATCATGGTTCATGTGCTTCTTGTCTTTTTCAATTGGTGACTTTAAGGTTTACCTACAGAACCTGCCTAATAACACTTCTCCAGGTCCAGGGCTACAGAGCATCCAGACGTGATGCCGATCCATCACAGGAAGTACAGCAGAGATACTGGCCCCCATTCATACAGCTGGGTGGACTGCAGCAATGGGGTTAACTACCTCACTTAAGGTACTGTATGAGGGAACTTGAGCAAGCAACACACCAGTTAAGAGTCCAGAGACTCACACACTAAGCAATTCTTCCCTCACTGCCAAGAAGTGAAAAATGTAGGATGTATGAACAAGTGCACAACAGGAGGCCTCTGGCACACAATCAGTTTTAAACTGCGCTAACGTTAAACCCAAGACAGGAAACAGTAATCTGACCTGGGATCAAGGCTGAAGGCTCCTTGCCTGAAGGTGAGGGGGTGATTCATGGAGTTGTCACTCTTCATAGACAGAGCGCTGGGACCCTGTGGCACCGATCCCTCTGGCTTCAACCTGTCAGCAACACATGGAAACAGATCTCACAGTCACTCATTCCCACAACACAAGACACAGTAATGCTGTCAGCTGCTGTCCGACTCCTGTGACTCTTCAATATTCCTAAAGCGAATCTAGTAAAGACACAAGAAAGCATGATACAACTCAGCTGTGCTCAGCAGCAGACTTTCCTAGCTGTACTTACGGAAACTAGAGACGTTCCACGCAGACTGATACGAAACCTCTTCCAACACTCTCTAAGGACAGGAGTCATGCCCACTGACTCAAAAATGACCAATATCATGCTCTGCCATCAAACAGGTAAACAGGTAACAAAACAAACCTAGTAATTTTTCACCTATATGTCTAAATTCTATTCGTGTAAGCTTATGGAAATGGTCATTAGAAAAGCAGTGTAAAGTTGCTGCCTGTTTTCAGTCTGCATTGATTATTCCTGTGCCTAAGAAAGCCAGTGTCAGCTGCGTGGATGATTACAGGTCTCTGGGCCTGACCTCAGATATTATGAAAGATTTTGAGTGACTGGTTTGTAACCATCTGTCCAGTGTTAAGCTAGACCCTTACCAATTTGGGTACAGGACCAACAGATCTGTAGAGGATGCTGTTTCTGTTTACCACCATCCCATCCTGCAGCACCTTGAAGTCACCACCACCTGTTTACTAGCTACAGCTCAGCATGTTATACAACTGAGCCTATAAAGCTGTTTGATAAACTTCAGGAGCGGGCCATTAGAGCAGGCTTTGTGCTCTACGACAGCTGAGAGAGTTTGGAGTCAATCAGGAAGCAACAACACACTTCTATAGAACAGAGACTGACAGCGGGTTCACCTTCTCAATATCAGTTTGGTACATCAATACAACTGCCCAAGACAGGAATCAGCTGGAAATAGTCGTATGCACAGCATCCATGGTCATCAGATGCCATCATCCCTCTGTTACCCTCTATTTACAGATGCAGCCATTCAAAGTGCGCGGCACAGACACCGCGGTACAGATACCGCAGGTATGATGACACGGGATACCGCGGTGCGTGATTGGTTGACCGACAGGGGCACTCGTGGTCCGTTGGTCTGTCGTAGAAAGACTTACTGTAAACGCCTTTACTGTGCCCGTTGTAGATATTGAATTTTACCACTGAAGGGAAATCTTAGTAGCTGAGCATAAAAAGAATAGGAGCATACTGTAACGCGTGTGAAGGCCATAAACGATATTAATTTTGGAACGTAAACATACAGTATATAGCTGGTCTTGGTACTTTAAAGAAAAAAATACACACCGGTATTCCATTTCTCCCTAAACATTGTAAGCTTCGAAGTCTTTAACTAACGTGATACCGGAGTCAACAAGCATACTTTTAGAATTTGATTAAAAGGGAATATAATATGGAATCGCGTATCTAAAGAATTTAATAACGGTATGATTATATCCGTGTACTGCGGCAGGGCTGTGTAGGGCTGTTTCGCCTGCCTGATCATGCGAGCTCTCTTGTAGCCTACTGGTCTAGGTGCGTGACTACCAACTGGTAGGTTGTGTGTTCAAATCCAGCTGGTGCTGAACTTTTATTTTAACAAACATTTCTTCGAAAAAATAGGTAAGCGATATTATGGACAATCAGTTGACTTTTATATTTCAAAATATCGCAACATGATCGATATTTGCGATATTTTGAACATATCTTCCCTTCTGACAGCGGTTCCCGCTTCTATTGTGTGTGTGTGTGCAACAGTAAATTTTTATAGAGAAATGGAGGCTGGACAGTATGCGTTACAATATAAACATTTATATTGATTTAAATCGTGTTCTGATTTAAATCGCAAACGCGTGTTTAATTATGTGTTTTTAATCATAATCAGGCTAATGCATTTCTACATTTTCTGTATGAACCAGCTTAGAGGTTCATACAGAAAGACAGCTTGTGTTTAAATTGAGTGTAAGGTAATTTATGCTTCTAAAGTCATGGTCAGTATTATTGTACTGTGCTGTACTGTGTCACATTATTTTATAGCGTTTTTATTGCGTTATTAAATCCGGTGGCGCTGTGTTAGTTTCCTGACTCACATTATTTAAACTACCACATTGATCATTCATCTCTAAATAAACTTTATTTTATATAGCGTTTTAAGCGATTAGGTAATTAGATTGCTCATAAACCTAATCGCTTTTTCTACATAAACACAGCGTGATTGCTCTCTGAAAATGCTTTTCCTTTATTTTTAAAGTAGGCTCAGATTTCAACTATAGATCGTATTATTATAAACTTTCTTGGAAAAATGTATTTTATGTAAACCATGTTTGCTATTAATTCATTTAGGGCTAAAATACGTTCATTGTCTTCCAATCGAGTCGAGTTGACATTGGAAGCCTGCCACACCCGGACTGTTAAACCAACGCATTAGCACGTCAAAGCTCATTGAGCCAGTATTGGCTTTAGTATCCCCCCCTTCTCCCCTCAATTCAATTCAATTCAAGGTGTTTTATTTGCATGACAGATGGGTACAAGCAGTGTTGGGTATGTATATTGTAACGCTTACGGCAGACAGGCACTGTGTAAGAGCCGGCGCACCAGAGCAGCGCACCGAGGGAGCGTCTGCATTTCTAACTTAGTTTTTAAAATTAGTCAAGCAATATGAAGCATCTCCTTTTACTTAGTGCCTGAGCATAAAAAGAATAGGAGCATACTGCAACGCGTGTGAAGGTCATAAACGATATTAATTTTGGAACATAAACATACAGTATATGGCTGGTCTTGGTACTTTAAAGAAAAAAATACACACCAGTATTCCATTTCTCCCTAAACATTTTAAGCATCGAAGTCTTTAACTAACACGATACCGGAGTCAACAAGCATACTTTTAGAATTTGATTAAAAGGGAATATAATATGGAATCGCGTATCTCAAGAAATTAATAACGATATAATTATATTCATGTTGCAAAAGAACTGCAACGGACATAAAAACTCCCTTGCTTTTAACAGAGCGTTCCATAATTTCTAACTACGAAAATGCCAGGTGAAAGGATTTGTAAACATTTTTTGTTAAAGCAAGTCAGTTTTTTCCACAACACATAAAAGACATTTTTCCAAGAAAGTTTAGCCTTTGTCACTAATGAAATCACTAAATAAAGACATAAATATAGAAATCTTAAGATTTGTTCTATTTAATGTTGGTAGCAGGATGAACTGTCAGAGTGTATATTTTGTCGCAGAGTTGCTGCAAGATGTTAACAGTGAAAAAGGTATTTAGAAATGAGTTATTTCAAGATGAAAATTTTCAGAATAATTGCAAATCTAGCAGGATAGAGAAAGCACAGAAAACTGGCAGTTAGATTGATCAGATTAGTATGAAAAGTCATTTAGCAAAGGGAATTAGAAGAGTGACAAACTAGTATACTTTAGATCTTTTTTTCTGAACCAGGGACAATCTGATCATGTTTCCCTATAACAATAATAAAACACTTTATTTGATATATCACCATTAAAGGTGGCATCTCAAAGCAATACAGTAGATGTAAAAACAGATAAAAGGACCACAGATTACAAAGTAAATGCATATAAGAAAGACAAGCAGTTAGAGGTGCTACCAAAATTAGAAAATGAAGCAGATACAGACACTAAGTCTTCTGAAAAGAAAGGTTCTGAGGTTAGATTTAAACTGGCCCTGGTGTGTGTGTGTTTGTGTCTGTCTGTCCTGTGATGGACTGGCGCTATGTCCAGGGTGTATTCTGCCTTGTGTCCGTCGCTTACTGGGATAGGCTCCAAATCCTCTGTACTGGATAAAGAGATTAGAAATGGAAGTAAAGGCACTGTGTGGATGGAACTATACACAGTGTTAGAAACCCACTATGAAATGGCAGCATCTCACTGAGAATAAAATATTTTATTATTTTATTAAAATATTTTATATCTTAAGGAAACAGCCTTTCCATCTCTCTTGCACATCAGTATCCATACCTAGTTATTTAAACAAATTGCCTCTAATTATAAACATCTTAATATGCTGGCTCTGTGGATCCGCATCAGCTATGTTTGCCCATTCCTTCAATTCATGTGCATCCAACACACAGTTCAATGCCAGCAACTACACATAATCTAAAATACAATCCTTATTTCAGTATCTATGTAAACATATAGTCTGTTAACTTCATCATCTTCATCAAAAGTATGCCTAACCCCATTAGGAAGTGTTCTTGTTATAAGTGTATTCCTCAGCTTTCCCCAGACTATCTTCTTCTTGCCAACATCTCTAGTCTTTTATCCTGCAATAACCCAGCCAACACTTAAATCTCCAAAAGCTGCTTGTGTTAATTTCTTTAAATCACAAATATCATGTGTAAATACTGGCCATGTAATACTCTGCATTGTGGAATAATAGTTTATTTTAAAGGGAACTAGAGAAACTAAGAACTAGAGAAATCTAGTTTTTTTCTAGAATTAATAAATGCACATCCTGTTCACTGAGGAAATTAAATCCACACTGAGCAATCTTCAATATGTTCAGAATATGACAGCAAGAATCCTATCAGGGGTGCATTACACCTGTTTTCAAGTCCTTGCACTGGTTACCTATCAGATTTCGAGTCAACTTCAAAATCCTTATCCTCCTTATATACTGTCCTACAACTGTTATTATTGATCTCCGAATTATTGTACTTGACATGACTTCATTCAGCCTTTCCTGAACGTCTATGACAGGCAGAGAGAGTGCTGTTTCTGGTGCGATCTTTTACAGCTGACATTTCACTGTTTTAAACGAACAAGAAATTAGATTGCTCATAAATCACTTATTCTATATAAACACAGCGTAATTGCCCTCCGAAAATCTTCTTTTTCTTGTTCGTTTTAGAGACCTTGATCGAAACTGATTTTAGATGTCAGAAAGGATTTATTTTCTCTGTATTTCCTACATTGCTTTGTCGAGATTTTAACTTTATATCTAACTTTATATCTAGGCTCAGATTTCAACTATAAATCGTACAGTAATTAATAGCAGTAAATACTGATGTTTATACATAAAAAAGTCACGCCTTGGAGTATAGACCCCCAAAGGAATGCCATAGACTCAAACTGCAAAATAAACACATACAGAAAGAAAGTATTTGTATTGTAATTGCAAATCCTGGTACTGTATGAGTGATTGGTATGACTTTCCTCATTACAAATCTCTTATTAGAATTTAAATTTCTCTGTAACTCCAGGTCAGAACAGAGAAAATGTAACTGCCTTAAGGAGTTTACGATTATGAAAAATAGAAGGATAAGCATGATACGTATGTCTTCTGTCATTTTCTAAGTCATGTTACTGAGCACCAAATCGTATTGAGAATATGAATCCATTTAAGGTTTATACCATTAAAGTAACGGTTTATTCCATGCTGAAAATGTTTGTACCAGACTTTTTTGAGGCCTGTTTAATTGTGTCTGAAGTCTGATGTTGTAAATTTTATTGTTAAAAAGATCCATGAAAATGTCACTACTAAAGTTAGCTGGTACTGTTGGTACTGTAAGTGGCAAGTAGAGCTCATATTTTAGATTTTAAGGAAGCAACGGACACAAGGCAGAATACACCCTGGACATAGCGCCAGTCCATCACAGGACAGACAGACACAAACACACACACACCAGGGCCAGTTTTCCCATAAACCAATTAACTTACCAGTATGTTTTGGAGTGCGAGAGGGAGTCATATCACACATATGGAGAAAAACCATGTAACCCAGAGAGAACATGTAAACCCCACACACACAGGATGGCAGGAATTGAACCTAGGACCCCAGTGCTGCAAGATAGCAATGCTAACCACTTTGCCACCATTATAAATGGATGATATCTTAGTTATCTTTCTAGTTCACAGGTTTGCATGCATAATTTAATTTTGAAAGCCACTGAGACATCAGGTACTACTGTTGTATTTATGAAAAAGAAACAAAACAAAAAACATACTAACAACTGTGCCATCCTACTCCTTAGCTAATACATTTTATTATTCATAAACAGTTAACATTGTTAGCAAAATATTTTGAATTATATTTAACCCTATTTTTTCTTTAGTTTTGTATTTAACTTATTATATGATAGTCAGACTTAATGTATATTTGAACAATGAAAATATATTTTTACAAGATTTTACATTAAGCACTTAAAATTAATATGTTTAATAATAGTAAACTGTAACATGCTGTAACAAGATCGGTTAAACTGCGAAGAAAATGCTTTCAGAGAAAATGTTTCAGGTGTGAAGAACATAGATCTCCAATGCAATTTCAACCAAACCTGTTCCCACACACCCTGCACCCACTACCATTAGAATATACACAAAGCACTCAAATCTTTCGAGCTAATGATCAGGTGACCCGAGAGAGAGCGAGAGAAACACCAAGGGGTGCGGAACCAGGGAACTATTTACATGGAAAACGGGCGATCTCCCCAGACTGTCCGCCCGTTTCACTGTTACCTGGATACCTCTTTATTTAGAACTCACAAACACTGATTTTTAGTTTAGAAGGATTCAAGTAGGGTTTTAGATGAAAGGCAGCGACCTTAATCAAGCCCAAATCACAACTGAACCCATTCAGAGCCTACATTACATTTTAGCGTTTCATTCTGAGCAGAAGACCCTCACACCTGAAGAAGGGGGAGGTGTTTTTCGCTGGAAATCTCGCCTGCTTCTACTTTACAACCGGAGTGCTGGCTGTGACGAATTAAACCGGTTTTACAAGTTTCAATCACAGACCATGTGACATGGGAGTCAGGAAACTCCACCGGATTTGATAACGCTATAAAAACGCTATAAAATAATGTGACTTGGCACAGAACAAGTTTACAGCACAGTTCAATAATAAATGCTGACCATGACTTTAGAAGCATAAATTGCCTTACACTCAATTTAAACACAAGCTGTCTTTAGCCCTCTAAGCTGGTTCATACAGAAATGTAGAGATCCAGGCTCAGAACACACAGCTTCATTAGCGAATACATATGCAGGACAACTAGAGAAGACGTTTTACAGAGGATGGATTTTTAGAAACATCCCATCAGTGACATCACTGAAGTCAACTCCTAGGTACTGTAACTGTCGTGTGGATAGTTTCACAAGAATCAGACAAAGGTTTAAGCATCGCTTGTTCTAGATAAAACTGCATAAAAAAAACAACAACCCATAATGTACTTCTTTGCGGCTCTGTTTGCCCAAATCATATATTCACAACGTGAAATCTAGAAAATAATATTACGTAACCAAAATCCGCAATATGGAAACAGAACCTGTGTAATTGTTGATAGATGATGTACTCGTAACATTTTTTCAAGACGAACTACAACATTTAAAAAATGACTTGTATGTACTTGATATCTCTAATCAATCCACGGGTCCCAGCACGAAACGAAACTAAAACACATACCGTTTCGCGCTTCTTATTAGTTGCTCAAAAGTAATTTGACCTTATGAAATGCATAATATAAACCTAGAAACATATACGTGAGCAGTACTTAAGCACTGTAGTATCGGTGTTAAGACATACCTCTCAAATACTGTAAATCAAGTTAAAAATATCTCAAGACAGATTCTGGTCATAATGAAACCATGTTTCGTGTATGTTTTCTTTAAAGTACCGAGACCAGCCATATACTGTATGTTTATGTTCCAAAATTAATATCGTTTATGGCCTTCACACGCGTTGCAGTATGCTCCTATTCTTTTTATGCTCAGCTACTAAGATTTCCCTTCAGTGGTAAAATTAGATATGAATATTCAATACTTAAACGGGCACAGTTAAGACATTAAATATACATATACATACTGTATACAGTACAGTTTGCATACGGTAATATGTTTATGTTCCTAAATCAATCTCTTTTATGAGCATGTGAAAGGCATGGTGAATCACTGTACTTTGCATGATTGGAAACAAATGCGTGATTGCGAAATGCTGTGGTGTTACTTTTACAAAGATGGTCAATGAAAAAAAGAATGTTGACCAGGGCAATACTTTGAGTTTACACTTACAGCTTGTCCAAGGTCATTCATTATTAATACTATTAGTAATATCTTCGTTAAAGACTTTGATGGCCACAGCTCAAACATGAGAGGTTGAGCTTTATTAGCTCCACCTTGCGGAAATTCCGGATACTATTATTTTGCTTGTCGTATTATAGGAGAATTTACGGTAACTCGCGGTATTTACCGGTAGCTTGCGGTAGACTGCGTACAGCGTACCGCAAAATAATGCGCTATCGCCCGCGCATTTTGAATGGCTGCATCTGTATGAAAGACTTATCAAACAGAATGCTAAGGAGGTGTCCACTCATCCCTTCCAACCCACAGTACTGCTCAGTGACAAAACAGCACCTACTGTATCTAGAGACCATCAGGCACCTCAACAGGTAGATCTTGGTTGATGCAAGCATCACATGGGAGTGAATAAACTCCTTTTGATTATTCATGTTTTTATTTTTAAACTTGGAGTCTAAAACTAACTGAATAATCTGTACTGTGTATGTGTTAAGTGTAAAAGTTGCCATTTCTGTTGTGTTTTTATTTAGGCTGCACTATGGCACACTCAAATTAACTTTGTTGACATGGCAATAAAGTATTTTATCTTTGAATTCTAGCAAGATTCACACGTTTGCTGGCTCTACACTACAGAGCATCATCCTTGCAAAAAAGCTTGTAAGACCTGCTGTTCAACAACATAAAATGTATGTTCTATTTATTACAAAACACTACGAAGAAGAGTTTGTGCTAAAGTACATTAAATTCTGGTAAACTGTGTACAATTATTCAAACTAATTACAATTCTGATTCAAATGGTGGTTCCATTTATTAATTTAGGTACTACTACTTTTTAATAATATTAATTTAATATTGAAAGAGAGACTTTGTTATCCCCAAGGGGCAATTTGTTCAAGTACAGTTTGTTCATTGGCCAGGAATCAAGCCCCTTGCCTCTCGCATGGAAGGCAAGAATTCTACCACTGAACCACCAATGACGCTCATACGGCAACACTTACTGTTCAAAAGGTATTCATGCAAAATACCTGCAGAATACCACAAACTCAGAATAGGATACAATTATACATCTTGTGTGGGTAGTGGATTAAACTTTTCTTTGATTAAAGAAAAACCCATTATATAGTCTACAATTCTATCTGCTACAATGTAACTTACAGTACGCGACCATCAAAGTCATTCAAACAATACTCAAAACGTATTTTAATTTGGCCCCTGTTTTGTTTTTACATGTTTATTTGCTTTTTAATACGATATGTTTTAAAGCCACACTGTATATTTTTAATTATCACAATCTAACATAAAATTAAGTTTTCAAATTACTACTTCTAAACAATTATTAATACTTCTGTATACTGTATGTAATTAAAAAATGAGAATTCTGTTAAGTAACATACAGTATCTTATTTGGAGCTGAGCAAAATCACTGTATCAAATGAAATTGTCTCTCCTTTACAGTATGACTAGTGCAGCAAAGCACGAATGGCTTAATAAACATTTAGTAGTGAGTCATCTGACAACCTCACGCAGCTGCGGAACAATTCACTGGGCCCCCTGGCGGTTTTACAGAGTAGCGGTAACAGCGGTGCTGTTCGTCGTACCGTCGTCCACAGCTGGCTGGACTGCAGCAATGGGGTTAACTACCTCACTTAAGGTACCTCCTGCGGTATACCACCTGACACTTCGCACATTCAAGACAGCTGCATCTGTAGTACAGGTTAGGGCTAAATGCTAACACTGGATTGATGTACTGGAATTAGTGGAGTACCACAGGGGTCCAAATGAGATACCACTTTTATACCTGATGTTTGTTGTTAGCCTCCCATCATAGCTGAGTGTAAGGGAAGCTAGTTCCTTTGCAGTTCTCAGCCTGATTACCTTACTGTAAAGGTCTGGAACAATGGACACTGTCTTCCTTATTTAAACAGCTGTTAAAGGAACACTGACATAAATAAACAGGCAGGGCTACAAATAATTTACTCAGGTTAATGAACTTTACTGTTACATCATTGTCATTTGATGATTTAAGACATCTGTACCGACATAGGGCTCTGGGAATCACTGACCTGTAAATATCTGGTCATGGTATAACTCTTGCGTGTTGTGTAAGGTTACATTAAGTATTGTAGTAATTATTGGTTTATCCTGTCTATGTCTGGGCCTCGTTGTTCCTCTATTACCAGCTGAGCTGGAGAATAAAGAACAAACATCTGCTGTAAACCTACGGTACGTAATCTTCTCCTGGAAGGGAAAACAGCATCATGATTGCAGATCCAAATCATCTTTAAATCCCTTAACAAATCCATTATTTAAACAATCATGGTTCATGTGCTTCTTGTCTTTTTCAATTGGTGACTTTAAGGTTTACCTACAGAACCTGCCTAATAACACTTCTCCAGGTCCAGGGCTACAGAGCATCCAGACGTGATGCCGATCCATCACAGGAAGTACAGCAGAGATACTGGCCCCCATTCATACAGCTGGGTGGACTGCAGCAATGGGGTTAACTACCTCACTTAAGGTACTGTATGAGGGAACTTGAGCAAGCAACACACCAGTTAAGAGTCCAGAGACTCACACACTAAGCAATTCTTCCCTCACTGCCAAGAAGTGAAAAATGTAGGATGTATGAACAAGTGCACAACAGGAGGCCTCTGGCACACAATCAGTTTTAAACTGCGCTAACGTTAAACCCAAGACAGGAAACAGTAATCTGACCTGGGATCAAGGCTGAAGGCTCCTTGCCTGAAGGTGAGGGGGTGATTCATGGAGTTGTCACTCTTCATAGACAGAGCGCTGGGACCCTGTGGCACCGATCCCTCTGGCTTCAACCTGTCAGCAACACATGGAAACAGATCTCACAGTCACTCATTCCCACAACACAAGACACAGTAATGCTGTCAGCTGCTGTCCGACTCCTGTGACTCTTCAATATTCCTAAAGCGAATCTAGTAAAGACACAAGAAAGCATGATACAACTCAGCTGTGCTCAGCAGCAGACTTTCCTAGCTGTACTTACGGAAACTAGAGACGTTCCACGCAGACTGATACGAAACCTCTTCCAACACTCTCTAAGGACAGGAGTCATGCCCACTGACTCAAAAATGACCAATATCATGCTCTGCCATCAAACAGGTAAACAGGTAACAAAACAAACCTAGTAATTTTTCACCTATATGTCTAAATTCTATTCGTGTAAGCTTATGGAAATGGTCATTAGAAAAGCAGTGTAAAGTTGCTGCCTGTTTTCAGTCTGCATTGATTATTCCTGTGCCTAAGAAAGCCAGTGTCAGCTGCGTGGATGATTACAGGTCTCTGGGCCTGACCTCAGATATTATGAAAGATTTTGAGTGACTGGTTTGTAACCATCTGTCCAGTGTTAAGCTAGACCCTTACCAATTTGGGTACAGGACCAACAGATCTGTAGAGGATGCTGTTTCTGTTTACCACCATCCCATCCTGCAGCACCTTGAAGTCACCACCACCTGTTTACTAGCTACAGCTCAGCATGTTATACAACTGAGCCTATAAAGCTGTTCGATAAACTTCAGGAGCGGGCCATTAGAGCAGGCTTTGTGCTCTACGACAGCTGAGAGTTTGGAGTCAATCAGGAAGCAACAACACACTTCTATAGAACAGAGACTGACAGCGGGTTCACCTTCTCAATATCAGTTTGGTACATCAATACAACTGCCCAAGACAGGAATCAGCTGGAAATAGTCGTATGCACAGCATCCATGGTCATCAGATGCCATCATCCCTCTGTTACCCTCTATTTATGAAAGACTTATCAAACAGAATGCTAAGGAGGTGTCCACTCATCCCTTCCAACCCACAGTACTGCTCAGTGACAAAACAGCACCTACTGTATCTAGAGACCATCAGGCACCTCAACAGGTAGATCTTGGTTGATGCAAGCATCACATGGGAGTGAATAAACTCCTTTTGATTATTCATGTTTTTATTTTTAAACTTGGAGTCTAAAACTAACTGAATAATCTGTACTGTGTATGTGTTAAGTGTAAAAGTTGCCATTTCTGTTGTGTTTTTATTTAGGCTGCACTATGGCACACTCAAATTAACTTTGTTGACATGGCAATAAAGTATTTTATCTTTGAATTCTAGCAAGATTCACACGTTTGCTGGCTCTACACTACAGAGCATCATCCTTGCAAAAAAGCTTGTAAGACCTGCTGTTCAACAACATAAAATGTATGTTCTATTTATTACAAAACACTACGAAGAAGAGTTTGTGCTAAAGTACATTAAATTCTGGTAAACTGTGTACAATTATTCAAACTAATTACAATTCTGATTCAAATGGTGGTTCCATTTATTAATTTAGGTACTACTACTTTTTAATAATATTAATTTAATATTGAAAGAGAGACTTTGTTATCCCCAAGGGGCAATTTGTTCAAGTACAGTTTGTTCATTGGCCAGGAATCAAGCCCCTTGCCTCTCGCATGGAAGGCAAGAATTCTACCACTGAACCACCAATGACGCTCATACGGCAACACTTACTGTTCAAAAGGTATTCATGCAAAATACCTGCAGAATACCACAAACTCAGAATAGGATACAATTATACATCTTGTGTGGGTAGTGGATTAAACTTTTCTTTGATTAAAGAAAAACCCATTATATAGTCTACAATTCTATCTGCTACAATGTAACTTACAGTACGCGACCATCAAAGTCATTCAAACAATACTCAAAACGTATTTTAATTTGGCCCCTGTTTTGTTTTTACATGTTTATTTGCTTTTTAATACGATATGTTTTAAAGCCACACTGTATATTTTTAATTATCACAATCTAACATAAAATTAAGTTTTCAAATTACTACTTCTAAACAATTATTAATACTTCTGTATACTGTATGTAATTAAAAAATGAGAATTCTGTTAAGTAACATACAGTATCTTATTTGGAGCTGAGCAAAATCACTGTATCAAATGAAATTGTCTCTCCTTTACAGTATGACTAGTGCAGCAAAGCACGAATGGCTTAATAAACATTTAGTAGTGAGTCATCTGACAACCTCACGCAGCTGCGGAACAATTCACTGGGCCCCCTGGCGGTTTTACAGAGTAGCGGTAACAGCGGTGCTGTTCGTCGTACCATCGTCCACAGCTGGCTGGACTGCAGCAATGGGGTTAACTACCTCACTTAAGGTACCTCCTGCGGTATACCACCTGACACTTCGCACATTCAAGACAGCTGCATCTGTAGTACAGGTTAGGGCTAAATGCTAACACTGGATTGATGTACTGGAATTAGTGGAGTACCACAGGGGTCCAAATGAGATACCACTTTTATACCTGATGTTTGTTGTTAGCCTCCCATCATAGCTGAGTGTAAGGGAAGCTAGTTCCTTTGCAGTTCTCAGCCTGATTACCTTACTGTAAAGGTCTGGAACAATGGACACTGTCTTCCTTATTTAAACAGCTGTTAAAGGAACATTGACATAAATAAACAGGCAGGGCTACAAATAATGTACTCAGGTTAATGAACTTTACTGTTACATCATTGTCATTTGATGATTTAAGACATCTGTACCGACATAGGGCTCTGGGAATCACTGACCTGTAAATATCTGGTCATGGTATAACTCTTGCGTGTTGTGTAAGGTTACATTAAGTATTGTAGTAATTATTGGTTTATCCTGTCTATGTCTGGGCCTCGTTGTTCCTCTATTACCAGCTGAGCTGGAGAATAAAGAACAAACATCCGCTGTAAACCTACGGTACGTAATCTTCTCCTGGAAGGGAAAACAGCATCATGATTGCAGATCCAAATCATCTTTAAATCCCTTAACAAATCCATTATTTAAACAATCATGGTTCATGTGCTTCTTGTCTTTTTCAATTGGTGACTTTAAGGTTTACCTACAGAACCTGCCTAATAACACTTCTCCAGGTCCAGGGCTACAGAGCATCCAGACGTGATGCCGATCCATCACAGGAAGTACAGCAGAGATACTGGCCCCCATTCATACAGCTGGGTGGACTGCAGCAATGGGGTTAACTACCTCACTTAAGGTACTGTATGAGGGAACTTGAGCAAGCAACACACCAGTTAAGAGTCCAGAGACTCACACACTAAGCAATTCTTCCCTCACTGCCAAGAAGTGAAAAATGTAGGATGTATGAACAAGTGCACAACAGGAGCCCTCTGGCACACAATCAGTTTTAAACTGCGCTAACGTTAAACCCAAGACAGGAAACAGTAATCTGACCTGGGATCAAGGCTGAAGGCTCCTTGCCTGAAGGTGAGGGGGTGATTCATGGAGTTGTCACTCTTCATAGACAGAGCGCTGGGACCCTGTGGCACCGATCCCTCTGGCTTCAACCTGTCAGCAACACATGGAAACAGATCTCACAGTCACTCATTCCCACAACACAAGACACAGTAATGCTGTCAGCTGCTGTCTGACTCCTGTGACTCTTCAATATTCCTAAAGCGAATCTAGTAAAGACACAAGAAAGCATGATACAACTCAGCTGTGCTCAGCAGCAGACTTTCCTAGCTCCCTTAGTGAACAGGCTCCCTTACAGCACAGAGCAACACAGCAGAGACACACTGAGAGAGGACTGACTGTACACACACACTTACCTCAGCTGGGAAATATAGGGCAGGCACTGAAGGAAACTCCTCACTTCACTCTCTTCAGCTGACCAGCCCCACAGCTCTACTGGTTTCCTGACTGTGTGGAGTTTCAGCACTTCAAGGAAGAGGGAGGCCTTTCTCTTGGAGAGGTCTATAGTCCAGACTGCAGGAGCTGACTGGAAAACTGGCTGGAGTGCTGGGAGAGCATTCCTACCTGTTTGAGACTCATAGACCTTCACACGGGAATACAGATCCAGCAGGAAATCACACTGACTGATAAGGTGATGAAAACTCAGAAATGACAGCAGTGTTTCCAAGACCTTCTCTCCTGTCTGTGTCTCCCGCTCTGCTCCCTGGACGCACAGATCCAGCAGGAATGAAATGACTTTCTGTTTCCAGTCCTCAGTGTTCTGCTCTTTAGCGTCTGAGGGACAGAACCTGGAAGAGAAAACCTGTGTGAGACTCGACACAGAAAGGAAATCTGTCAACAAACCATTTCCTGTTACAAGTCCATTGCTAGAGTCACTGACACCTCATTCATTAGAAAAAACATTACAGGCTTCTGGTGACGTCACCATCAGCAATGGCTGCTTAATTTTCTCGCTCTTTCAGTCGGTTAAAAAAGCAGCAACTGTTTTAGAACTGCAAATAATACAATTTAAAACAGATACTAAGTGTTGGGTAATAATGGAAGAACAAGGCAAAGCATGTAGAAACACCCAAAGCTTAGTGAGAAAGGAAACTGAAGAGGAACAGGGAGACCGGAGTAGTTCTCCCCCAGCTCAACAGTCTGCAAGGCGCCAGACCGCAAGGTCAGTCTGCTTACAGTCGAAAACATCTTCACTGAACTGACAGACTTCAGATCTATTAGATTTTCCTGAAGAATTGAGCAGAATGAATAAAGGATAAATGAGGAGGAGGAGCGCACTGTGCAGACCGAGGCGTGGGGTGAAAAACAGACAATGTGCTTTTACTCCTGCTCCAGAGGCAGAAGCAGCAAGAGGCCAAGCTGACGGACCTGGAGGGCAGGAGGAGGAGATCAGATCAGATCTACCTGCGGATCTACGGGGTCCCAGAGGACAGCGAGGGGGGTCGATGACCCAGTTCACTGAGAAGCTCATTAGGAAGAAGCTCGAATTCCCCCTGACTTTGACTTGGGAGATTGAAAGGGCTCAAAGAGCCCTGGTCCCCTAAACCCTCAGAGCCCTGGTCCCCTACACCACCAGAGCCCTGGTCTCCTACACCACCAGAGCCCTGGTCTCCTACACCACCAGAGCCCCCGGGCCAGACCAAGATCTGCTGTCATCAGGTTTCTGAGACTCAAGACATTCTGACGAAAGCATGTGTGGAAAAGGAGGTGTTTTATGAAAACAAAGGATTTACTTTGATCTCGATTATGCACGCAATGTCCTTCAGAAAGGGACAGAATACAAAGAAATAAAGTGCTAAAAGAAAACAAAAATTAAAACGCCTTTCCTGCTAAATGAAAGTTCCTGAGAGACTCGGGTGCTCAGATGGGCACCTCGACCGTGGAGGTCTGCTTGTGGGCGAGACCGGAGCCACAGCGGGAGACTGAGAGGAGCAGTACCAGACTCTCCAGCCTGTCCGTCAGCACACTGCCCCAGAGCACTAGGACTTCATCCACGTCTCAGGACTAACGTGAGGGATTAAGTACTGAGAGACGTCACGGGATACCGTAGGATACTGCTCCCCTCACCCCGTTCACCAGTTTCTTTTAGACATACTGTAAATTTAATAGTTCTATAGCGCTGTTTGTGTTTTATATACTGTTTTTGTTTAGTTTAGATAAATTAGTTAAGTAAACATTTAATATAGTATAAAAAGCCTCGTTAACCAGAAGCTATATCACCCTGCAGCTCACAGCTGGCAGCCCACTGAAGCTCAGCAGGTGTGAGTCTGGTCAGTACCTGGATGGGAGACTCCTGGGAAAAAACTTAGGTTTCTGCTGGAAGAGGTGTTAGTGGGGCCAGCAGGGGGCGCTCACCCTGTGGTCCATGTGGGTCCTCATGCCCCAGTATTGTGACAAGGACAGTATGTTGTAAAAGGGGATGTCCTTCGGATGAGACGTAAAACCGAGGTCCTGACTCCATGTGGTTATAAAAAATCCCAGGGTGTTTCTCAAAAAGAGTAGGGGTGTAACCCCTGCCTCCTGACCACATTTCCCATCGGCCTTCACCAATCATGGCCTCCTAATAATCCTCATCTCTGAACTGGCTTCATCACTCCGTTCTCCTCCCCACTGAGAGCTGGTGTGTGGTAAGTGTTCTGGTGCACTATGGCTGCCGTCACATCATCCAGGTGGGGCTGCACACTGCTGGTGGTGGAGGGGATCCCCATTACCTGTAAAGCGCTTCGAATGGAGTGTCCAGAAAAGTGCAATAAGTGTTATAATAAGTAATAATTAATTATTGATAGGGGTGGATAGTTTAAATATGGATAGTAATAATTAGGACACGTAGGTGACTGCCATATAGGGCTTTCTTTGTTATAAAAGGTGTATTTTTTTCCCTTACTGCCCAAAACTTGTATTGGGGAACAAAAGTTCAATAGTACTGTTTTGAGTTTTATATAATGTTTTTGTTTAACTTAGATAAATTACTTGATTCAGCAAATATTTAATATAATACTAGTTATTTTATAAAAAGCCTCGTTAAATAGGGGAGGATAGTTTAAGATGGAGAGTAATAATTAGGATACGTAGGTGACTGCCTACAGGACCTTATTTGTTAAAAAAAAGATTTATTTTTTTTGTTCCCTAACTGTCCAAACAAAAGGTGGGGTTATATTTTGGACTTAGGGAAGCCCCTAAGTTTGCTTTTACTCTGCTGTAATTGTGTTGTTCAAAATGCCAGTGTTGTTTTGTTTTACGTGATTGGGAGGTTAAGATTTGAATCCAAACTGAAGCAATAATAATTATATAGACAAAAATGTCACCCACAGACTGATAGGCTAGTAGAATGTTTTAATAAAACTCCTAAGAGTATGATCCCCAAAGCACTGAGACAGAAGACCTCAGTCCTTTCCAAACACATCCCGGATTTCCTCAAATCCGGGATGTGTTCTCATCCGTTCTGAAGAAAACACACCTGATACAGCATCAAATTGTTACTGAACCTCAGAAAAAGGATGGTGCCCAAATAGTAGGTTTTGCAATAATTTCAGGAAACTCACTGGGATCTCAGTCTTTGACCCCCTGGTGCCCCAGGTCAATGAACTCACAACGTTTAGGACCCATCCAATTCATCATTACATCAGGCCTAACTAAGGGATACTGGCAAGTGCCACTGGCTGAAGAGGCAAAGGAGAAGACTGCCTTTGCCAGCCCAGGAGGGTTATACCAGTATTGAGAACCACCCTCTGGCCTACAGGGGGCTCTGGCCACCTTTCAGCACCTGGTGGACTGGTGGACTATTTCCTACGATCTTGTAGAAAGTTCCCACCCACATATCTCAATGGTGTAATTATTCACTGCCAACCCTGTGAAGAAATCTCCAATATTTAGAATGAACTGCAAGAGCCCTGAGGCAAGTGAGGCAAATGTGGGGTACAATATCAGACAGAGGCTGATTATGCCACTACAGTAAAAACTGCTGCCATGAAAGACTATCTTTCCTTTTAACAAAAGACAGGCGAGAGCTTTCCTTTACGGATTGTTTATCCTGAATTTTTCTTCCGGGAGACACCAGACTGCGTGCAAGATCACGCCCAGGAGACGCCAGACTGTGCGCGAGATCTCGCCAGGCAGACTCTATACTGAGCGTGAGATCAGGACCGGGAGACTCTATAGTGTGCGTGAGATCAGGACCGAGAGACTCTATACTGTGCGTGAGATCAGGACCGAGAGACTCTATACTGTGTGTGAGATAGCATCAGGGAGACTCTATACTGTGTGTGAGATAGCATCAGGGAGACACGCTACTGTGCGTGAGATCGTGACCGGCAGACTCTATACTGTGCGTGAGATCGTGACCGGCAGACTCTATACTGTGCGTGAGATCGAGACAGGCAGACTCTATACTGTGTGTGAGATCTCGACCAAAAGACACTATACCATGGGTGAGATAATCATGAACACAGTGTAACAGACAGGACACGAAGGCTGGGCTTCACAGTCATGAACACAGTGTAACAGACAGGACACGAAGGCTGGGCCTCACAGTCATGAACACAGTGTAACAGACAGGCTGAGCAGGGACAGTAATCCAGGTTATTGAGTGAACAAGATGTCAGAAACAGAGACATTAAAGCTTGTGTGGAAGTAAAGTTATGAAGGAAGGAGACCTGAAACAGCTGGGATATGAAGGACATTTCCAGGACATACCTGAGTGTGCAGATGTGAGGCAGACACTTCAGGATTGTAGCTCCAATGATCTGGCTGTGCTGGACTGTGTGAGGACCCCACTGCAGGGCCAGTTTGATCCTCTCCTCTGTCTGTCTCTGCTGTATCACCTGTCCAGCTCTCTCAAACAGCTCCAGCACGTTCCTGCTGCCCTGCTGTCCAGCTGTGAGCTTGATCTCATTCTCACAGAGTCTCAGCAGGCTGGTGACCTGACTCTGCTGTCCTGAGCACAGCGCTGCCCTCCACAGCTCACACAGCAGAGATGAGCTCCTGCACACAGAAACAACACGTAAAACACACCACTGAGCAGGACAGTCTGACAGCTGTGTGTCCTGCTCTCCAGACAGGTGAGACTCAACTGGACTGTGTAAAACAACACCTTAAACTCAGTCGAGCAGGACAGCCTGACAGATGTGTTGTCCCCATACTTACCTGTACTGTGTCCAGACCTTAAAGACTCACAACAGAGCTTAATGGACAAAAGACACTTCCAGAATCCAATTCCTAAAGACCTAAAACTCATTAATCCATCACAAAAGGACACAAACAAGAACGGTTCTTTGGTCCACCAAGCTCATTTGATTCTGTCTATAAGACCCATTATACTTTTACTACCTGTACTGGGGACAAAACAAAGACGTTCCCCTTGAGCAGACTGAAGCTCCCCTTGAGCAGATAAGGAACAATCTACAGTAATCACGTGCGAGTAAATCACAATACAGTACATTACTGTGGGAGAATATTAAGCACAGTGGAATATATTAAAGTGGAGGTGCAGTATATTAATGAAGTGCAAACTCTTAGTGCTCAGCAGTCCTACAGTAACTGACACAGGGATACTCATCTCTTTCTTCTAACACATTTTTAAAAGTGTTTCAACCAGCTCTGTACCGATCCTGCTGAGTCACAGGATTACTTTCAGAATGCTGGCTCATTTACCGCAGACAAAACAGCTCAAATTTTTAACTAAAACTAGATTTTTACAGAGACGTCACTGATCCCAGTTTTACAGCTTTTTTTGAAAACTACACAACTGTTTCATAGACAACCCTGTCCAACAGTTTAGGACAGAAATCACGTAGGGAGAGAGGCTGGAGAGGTCATCAGTTTCATTGGTTCAGAGAAACCAGAACTATTTAATCAGCACGGACCTGAACTGTTGTCTCAGACAAGACTAATGCCTCCCTAGTAAAAGGAGAGCATTCTGGGATCAACACACTGAGACATCAGTGTTTTTAGGAAATCATGAAACAGGAGCCCAGCAGTGCAGATGAATCAGGGCGTCTAGGGATCACAGTGAGGAAGCAACAGTGTTGTTCTCTCCCCTGGTCTCTGTTCCCAAACCCTGAACAGGAGCACATCTGAGCACAGACTTCACTCAGGAACCAGCTGAGCAGCTCTGGGAATGAACACTAGTGAACAGACTGACCTGAGGGAGGAGACCTTGTGCAGACAGCTGAGAATCAGCCTCAGCCCTGTCTGAGACACAGCACAGTCCTCCAGATTCAGATCCACCTTCTGCCCATCTGACTGCTGGATCACGTAGGAGACCGAGCAGCACTGGTGAGGGTCCAGCTGCAGCTCACTCAGCTCGAAGCTATGATTCAGCTCCTTCAGAAGGTGTAAACAGGCCTCTGCTGACTGGGACTCTGACAGGCACTGACACACGAAGACCAGGTCTAGAGGATCCTCAGACTCCTCAGCTCCAGGACACAGGAAAGTGCTGACCACTTCCTCAAGGCACCTGGCGCAGATCTCCTGGATCTTGTCCTCAGCAATCAGGCATTTGACTAATCTGGCGTTTCTCCTGGACAGCAGCCCACACAGGAACATGAGCACGTATTTCAGGTACTTCCCTTCCTCAGTCCTGCAGAGTCGAAGAATTTCACTGATGCTGTCTGGTTTCTCCAGGAGCCACAAGGCCGCCCAGAACTCCTGCATTGTGTTGTGGAGAAACGCGAAGACTGTCTGGACTGATGTCGGTGAGTCTTTTACCTCAACTGACCTCAGGAAAGCACATTCAACACCACTCTCATCAAGGTCAAGGTCGGTGAAATTCACACTTCTGTGCTGCAGCCTGTTAAAAGATGCCTCAGCCAGATCCATGATTCTCTGCCGGTTCTCCCTGATGTACTTGTCCAGGTGCCTCCTCAGAGTTCTCCCTCTCTGTCTCTCCCCGTGTCGCTCCAGGCAGTGTCGGAAGATGTGCAGGTACATCTCAGTTACAGTGCTGGGCTGTGTGTCGGACTCACACGACCTGAATGAGATGCAGGCGGAGACTATAAGGGCATACACTGGGACATGGCACAGACTGAGCAGCTGCAGGTTCTCCAGCACACTGTGCGCTTCTTCAGCCCGAGTTCTCCCCAGCATCATCGTCAAGTAATCGCAGACCGATCTCTCACAGAACCCCAGCACCTCCACTCTGTAGCTGGGCCAGTCAAGGACATCAGTCAGGAGATACTCTGCTTCTGGTCTGCAGGTAACGACAACCTTGGCAAATGGCAGCAGCTCTTTCTTCACAACACTGGAGACCAGCGAGCAGATGTCCACGTCTGCAGAGGCTGAAGTCACTGGTACTGAGCTCAGCATGTTCTCAGTGATGCCATCAAAAATGATGATGACATTATCTGAATTCTCTACAATATCCTGAAACACCTCATCCGCTCCCTCCCCTGGTGTCCAGTACGTGTTGAACAGAAGGGTCCTCAGGCTTATGGGACGGGAAATGTGGGTCAGAGTTTGCACATCGTAGTAAAACAAGTAGCTCAGATCCTGATCCTCTCTCTTTGCCCACAGGCGCAGCACCTGCAGAACAGCAGCTGTTTTCCCTATTCCAGGCCTCCCCACCAGGAGGATCTTGTCCTCGTAAGTTTTCAGCAAGTCGCCAGGATCCACTTTTCTCTTGTCAGGGGACACGTACGCCTTCAGCTTCTTCCGGCGATTCTTCTTATACTTCTTACTTTTGAAAACTGCTGAACAGTCTGCCTGTAACTCCAGAGGAATGTAAGTGAAGTCCGTCCCTCTGTCCCCCTCTGGGAAGAAAGTCCTGCTGTTTTTCCACTGGTCCTTCACAACCTCTTTTACTTTTAATCTCAGAGCCTTCTGGTATCTTGGACAAGAACTTGAACCTACAGAAGAAAAAAGGTTACAAATTGAACTCTTTTAACACTTGGACCACAGGTCAGTGTTCAGACTCTACAAGCACCGCAGGTGAACCTGATTCTACAGAACTGTTGCAGACTGATACCACTAGAGGACAGTAGAGTGTCAGTTTCCAGGCCTGACTCAGTGCTGACTTAATTTTAAAAAGAATCTACTGTCTCTGATCTCAAAGCTCCTCGGTACACAAGCTCACTGACTGCAGCTCATACAGCCTGAATCTACTGTCTCTGACCTCAGTGCTCCTCAGTACACAAGCTCACTGACTGCAGCTCATACAGCCTGAATCCACTGTCTCTGACCTCAGGGCTCCTCAGTACACAAGCTCACTGACTGCAGCTCATACAGCCTGAATCTACTGTCTCTGACCTCAGTGCTCCTCAGTACACAAGCTCACTGACTGTAGCTCATACAGCCTGAATCTACTGTCTCTGACCTCAGAGCTTCTCAGTACACAAGCTCACTGACTGCAGCTCATACAGCCTGAATCTACTGTCTCTGACCTCAGGGCTCCTCAGTACACAAGCTCACTGACTGCAGCTCATACAGCCTGAATCCACTGTCTCTGACCTCAGGGCTCCTCAGTACACAAGCTCACTGACTGCAGCTCATACAGCCTGAATCTACTGTCTCTGACCTCAGGGCTCCTCAGTACACAAGCTCACTGACTGCAGCTCATACAGCCTGAATCTACTGTCTCTGACCTCAGGGCTCCTCAGTACACAAGCTCACTGACTGAAGCTCATACAGCCTGAATCTACTGTCTCTGACCTCAGGGCTCCTCAGTACACAAGCTCACTAACTGCAGCTCATACAGCCTGAATCTACTGTCTCTGACCTCAGGGCTCCTCAGTACACAAGCTCACTGACTGCAGCTCATACAGCCTGAATCTACTGTCTCTGACCTCAGTGTTCCTCAGTACACAAGCTCACTGACTGTAGCTCATACAGCCTGAATCTACTGTCTCTGACCTCAGAGCTTCTCAGTACACAAGCTCACTGACTGCAGCTCATACAGCCTGAATCTACTGTCTCTGACCTCAGGGCTCCTCAGTACACAAGCTCACTGACTGCAGCTCATACAGCCTGAATCCACTGTCTCTGACCTCAGGGCTCCTCAGTACACAAGCTCACTGACTGCAGCTCATACAGCCTGAATCTACTGTCTCTGACCTCAGGGCTCCTCAGTACACAAGCTCACTGACTGCAGCTCATACAGCCTGAATCTACTGTCTCTGACCTCAGGGCTCCTCAGTACACAAGCTCACTGACTGAAGCTCATACAGCCTGAATCTACTGTCTCTGACCTCAGGGCTCCTCAGTACACAAGATCACTGACTGCAGCTCATACAGTCTGAATCTACTGTCTCTGATCTCAGAGCTCCTCAGTATACAAGTTCACTGACTGCAGCTCATACAGCCTGAATCTACTGTCTCTGACCTCAGAGCTCCTCAGTACACAAGCTCACTGACTGAAGCTCATACAGCCTGAATCTACTGTCTCTGACCTCAGGGCTCCTCAGTACACAAGCTCACTGACTGCAGTTCATACAGCCTGAATCTGCTGTCTCTGACCTCAGAGCTCCTCAGTACACAGGGACACTCACCTGCAGGGTACACACTGGGAGGCTGAAAGTCTTCGCTGAAGGAGAAGCTACTGATCCAGTAGTGCAGATCAATTTCATGTTCAGGTTGAGTAGCAGGAAGACCATGTGCCTGTTGCGATGATGAGAAAGATGGCTGAGGAAACGTTGTTTCCCTGGTGCTGTACAGTATCTTCAGAAGCTCATATGCCGCCAGTTCCCCTTTCTTAGTGACACAGTCCAGTATCTTCCTGGCTTTCTCTCTCCTCTCCTGACAGGACTCCACCACCCGGACATCCTCTGCGCTGAAAACCCCGCTGTCCTGTAACCTCTCCACAATGACATGGAGGCTCTGGAGACTGTCGACAAGGCTGCTCTGGGCTCTCTGGACAAACTGCACAGCAGTCTGCTGTGTGCACGCCATCCTGCGCCGAGAGTCTCACCAGCACAGCTCAGCCCCCTCCAGCAGCACCTGAAGGAAGAGAGACTCGTGAGATACTGACTGCTGGACTGTCACTCAGGTCTCCCAGTCCTGCTATAACAGGAACAGAATGACAGGTTGTCAATTATCTTATTATCTTATAATGAATTATCTTATCAATACTTATCAATACTTCACTTCATTTCTATTACCCTTTTTATCCCACTTCTACATAAACATGGGGACCTAAGTCACCCCACTGCAGTGCAGCCCCACCACACTGGTCATTCTGCACCAGCAGCCCCACCTGGAGACACACAGCACCATTCTGTACCAGCAGCCCCACCTGGAGACACACAGCACCATTCTGCACAAGCAGCCCCACCTGGAGACACACGGCACCATTCTGTACCAGCAGCCCCACCTGGAGACACACAGCACCATTCTGCACCAGCAGCCCCACTGGAGACACACAGCACCATTCTGTACCAGCAGCCCCACCTGGAGACACACAGCACCATTCTGCACCAGCAGCCCCACTGGAGACACACAGCACCATTCTGCACCAGCAGCCCCACCTGGAGACACACAGCACCATTCTGTATCAGCAGCCCCACTGGAGACACACAGCACCATTCTGTACCAGCAGCCCCACCTGGAGACACACAGCACCATTCTGTACCAGCAGCCCCACCTGGAGACACACAGCACCATTCTGTACCAGCAGCCCCACCTGGAGACACACAGCACCATTCTGTACCAGCAGCCCCACTGGAGACACACAGCACCATTCTGTACCAGCAGCCCCACTGGAGACACACAGCACCATTCTGTACCAGCAGCCCCACCTGGAGACACACAGCACCATTCTGTACCAGCAGCCCCACTGGAGACACACAGCACCATTCTGCACCAGCAGCCCCACCTGGAGACACACAGCACCATTCTGCACCAGCAGCCCCACTGGAGACGCACAGCACCATTCTGTACCAGCAGCCCCACCTGGAGACACACAGCACCATTCTGTACCAGCAGCCCCACCTGGAGACACACAGCACCATTCTGTACCAGCAGCCCCACCTGGAGATACACAGCACCATTCTGCACCAGCAGCCCCACTGGAGACACACAGCACCATTCTGTACCAGCAGCCCCACCTGGAGACACACAGCACCATTCTGTACCAGCAGCCCCACCTGGAGACACACAGCACCATTCTGTACCAGCAGCCCCACCTGGAGATACACAGCACCATTCTGCACCAGCGCCCCACCTGGAGACACAGCGGCCCCCCCTGGAGACACAGCGGCCCCGCTGCACAAGGATCAGGGGAGGACAGAGAAACTGCGGCACCAGCTGGATTAATGTGGATCTTTAGGGAGGACAGACTACAGCCCAGAGTGGGAGTGAGCCAGCACAGTCCCCAGTGACCTCACCAATTTTACCAAAGTCCAAGAAAGGTATACCGAAACAAAAAGCCCTAGAATCTCCTGAAGTGAGAACAGATGACGATGATCATGGCGACGTCGAAAATGCGAGTGAACCCTTACGGGTAATTTACACTATTGGGAAAGAAATAAATGATCTAAAGACGGAGATGAAGAATGAACTAAAGGGTTCAAGGACGAAGTCAAAAGAGACATCAAAGCAGAGCTGAACGATCTTAAAGACTAAATAAACCAGAAGCTGCAAAATTAGTGATATAGGGAACCTAGGCACTAGGATAACAGAGACGGACAAACGTATTCAGTGAATGTTGACCTGAGGGACGCCCTGCTCTACGCCGTGAGGAAACAGAAAACAACGCAGGCCCAACTGACCGACCTCGAGGGGAGATCTCGGCGAAATAACATTCGCATCTTCGGTATCAAAGAAGACTCGGAGGGAACCTCAATGTTTCACAGAAAACTTTCTGAAGACGAAGCTCTCCTTGCAAGAGGGCATTGATTTACAGATTCAAAGAGCTCACAGGTGTCACGTCCCACACTCACACTCACCGGAGTGGGGGAGCTGGTTCACCTGCTCGTGTTAGGACCCAGGACTTTTCCCTCCTTTCCTGAAACTGTCTAGGGAAGCAAGCAGGTCATCGTTTGACCCCATCAGTGGAAGTCATTTATTTTGAAATTGTTCTTTATTTTCTGTTCATGTTGTACGGATTGATATGTTCAAGTTGCCAGCATTTTTTATGGAAATTGGAAGTATTTCATGGAAGCAGCGACTTTAATTGTTAATGGGCTAAATAACCTGGTTAAGAGGAGTAAGGTAGTAGTCAAAATGAAAAGGGAGAAAGTACATATTATACTCTTACAAGAAAGACACCTTCTGAGTGCCAAACACAAGACACTGAAAAAGTATGGATATAGATATACATTCTATAGCTCAGTGGTTCTCAAACCTTTTGGACCAAGTACCACCTACAAGTCATAGGATCCACAGAAAATCTCAATGACCAACATGAGCGTGCACGCGTGCACACAAACACACATATAATAAAGACGGCACTGAGCACTTACCATTTCAGTAAGAGGGGTGAGGTTGTTTAGTCGAGCAAAGCCTTGCAATATCAGGGACGAGGGCAGTGAGCTGCAAACAAAGATCTGGCTCAGCATCTATTTGGTTGTGGTACTTTGTCTTGATTGCAGAGAGAGCAGAAAGGCTTTCTCACAAAGGTAGCTAGTAGCAAAAGGCATCAAAAACCGCATAGCCTTTAATGAGAGGGCTGGGTATTCACTCTGTCTTTCGATCCAGAAATGCAACAGTGACTGTTGTTTCAATTCTGACATCAGAGTCGCATCAGATAACTCGAGCAACATCTCTTGTTCAGCACAGGTCAGATCCTTGGAAATTCCTACGACATCAACAGTAAAGGGGCTCCTGATCCACTCTGATGTGGCCTCAACTGGAAAATACTCTGAGAACTGTTCTTCCAATGACAAGAGGTGCACTGCAATCACATCACGAACAGCAGCATCAAGTGCCACACCATGTGTGCAGATAGTTCTCCAAAGTAGGGAAAGCAGAGACATCACTTGCATTGATTTTATTAACAAAATGCTGCAGCTTTTTCTTCATAGCGGTGATCTTCTCAGACATGTCAAAACAATGTTAAAGAGAGGCTCTGCAGCCCCATATTCAGCTCATTCAGGTAGGCGAATTGTACCAGCCAGACCGGATCATCAGATAGACTTGCCAAGGGAGACTGCCAATCATGCAAAGACATCTGTACCTCAGAGTGCAGCTCAAAGAGCCTTGTGAGCACTCTGCCCCTTGACAACCATCTCACTTCAGCACGTAGCAAAAGCTGCACATGTTTGTTGCCTATTTCATTACAAAGCAAACTGAACAGATGTGAGTTCATTGGTCGAGCCCTGATACAATTCTCAACTTTGACAGCAGAGTCTAACAGATTTTAAATCCTCAGGCATCTTCCTGACGGCCAAGGCCTCGCGGTGGATGCTGCAGTGCGTCCACATCATATCTGGAGCAACCTCTCTAATTCGTGCAACTACACCCCTCTGTCTGCCTGTTATCACTCTAGCACCGTCTGTACAAACTCCAACGCATTTTATCCAGTCGATGCCATTCTCTTCGATAAATTCATTCAGAAGCTGAAATATGTGCTCTCCTGTAGTTCCTGTTGTAAGCAGCTTACTGAACAGAAAATCCTCATGGGACGTACCCCCAAACTTGTATCGAACGTAAACGAGCAAATTGGCCAAATCAAAGGCATCTACAGACTCATCTAATTGCAGTGAAAAGCATCTGCTCATCTTAACACCATCCGCCACATCAATAATCCTACAAGTGACTGTGTCATTCGAAAGGGGCAGCAGGTCGAGCTGTTTAGCAGGTTTCTCTCCACACATAATACGTGTTAGCTCTCTTGCCAACGGTAAACAAAGTTCTTAAAAAATAGTGTGGGGCTTACCTGCTTCAGCAATGCGCAGGTTAGCATTTGTCCCCATTTCCCCATAAAAGACATTCAGGAGTCTGCCTCAGAAGTTAATAGAAGTTTTTATTTCATGTGCATGTGAGCAAAACACAGAGATGCTCAGTGTATTTTTCTCAAATTAACCTAGAACAGTCCTTAAATATTGTTCTGTTATCTATCACGCTTTCCTGTGCTCACAAGATCGGCAGTGTTCCAAAATCACGCACATTCTCCTACCTCTGAGTACCTTTTTGCTGAAGACAGCTTTTTTTAAATACAATTGGTTACTTAAGTTCATAGCACGCATTCCTATACAATGGTACGGAATTAGTGGTATGTGTACCACAGTTTGAGAACCACAGCTATAGCTCATTTCGAAATGGTCATAAAAGAAGTGTGTCTATTTTAATACCACACTCTCTGAACTTTGAACCCTTAAAAGATGTAAAGGATAAAGAGGGTCGATACATATTAGTTCAGGGGAGATCGGAGCATAATGTAGTAACCTTATTTAATGTTCATGCACCCCCTGGAAGTAATAAGTAATAATTTAAAGATACGTACTGACCTTCTGGCTTCTGAAACTCAGGGAGCACTTATTTGCGGGATTTCAACATGGTACTTGATCATAAATTAGATTCAACTAACCTTGAGAGAAATCAGACTTCACACACATGTTCCTGAGGATTAAGTCACATTTCAGGACTTAGCAGATGTCTAGCAGAACTCTCATCCTTCAGAGAGGGACTACACTTACTACTCTGTCCCACACTCAGCATACTCTAGAAGAGATCACTTTTTCATGTTTAATAGTGATAGACACAAGGTGAAAAAATGTACAATAGGAAATACTGATGTGTTGGATCACTCAGCTCTGTGTCTTATTTTACATCAAAATACTAGACCTAGAAATACAGTCTGGAGACTGAACACAGGTATACTCAATAATAAAACAGTTATTGAACAAATTAGAAAATAAATTAAGTCATTTTTAGAGAATAATGACAATGAAGTAAACCCTGTTATACCATGGGATGCCGCAAAGGCAGTACTCAGAGGGAAAATGATTGCTATCACCACTGGGAGTATAAAATAAGACATTTAGAAGCAAAATTAAAAGGTCTAGAAGACAAACATAAGGAGAATAATGATCCAAACGATTTGGAACAGATTAAAAACAGCAGGAAAGAAATAGGTGAGTTATATGAGAAAGAACTGGAGTTTCTTTATATGGCAAACATACTATGAAGTGTATACAACAAAAGACCCTGCAAAATTATACAGAAGAAACTATAATCCAGCCATTACCACTGGATGATTTAAGATGCTGGTCTTTGATCTCTCTAGACTTTCATGCAAAAATTGAAACCATAAAAATGAATATAGTTCCAAGATCATTATATTTATTTCAATCTTTAGCTGTTGAGATCCCCTCCAAACAATTTACAGAATGGGATAAACACATTTCTCGTTTCATTTGGAATGGGAAGAAACCAAGACTAAGATATGCTACATTACAGCTAAATAAAGTTAGGGGAGGGATGACCCTCCCAAAACTCAAAGACCAGTATTATGTGGCACAACTCAGACCTCTGGTCTGTTGGGTGTGATGATAAAATTCCCCAGCCAAATGGAAAGACAGAGACTAGATCAAAACATAATCCAGTCCAAGCTACTACTGGCGATTGAGCCAGGTTTGAATATGATCAATTAGATTCCTTAACTGCATTTACTTTTACAATTTGGTTTAAAATTATTACAAAATTAAAATTTGAAAAACAGGTCAGGGTACTGAGGTGGCTTGCTTATGATCAAGCCTTTTTGCCAGGTATACTTGATCAAAGATTTAAACAGTAGGCTCACAGAGGAACTACCTCATCCTGTACAACAATGGAAAAGGGAAATCTATTAAGTTTTCAGACACTTAAAGATAAATATGGTTTGGCAAACCAGGACTTTTTCTGATACCTACAGATGTGTCAGTACTTTCTAAAAGAGATCAAGGAACATGATTCAAATGTTCAACTAAATGAAGTCATTCAGATCATTACCCAGATTTACAATAAAGACACTAGTAAAACAGTACCAACACTGTATCAGGGTATAATGAGCTCTAGAAAAGAAACAACAGATTATATTAAGACAAAATGGGAAGAGGGTCTCGTCTGGGTTTGCCACAACCCTGTTGGAGAGATTGTGGTAACAGAGACGCAGGACATTCCCATATATTTTGGTAGTGTCCAGTAATTCAACATTATTGGGAAGAAGTGCGGTCTCAGATTCAAGAGATTTTATGTTTAGAAATCCCAAGTCTTGTTCAGTTCTGTATCTGGGTAATCTGCCTGATGAGGTTGTGGGATAAAATACTTGCTAAAAGACAAAAAGGTTACAAAACAAAGAAAATCGGATTGTTCTTGTTTCAGAGATTTACAAAATTGAAAAATTAACCTTTCAGTTAAGACTCCAGAAGGAAGTTTTTGAGAGATATTGGGAGGGGTAGATTATTTCTAGAACATAATGATAATGACTTTATGCATTATACCCTCTGTAAAAATGCAAAAGAACGATACACAACAGACTTCATACTCATTTATATTTGTAATACTTGAGGTTTCAAAATGTCCTCGGGGAGATTCCGACTCCGCCGGCCTGAGCCGCAGATCCCGCCTGTAACCGGCCACACCGCTCCTTCACAGACGAACCTCCAGAACCAGACTCTCGGCTCAGTGAGAATAAACCCTTTTCTGTCTAACTACCGAGCCCGAAGGAAATAATGTGGTATTTTCATCAGAACCACTCGTTCATTTAACCTTGTAAACTTATACACGTTGCTTAAAAAAAGTGCGCCACGAACTTTAGGCCTCACGCGGAAACAGGAAGTTTCGCTCACAGTTCAGTAAAATAGTCAAATACGTGTGAAAAATGTCAACTGCAGGAAAGGAAAGTGGGTCTTTAATCTGTTTTCATCATTATCCAATGCCACTTTAATTATAATTATTACAAAATGTATACTCACCGTTTCTCACCATCACCGCTTTTAGAACGAGCAAACTACAGCAGGGCGTTAGTTTGGATTAGTTGGAACTTAGTTTTCTTAATGTGATGTCATAAAGTAAGATCATGTCTTTAAAAGTTGCTCTCGTTTTCTACTTTACAAAAGTATAATATCTTACCGTCTATAAAAGCTGCGGAGGTGCTCTACCATGGAAAATAAAAGTAGTCTTGATATCTGACGTTATTTCGTAAATGAAAGTGAAAGTACCGCTGCAGTCTCACAGAGCAGCTCCAGATTCCCAGCCAATCACACAGCAGAGCGCACTACCTCAGTGACTCTACGGCCAATCACACAGCAGAGCGCACTACCTCAGTGACTCTACGGCCAATCACACAGCAGAGCGCACTACCTCAGTGACTCTACGGCCAATCACACAGCAGAGCGCACTACCTCAGTGACTCTACGGCCAATCACACAGCAGAGCGCACTACCTCAGTGACTCTACAGCCAATCACACAGCAGAGCGCACTACCTCAGTGACTCTACAGCCAATCACACAGCAGAGCGCACTATTCAATTCAAGGTGCTTTATTAGCATGACCAATGGGTACAATCAGTGTTGCCAAAGCAGATAAAAACAATCAAATTAACATGGAACAAAACATAAAATAAAAGTAAAATAAAATCTACAGACATATTACAGACATTTACAACAGAGACATGTCATAAAATATTTACATATACTGTAAACATATTGAGCGCTATTGGGAGACAGACTCACTGTTCCTCAGGCTGTGACAGGAGATCACATACTGGGCTGCCAGTTCAACTGAGTTCCCTCCTCCCTCTCCCAGTAGGATTGGGACCCGTTGTGATTCTGGCAGGTGTGGGAACTCTGGGATTAGATTTCTGAATTTGGGGAAGAATGTTTCTCTAATCCCAGAGTATCTGTCACAGTGCAGTAGGAAGTGCACCTCTGTCTCTATTTCTCCCCGCTGGCAGTGGGAGCACAGCCTGTCCTCTCTGGGCAGCCAGGTCTGCCTGTGTCGCCCAGTTTCTATGGCCAGGCTGTGGTCACTGAGCCTGTACTTCATCAGGGTCTGTTTCTGTTTGCTGTTTCTTATCTTGGTCAAATATTCGGCTAGTGTGTATTGTCTGTTTAGGGTTCTGTAGCATTCCAGTTTATGTTGTGTTTGTGTGTGTGTCCCAGTGTGTGAGATATTGCTGTTTGATCTGTGCTGTGATGTGGTTGAGTCTGAGTTGTGGTGCTCTAGCAGTGCTGTCCTGAGGCTGGCTGGTGTCCGTGTGGCTTCGGTCAGTGCGCCTCAGGACCAGCAGGCTCAGGGGGCTCTGTTTTGGGCTCAACTCTTGGCTCAGCAGGGCTTTGTAGTGGTAGGAATTTTGGTCGCTGTTTTTTAGGTGTAGCCAATACTTTAATACTCTTTTCTGTATGTTTATCAATAGTGGGTACTGGCCTAATTCGGCCCTGCACCCGTTGTTAGGTGTTTTTCTCTGTACACGGAGGATGTTTCTACAGATCTCCATGTGCAGAGTTTCTGTGGGGTGTTTGTCCCATTGAGTGTACTCCTGGTCTGTGAGGGGACCCCACACTTCACTGCCGTATAGGGCAATGGGTTGGATTACACTTTGAAATATTTGGAGCCAGGAATGTGTCCAACAATGTCTGAATTTCGTCATCGCCCAGTGCAGTTTGGTATCTGTCTAGGCTGTCTGTGCACTACCTCAGTGACTCAGCCAATCACACAGCAGAGCGCACTACCTCAGCAACTCTACAGCCAATCACACAGCAGAGCGCACTACCTCAGTGACTCTACAGCCAATCACACAGCAGAGCACACTACCTCAGTGACTCTACAGCCAATCGGCGCGCTGTGCGCTAGGTTAGCAGGATGTAGTTGTGTAGCAGGAGCTTTTTATATATGTATAGAAAGGAAAATAACACAAAGGTATACACATACAAATGTCACAACATGACAGAAGAAAGGTAACATCAAGTGAATGATACAGAAAAAACACTGTCGACAGTACAGACGTTATGTGGTGTTAGGAGTCATATTAAATAAAAGTAAATGCTAAAAGAGTTTTGTAGATCAACTCACCAAGCTTATTTTTACATATTTTATATATTTTAGTGAATTTGAGTATAACTTAAATGAGTTCGAAAATTCTTTAAAGCACATAGGAGTTTTTTTTACTCTACATGTATGTATGTAAAATTTTGCTAACAGGAGAATGACATTTACCATGACACAGACTTCTTTGTTTGGATTCAGAACACCAAGAACGTCACCCTTAAACGTGACATGTACACGAATATTACTGTTATTTAGCCAAGAACACAGAGTGCCAGAAAGCTGTTGAATAATGACATGAGAAAAAATGTGTTCAGTTGTTTCAATATCTGATTCACAAAAGGTACAGGTGTTACAGTCAAAGTTGAATCCTTTTCTCAAAAGATCTTTAGAGGGATATACAGTATGTTATTCAGTACTTTAAAATGAATGGTGGCATGGGGAGAGTAATGTATTTAGTTCAGTTCAGAGATGAGAGAATCCTCATCTAAATCATTAAAAATTACTTTCTCCTTGACGGCTGGGAAGTATCTGTAGGCCATAATTGTTCGGATGTATTTATTATTGCACTTTTTTCTCAAATATTATAGGTACCAATTTTGATCTCAGATAGTAGGGGAATTATATATATATGAATTATACTGTATATATATTATTAATTATTATATTAGTATGGATTGTGTTTTTTTTTTTACCAAAGCCAGAAGAGCAGGTTGAATTGTATCTATAATTTCTTTAAATTGCTTTGGGTTGATTTCATTGTCATATTTGTTAAACAAAATCACAATATTCATTAACTTCTCCATTCGCTTCTAAAAGATGCACAATTGACCAAATCCCTTTATTTAACCAGGAGTAATAAAATATGCTCTTTTATATGGAGGATATATCTGTTGTTCCAAATAATAGAATTATCAGGGTGAAGTCATGGTTATATAATCATTTCCGATATACAGTAACAGAACTTGTTGATGAAAAGCGGAGAGTCTTATTGGGAGCTTATGTCAAAATCACATCTCAACGAGAGCTCAAGGCCTCCTAATTCTCCCACTGCTTTCCTAGGAATAGCAACCAGAAGCTGTCTTTATCATTCATACAAGATCGCAACCTTTTTATCTTTAGGGTACCATTCATGATATCAAAGTCTATCATTTTGGCACCACCCTCTTCATATGATTCAATCTTTTTACTTTTTCCAGATGTAAGAGACATTTGATTTATTTATATTTTTAACCTTGTTAGTGCTGCATCTGTACTGGTTTGTGCCGTTGAAAGTAGCGTTTCTGCTGTTTTCGTTCCCGAGATATAGCGCCTTGTTTTTCTGGTGATCACGTGACCATGCACGGTGACTTTGACCTCCAGTGACCCCGTCTGCAGAGTTCAGGCGCTGTGTCACGGCTGCGAGAGTAACAGTTCTGCAATTGTGTTCCTCTGTTTGCCCGGGTGGAGGGCGGCGGTGGATTTTGCATTTAATATCAGTGTCTTCTGTGTGTTTGTGTGAGCAGGAAAATTAAATTTGTCACCAATATCACAAACTCTAATCAGAAGAGTTGCGGATCAAGCCTTAGAAACTGAACATTAGCAAACTACAGCGTGTTCTTAAACTAGCCTTTAACTAGTATTTAAGTCTCAATACGTCGTAGCTGTGTCCTTTTTAAAATCTGAAAAAGTAATCAGTTTCTCATTCTGTCCTTTTTAAGTTAATATGCAAATCAAGGTTGGTTTAAAGATTCGACCCGTCATTCCAGCCACGTTCTTAAAAACGTTAGGATTAGCAACTTCCTGTATTACGAGACCATTGTTCTTATCTATTTTTATGCAACAAAATGCTGTCTGTGGTTCGTAAGTAAAATACTGTAGTCCTGGTCGACTCGGGGGAGACAGAGCCGTGCTGTCAGGGAGACGGTGAGAAGCCAGATCTCGCAGTGAGACGCCAAGTGAAAGAGTTGAACCCTGAAAGAGGCGAATTCCAGCAGCAGCTCCAGAGCAGACTGAGGAATGATGCCGACAGCCTGTTCTGGGGGGGAAAAGACCCAGAGAGTGAAAGACCCAGGCTCTCAGGGGGATGTTTGTCTGTGTCGCTCAGGTTGGGCTGGACTTGTGTTGGGAGCTTTTCGACAGGCATCACCCCACTTTTTAACCAATGGCAAGTCAGTATTTGTGCAGAATGGCATTGTGTTGTTGTGGCCAGAAGTTCCTGTCTCAGTGTCCTGTCTGTAGGTGTTAAAGAGTGTGAAGTCTGTAGGAGTGCAGGTGGGCGTGTCCAAGGTGCTAGATTACACTCCTAAGGGGGGGACTGTAACAAACGCTGTGTCCACGAGGTAGAGGGAGGACCCTGTGCGTTGTTCTGAGAGTCTCAGGAGATCAGGAAAAAGGGTGAAAGGGAGAGGAGATTGATGGCTACTTATCGAAATCGCTGGGCTGAAGTTGGAGTTGAGGGACGAAGGTAGAATATCGAAAACCAGAGTTTCCATCAGAGGGAATTGAAGGCCCAATATCCAAGTCTCTGGGCTGAAGTCAGAGTCAAGGGATGAAGGTCGAATATCCAAGACCAGAGTTTCAATCAGAAAGAGAATATCTCAATAGAAACCGGCGAGGTAGGAGCGCCAAGGGTAGAGGCTAATACCGAGCGCAGACCTGAGGGTGATAGATAGATACTTTATTGATCCCGTGAGGGAAATTGCAGTGCAACAGCAGCTTAACACACACAACACAGCCACAGTGTGACGAATGATACAATAATAATAATACAATACATACAATACAATCAGTACAGTGAGGGGTGCACTAAAAGAGTTACTCACAGTCCAGAACACACAAGAACAAACTAGAACAGAACAGTACGCAGAAAAATCGTATAACACATATGAATATAAATATAGATGTAAATATAAATATAAATGTATTGCACGGGTCCCTGGCATATATTGCACAAAAACGGTTGTAAACGGGAAAAGAAAAAGAACATGTGCATCAGTTTAGTGTTCAGTCCAGAAACAGGTCACTGTCGATGTTGCCTCTGCCCAGACGCAAGGTGGATGCGTTGTACAGTCTTATGGCAGAAGGCAAGAATGACCTCCTGTAGGGCTCCCTGTCGCACCGTGGATGGATCAGCCTATTGCTGAACGTGCTCTTCATTTCTACAAGCCTGTCATAGAGGGGATGGGAGACGTTGTCCATGATGGCCTCTAGTTTGGACACCATTGTCCTCTCAGCCACTACCTCCAGAGGGTCCAGGCCAGACCCAATGACAGAGCTTGCTGGCTGATTCACTGGACATGCGAGGGTATTCCAGGTCGAGGAAGAGTTCCATTCACATGCTAACATGTGTGGACATGGCATCTAAATATGCCTGGGCTGCACCATTGAAGGCCAGGTCCAGAGAAACAGTGACCAGAGCTTTCCGAAATATATTCCAAGAGGCCTGTTCACCTAGAAAACTACGGACAGGCGAGGGGAAAAAATTGTCAACAGGGCCTCCCAACATTTTCTCAAATGTAAAACAGCTGAGCGTTTTGTGATTGCCAGTGCTGCGAGCTCGAGCCTCGTAGACAGGTTCAATTAAATTATTACAGTGAACATGTGGAGGTACTTCACACACAAAACACATTCTGGTACATAGATGTACTGGCTGAACTTGTTTTGCTCTTAGAATCAGGGCTACCACAGAACTGTCAAGCTGAACTGGCTTCAGTCACTCCTGGCAACTTCTTTAAGGTCTGGAGACTCCAAGCACCCCGAGAGAAAACCCTGGAAGATTACATCTAAGAAGGGTGTCCAAAACAAAGAGGAGGTGTGAAAAGGAATATGAGCAGAGCTTTATAGATGAGATTTCCATTGTCAAATAGAGGATCCCTGTACTGAGATCTTATTACAAACTGCCAGACTATGCTGGTGATATTAAAGGCTCCTTTTATCCGGAAGAGCTGACTGAACGTTGACTTAATCGGTACAAACAAACAAACAAACAAAACATTTTGGCAGCCAGGGAGCACATTAAAAACATCATTTGGTGTCAAAGCAAGTGTCGAAATCACTATACAGTATATACGTACAGCTGTTAGTAAATCCAGCTGTTACAGGAAGCCGAATGGGGAATGAATAAACGGGAATGAGCCACCAGAGGGCGACGTTGAGACACTCCCAAAAATCGACATCATCACGAGTTAATGAAGGGACCGGCAGCGTCTGTGAGCGCTGCCTCGCTGAATAAAGGCATTTCAGAGCTGGCAGGGGATCTGTGCTCAGACTCTTACATGTCTCACTGATAGCAGCGTGAAACTAGCGACGTTTAGCAACGTGAAAGAGCCGGAAGTGTTTGTAAACGGTTGAATTTCAAAGGCCAAGTCCTGAAGCCAGGACAGGATCACGTGAACAGTACGGCAGCATCACGCAAGTCGGAGCTGCTGAGTTATTTCAGAGGTGACTTGTCATTTCTTGAAAATTCTTCGGACTTTGTAAAGGCTTGTTTTGGATTGCAGATTCATCTCCACTGATCCCTGCGTTTGACAAACCTAAGCTTATTACGTATTTTTATTAATGCAGCACGTTTCTTTCATTCCTAGTTCGGTAAATTGTCTGTTTTTCTTGTAAATTTGTTATTCAATTCAACGTGGATTGATGCGTAAGCTTTTAACGCTTCTATATAAAATGTTATGCAATGAAAAACAAATCCCTTTTGCATTTTAATACAATCAATATATTTAACAATATTAACAGACTAAACAAAATGTGTGCACTATCAAAAGTGGGGTAACATGGGATGTTGAGACCCTCAGCTAATAGCATATCTCCTTTCTTCATTTCAGTTGCAGCCAGCAGCTATATCACCCTACAGCTCACAGCTGGCAGCCCACTGAAACTCAGCAGGTGTGAGCCTGGTCAGTACCTGGATGGGAGACTCCTGGGAAAAACTAAGGTTGCTGCTGGAAGAGGTATTAGTGGGACCAGCAGGGGGCGCTCACCCTGTGGTCCATGTGAGTCCTAATGCCCCAGTATAGTGACGGGGACACTATACTGTAAAAAGGCATCGTCCTTCGGATGAGATGTAAAACCGAGGTCCTGACTCTCTATAGTCTTTTAAAAACCCAGGGTGTTTCTTGTAAAGAGTAGAGATGTAACCCGTTTCCTGACCAAATTTCCTATTGGCCCTTACCAATCATGGCCTCCTAATAATCCCCATCTCTGAACTGGTTTCATCACTCTGCTCTCCTCCCCACTGAGAGCTGGTGTGTGGTGAGTGTACTGGTGCACTATGGCTGCCGTCGCATCATCCAGGTGGGGCTGCACACTGCTGGTGGTGGAGGAGAGTCCCCATTACCTGCGAAGCATTTTTCTGTCCGGAAAAGCATTACTAATATATTGGTAGTAATTTTACTAATTACTAATACATTAGTAATATTGTTGGTCTTGTGGATCACCTCTTGGAAAAGCTGATCCAGTGCACTGCTGGACAGTGAACATTGACCACAGATTGGAAAGTCCGGGTGTGGACACCAGGTGTCGAAGGCTGTGTGGGTGTGAATTGCCTTGATGGGTCAGTTTCACCCTGGAGCTGATTCAGTTTGATGCCCTGTTCTTGGAGTTCCCGCACTGATCGAAGGCCCTCTCGACACAGACACTAAAAGATTACCACACCGTGCAGCAGGCAGCGTATGGTGTTGCTGAACTGGTTTGACTGGGCCTCTGTTTGCGAGAACAGGAAGTGATGGAACGATGCATCAGCACACCTGGCCTACTCTGGGTAGGAAACACTGAAGACTCCTCCCTGGGGAAGAGGAAGGGATTAAACCCCCAGTCAGAGCAGAAGGGATCCTTCAGGAAGAAGCGTGGTGGGACAGATCGCGCTGGTTGGACCCAGGAGAGGATGCGGACACCAGGGACTCTACAGGGAGCAGCTGAGGAAGGCTCCTGCATCATCTTCCTCCGCCCCTGTCTGACATCGGACTCTGGGAAATGAAGGTGGGTTAGGGTTAGGGTTCGAGGGAACCGTGTTGCTCAGGAAGGCCAGGACTGGGGAGGTTGCCCAAGAGCCCCGAAGGAGCACACTGAGTTTCATTCCTGCTCCTTGGTGTGATGGAAGGAGCCTCATCAGGTCCCTGACCAGAGCTGGTTTCACAGAAAACGGCTGCTGGTCTCCTCATTGGGGCTGTATGTCAGTACCTGAGCTCTGCGGGGTTTGCTTGTACTGCTCTGTCGTGTGTGATGGATAGAGTGACAGACTGAAATACAATAATGTCTGGTCTGTGGATGCACTGGTGATTCTGGAGGTTTTAATAAGAACCTGTGGGAAGTTACAGAGGGGCCCAGCACCCTTATAAGTGCTAGGTGGTGTAGTCGTACACAAAACAAGTCTTGTTTTTAGAGGTTGCCTATCTACAATGTGTGCTTCTCCAAAGGTGGATAAAATCTAATGTACAGACCCACAATGAATAGGAAATTTACCTTGGTTTTGTCAAATATGTGTCTTTGTTAATGTTGCTGGTGTTTTTGGACAAGGACCTGTTGCCAGATTGGCACAGTGCACTGTATACCTGCACTCTCTAATATCTACATAAACAGAAAATGATTTCTTAAATCAGATTAGGCTTATAATTATGCCTGTTGAAATACTCACACAGCATCCTACTGCCACTTTAAATATTAAGATTATTCTCTTTTGGATACATAGAAAATATGCTGCACAGCACAGGGGGAGGAAAAACCTCATTTAACTGCAAGGAAACCTCTAGGTGTCTGCAGCTGCCCCTTCCTCTAGAGTAAACACATACAGTGTCATATTTGAGAGATATAAGATACACATCCCCTACAGTAAATCTCCATGTGTACAGATTCCTAAGAGATGAAAAGAATCTTCAGTTAAAACAATCTGCAGGAAATGCAATAAGCCAAAAGTAGAGACCTGACCTACAAAAGAAAAAGATTGACTTCTCAAGATCTGAATGGTCAGAGCATCGCCAGTGGCTAGATCATGTTACAGATCCACCATCTCGCCACCAGGGGGCACCCCAAGCTCGGGTTGCTGTTCCAGCTGCGCCGCAGACGCAGATCTGGCAGGTGCCTGACTGCCCAGTGTCCCTAGGGCTCCACGCCTTCCCTCCTCAGGCCTGTAGAAACCCAGCTCTCGGAGGATGCAGTGCTCTGTGTTGTTCATCTCTCTGTTGAGCTCCACATCCTGAGTTTTTGAGTTTTCTACCCGTTTAGAGTATTTTCCTCTTTTGTCCTTCACTACTTCACTTATTCTTTGTTTTTGTTCTCTATTTATGATCTCATGGCTTTTGGATTTTCCCTGTCTTCTGTTCCCTGCTCCTGGTGTCTTGTTGATTCTCCCTGGATGACTTACCTGGTTTTAAACTTTGCCCTGTTTCAAGACTTTGGTTGCTGATTGTCACACCATTGTCTTCCTGAACTGCCTGCCCGGTTCTGGGCTGTGGCCTGTCTCAAGATTGTGTTTTATTGTGGACTTTGGTCTTCCTTGACTCTTGGAATCTGCACAGGGCCCATTCCTTGTAATTCTGAGCTGTCGAGATGGCCATCACAGCTCATCGGTAACAGTCTGTCTCATGGTTACTGTATCACATACTGTACAAGGTAGTTACCCCCCATTAAAATATTCTTTCAACATACAGTCCACAGATACGTCCATCAGCCTGTTTGGGAAAATATTTACATTTCTAGTATATTATACTGTACCTGAAAGTGTGATGAAGTTACACTTACAGGAATTATTAATCTCTTGAACTTTATCATTTTTTTTATTTTTGGAAGATGTGATAGCAACTTTTTTGGGGAAAACTATAAGCACTGACTAGCAAAGGTAGAGTGAAGTACTAATGTTGTTTTTTTTTGTTTTCCATTTTGACAAGTAAGGATCAATGATTCTGTCATTGAGCCCTTAGTATATTTACAGTATATCACCCAGACGTACCCCAGCTATAGACTGAGTAATGGTCACACTAATAAAAGCCTACTGTATCTCTACATCTCTATAGATTTCTCATAGCACTGCATTAATGATTACAAGAATGTCTCTTACAGTAATGCTAAAATCATGCAGGTTTTCAAATGAAAGTAAATTGTAAGTAGCAAAAATGGTCTCAGGTTAGTTTAATTCTGCGACTCATCATAAAACTGTGGATTATATTGTGATTTTCATCACAGAACCAGGTCTGTGGAATCTGAATACCCTGGCACTTTTTGTGAGTGGATTCATGGTCTGAACGGAGAGAGAAGGATGTTCTAGAATTTTGGCAGCTATACGTCTTTCAAGAAAATCTCTAGTATACTGTTACCTTCTAATGTAAACGTCTATATCGATTTCACCCAGTTCTGCCTCTACAGTTACAGTGTTAGAAGTCCTGATTCTACCAGGTTCTTGAATGTATTGTGTAGTACGCAGTCTGTCTCTCTGTCACTCAGGCAGCTGTACTAGGTGACAGAGTCGAGATGTACACTGACTGTCTAAGGGCTCTCGGTCTGTTTGTGCTGCAGTGCCAACTGTGGGTGAAGAGGTTCACAAACATACGTTTCTGACTGATGCCACCTCTTTCTCTAAAATATCAAATATGACATTTGTTTCATCTGCAGTGCTGTGTGTCCGCTGTGTTATGATGGATTGGTCATCAGCTTAAATTCTAATTTCCTGTCCAGTGCACAACAGTGACACCATTCTATCTGTGATGCTTTCCACTGTACTGCTTTTTACACAGCTCATTAGCTTGCCTCATAACATGACTTTTACAAGCCATAATTATACTCAGTATTGATTCATGGTCCTGTACAGTCCCATTGACAATTTCCAACACCTTTTGAGATAGCTTTCCATAGCGTCCCCCGTTGAAAACACTATGGAGCATAGTGAGCAACACTATGCAGTGACCGCTATTGTTTTGGAAAGCTGATGTATTATGTCTGAAAATGTTCTGTTCTTGGTGTCTACTAGCTGTTCAAAAGTTGCTCAACAGCACTTTGGGTATGCTCCTCACTTACCATAAAAGCTATGGGCACAACTGTATGTGGTAGGAAAAGGCTGCCTATAAGCACCTCATAATACTCTTTTTTTCTTGGCCAGATCTGAGGAAACTGTTCTGCTGGTTACATCCCAGGATGCTGGACTGGCAAATGACAAGTCTTGCCACAGTCGAATATCCGATTCGTGAAACATTCCACTTTTAACGGCACAGCTGGTATAATTTGAATAAATCCCTTCATATATCTGCTTGTGTTATCTTCATTTTCAAGTGTATGTTTCAAACTTCGAAGTGCAGTGAGTTCATCACTGTCAAGTACCTTATTGGCTGGATGTTCAGATTGAATTCTCTTCAGAGTGGATGAGCTTGAACCACTGCCTTGTTTCAGTTGACAGCAGCCAAAGATTTCATTTCTGCCTTTCCTAAAAGCTCATTATCTAATTTGTAAGGTCTGACATTTGTCATTTATTCTTCTGATTTCTCTCTTTCAAGTCTTCTGAATGGTCTAGCGTTTAAAATGTCACAAAAATGCTCTACCTGCCCTCTGTGAACAACCTAAAAAGCCAGGGCTGTGTGTTTCCAGGAGTGATGAGGACAGTCCCTTTACAGAACGTCTGACCACAGTATCCATGTTTTCAGATTGGTCTTCCAGGAACATTTTTTGCTACGCTTGCTGTACTGTGGTACTTGAACATGGGATTGTTCCTGCAAAAACATGTTCTTGTGTTTTTAACAAAGTACCTTCTCTGAAGGCACTAAAGTCAGCCACTGTTCCTCAGAAAGGAACAAATGTGACTCTATTTCTATTGGACTTTGTGTGACTTGGCTTTGTATGATAAAATCCTCTGTAATGCTTCCTGGGTTATTAATGTATGTTTTTGAAAATTACTGCTGTCTTTGTAATCTAGTGTCATCGGGGTGCCTGTATTTGTGTGATTTATTTTTTAGTGGTGGAGGTCTCTAAACAGCCACTGGTGTGTGTCTTTATACTGACAATATCATTACAGGGTGATATGTCACCAGCAGCTATGTCACTCTGCAGCTCACAGCTGGCAGCCCACTGAAGCTCAGCAGGTGTGAGCCTTGTCAGTACCTGGATGGGAGACTCCTGGGAAAAACTAAGGTTGCTGCTGGAGGAGGTGTTAGTGGGGCCAGCAGGGGGCACTCACCCTGTGGTCCATGTGGGTCCTAATGCCCCAGTGTAGTGATGGGGACACTATACTGTAAACAGGCGCCGTCCTTCAGATGAGACGTAAAACTGAGCTCCTGACTCTCTGTGGTCTTTAAAAACCCCAGGGTGTTTCTCGAAAAGAGTAGGGGTGTAACCCTGGCGTCCTGGCCAAAATTTCCCATTGTCCCTTACCAATCATGGCCTCCTAATAATCCCAACTATGAATTGGCTTCATTACTCTGCTCTCCTCCCCACTGAGAGCTGGTGTGTGGTGAGTGTACTGGCGCACTATGGCTGCTGTCACATCATCCAGGTGGGGCTGCACACTGCTGGTGGTGGAGGGGAGTCCCTATTACCTGTAAAGCGCTTTGAGTGGATAATAATTGTTATTATTACTATTGACTCACTCCTGCAGGCATCCTTACTGTGCCTTTGACTTTCAGTGGGAACAGTTTCCTTGGGTGACACATTAAATACTATATTACATTGCACTCCGGTATCGTTACATCTGTTTGTAAAGGTGAACCCGGTTTTTAACGCCCTGACTTTGACACCACAGACATCCTTCAGATGCGATAGTTATGTCATTCCCTGACACCTACAGAAGTAAAGAGAAACCACTCCTCGCAAGCAAGTTTTTGCTGTACACTGTCCCCACATAAATAGTACTAGTGCTACTACTTCTACTATTACTACTAATAATAATTCACATCATATTACTCTTTCTAATTTCTCCCATCTACCTTCAAATAGCTTATTCTGGTTCCTTATTCTATGTGTTGTCCATTCCATTTCATAGACTACACTATTGTTTCAGTCCATTTACTGATTTGAAGTGCTTGTGGCTTTGAGCCACAATCTTGTTATCTGCCACTGGTCTCTGCTGTACCCGATGCCCTCATCAGGCACCCCGGCTGATACCTCCATATCCTACCCAGCAGTCACAGTTACAGCATCTCCCTCTCCCCTCCTCGCAGTTAAGGTCTCAGCAGGTGCTCCGCCCGCCCTCGTCTGTCACAGGTACAATCAGTACAGTTAGGCTGACTGTGCTTCCCAGTCTTAGATCTTTTTCAGTGTCTATTCCAAATATCTATTCCAAAGATTTCTTCTAAAAATCTTGATCAAATACTTTCACAGTCCAGGTGGAATTATAAAACCCCACGTTTGTAAGGAGTTTTTACAAAGACCAAAAAAAGGAGGGTGGCATGGTTGTGCCTAATTTTTAGTTTTGTTGCTGAGCAGCAACTATCAAGAACCTTTTACACCGACACCCAGCTCAGTCACAAGAGTCAGATCTTGCCTGACTAAAATCTGAAAATAACTCTTGCACATCTCCATCCCTGTGGCTGTGCTGTGCTCTTCTCTACCCCAGTTCAGAGCCCCCCGGTGCCACAGCCCCTCTGCACTCGGGTTCAGAGTCTCTCTCCTAGCTGTCCTGTTCACACCCATCACGTGTCTCCCTTCGCTCAGTCACCAGACATCCCTCAACACAAACAGGGCTGTGACGACTCAAGGTCTGTCTGAAAACAACATTGTATGTCATTTATAACATCACTTTATTAACCCTATACAGTTTCTTGTATTAGGAATTTGTCTTTTCACATACCCCAGCTTGCTTTCCATGAGGCACACAGACAGGGAGAGAAGCTTGGGGTCAGAGCGCAGGGTCAGTCATTGTACAGCACCCCTGGAGCAGTTGGGGTTAAGGGCCTTGCTCAGGGGCCCAACGGAGTAGGATTGCTCTGCTGGCTGCAGGATTCGAACCGGCAACCTTCCAGCCACAGGCGCAGATCCTTGGCCACAGAGCCACCGCTCCGCCGGTGAAACACCGGTGAACACCTAAGAAAGAAATATAATCCACCCCAATCTGCCTTCTTTATTTACAACCTGGCACTTTGCACACCCCCATTTCCTTCGCTTCCCCCCAAAACTGACAGAGATCCTCTTCTTGAGCTCTCCCCGATGACAAAGGTTTAATATCTGAGGTTTTATCATTCATTGTTTCTTCCGTTACACTAAAGGGCTGGTGAGAGTCTATTTTAATCCAGGCTCGCCCTTCCTCCATCTGTGCCCTCATCCAGTTTAAAATGACCTACCCCTTCCACGTGTCGAAGTCTGAGCTTGCTACGACTTCTCTCAGTCCGGAGCTGACGTGACAGAGGCGGGCGAACCCCTGCGACTCTCATACTCATGTCCTCTGCTGGTTCATTTCTTTGGATATTTTCTTTCCTCCTGCTCATCTTGAAATGGACCACACTCCTTGTATTGGCATTGTTGGCTCCTGGACACCCCCCCTGCCAGAAGTACAAGCTGGCAGCCTGACTCTCACATCAACCCGCAAGGCGCCTTATCCTCTAGGCTCGGAAGCCAGCTGCCCCACCCACTGTTGTCCAGTAGATCAGAGAGGTGAGGCAGGTGCTGGAGCTGGAGAAACAGTGATCCACACTTGGCAGAGGAGTCCCCATTAAGTAACCTGGCAACCATTTCCATTTGAAGACTCCCTTCCAGAATCTCCCTTCTGGACCCTTGACCTCAGTCGGTTGCTAATTTTCATCACTCAGGTGAAACCTTGATTTCCTCTTTTGTTGACTTTCTAGAGACCGTTAAGTGGAATTGGTATTTTTTTGTGTCTTCGGTCTCTCTGTCCTTTAGTTTTACTCTTTTTTTTGTGAGGGAAGATTCGGGAAGGGAATTAGAAATTCTGCATTTTCTTGGTCTGGAATTACTCTCAGCTGAAACTGTACCAGCACTTCAGTTCAATTCAATTCAAGCTACAGTATATTGTCCTCTGGGGGAAATATGCTTTACGGCACAGTCCAATCCAACAGTACAAGGACAGACACACAGTACCAAAAGAGCAGACAGTACGACAGTGTTACAGAGAGTTACTTTACGCTGTTTGAGAGTGGATGAGTCTGGCACTGTTATTCCTGGGGACAGAGAAGTATCTCTGAATTGGAGTAGTGTAAGGGGGGTGAGACACACGCTCCAAAATGCTCTTGACCTTCTTTACAACCCTCCGTTTGTAGAGGATATTTAAGTTGATTTGCCCCATTGATTTTGGTGCTTATTCTCACTAATTTTCCCAACTTATTACAATTAACCGGACTGATGTTTCCAATACTCATACTGTCCTGTGTTCAACAGCATGCATGGACAACAGTTGGCAAATGATTTCAATGTATTTTATACCCGTTTTGAATTAAAACTGCCAGACGTCTCATAGTGCTGATCTCTCAGTATCCAGAGAGTTTGTTACAATGGCCACAGCAGAGGTGTGTAGGCAGTTCAGGAGAATTAGTGCAAGGAAAAGCTCAGGTCCAGACACTGTGTCAGGAAGAGTTCTGCGATCTTGTGCAGATCGGTTTTGCGATCATTCTAGTTTGCCTTTCATCCATCTGTCCATTTTCAAACCGCTCCTTCCAATTCAGATTCACAGGAGAGCCAGAGCCTGTCTCAGCAAGCAAAGGACACAAGACACAGTACGCCCTGGACGGCACACCAGTCCATCGCAGGGCACACACAAACAGACACCAGGGGCAATTTTCAGCACCAGTTAAACCTCATTTAGAATATGTATTTAGAATGATTTTGGTCACCATTTTATAAAAAATATATTGTTGATCTGGAATCAGACCAGAGAAAACCAGCCTGATACATTTTGGGGCTTCAGGGACTGAGTCCCTTCAGTCTTGAACAGAGGACTAAGAGGAGACCTGATATACGTATTAAGGCACTGTCCTATACTGAGAGGCTGAAGGAACTGAGTCTCTTCAGTCTTGAACAGAGAAGACTGAAAGGAGACCTGATACAAGTATTAAGGGACTATCATACGCTGACAGACTGAAGGAACGGAGTCTCTTTAGTCTTGAACAGAGAAGACTGTGAGGAGACCTGATACAAGTATTAAGGGACTGTCCTACACTGACAGACTGAAGGAACTGAGTCTCTTAGTTTTGAACAGAGAAGACGGAAAGGAGACCTGATACAAGTATTAAGGGACTATCTTACACTGACAGGCTGAAGGAACAGAGTCTCTTTAGTTTCGAACAGAGAAGACTGTGAGGAGACCTGATACAAATATTAAGGGACAGTCCTACACTGACAGGCTGAAGGAACTGAGTCTCTTCAGTCTTGAACAGAGAAGACTGTGAGGAGACCTGATACAAGTATTAAGGGACTGTCATACAATGACAGGCTGAAGGAACTGAGTCTCTTCAGTCTTGAACAGAGAAGACTGTGAGGAGACTGATACAAATATTAAGGGACTGTCCTAAACTGACTGGCTTTAGAGACAGATTACACTACTACTGCGAAATCAAAACCCAGTTATAACATAGTTCAATTAGGTAGCTGCGTCGTCATGTGGCACACCCGAAGAAGAGCGCCACAGTCCAAACGTTGTTTTTCTTTTCTTCTCTTTTCAGCATGGAATAACCCTTTACTTGTTCAAATTATAACATGGTAGATTAGATTTATGTACTATATACTTGTAATTAAATCGAGTATAGTACATTAAAACGTATGTACCATATACTTGTAATTAAATCGAGTAATTAAAAATAAATGTTCAATAATACCGACATCTCCCCCTCCCCCTCCGCGTTCGCGCGCTCCTCCTCTTCGCCGTGGCGCGCGCTGCGGGTGTGTGCTCTGACGCTCGAGGACCGCAGTTTATTTATATTTATTCATTACTTAAGTTTGTTTTATTTATCGATTTACTACAACCTTCTTTAATATAATTACCTCGGCATAGTTGCCGCTAGTCTTGGCGGTGTGGTTTGACCTGGGCGACGCCGAAGGCCATAATCTCGACCTCCGCCGAGGAGGAGGTGAAAGTGTCCGGACTCGAAAACTCGGTCAGGTAAAAATAAAACATCAGATATTCGTGTATAAATCTCTCAACACAGTTTTTGACAAACCGACCGAGTGATACAAGGTCGACAGTCGAAATGTTTACACGGCGAGCGAATGTTTACCGGGGACTTTGAAATAAGTGACGAAGGATAAACCAAACGAATAAAAATAAGTTTTAAATTGGAGAGTGAACGATGGCGAAGATACATATCAGGTATCTCGAAGATAAATCTGTCTCCAGTTTCTCTGAGGTTTCGATATTAATCGATTGAGGTGGCTGGTTTCGGAGCGGCCCGAATGTAGTCATTCTCACCGTGACAGTGGAACTGAACTTCCTCTTTAGAGCAGTTATTTGTGTTTCGATATTTTCCAATAAAGCTGTTGTCTTCGTGTTTTTAACACGCACATGCTTGTAGGGTCTCAAAACCAAACCCCTTTCGACAGCAGGTTGTGCACAGCTCCTTCATCAAGGTGTATAAGTAACACCCCTTAATTAACCCCTCGCACCCAAGGCCACAGGCTTCTGGAGAGACATCTGAAGTCGCACCCTGTGTCTTGAGTACTTCACCAGAAAGCCTGACTGCCTCGCTCTGCAAATTTTATATTTCAATTCAGGTATTAAACTAGGTCTAACTCAGATATGGCAGACAGACCATAATGGCTTAACACGTGTTTATTATGGAACAAGTAAAGGTTTATTCCATGCTGAAAGGAGAAGAGAAAACACAACGTTTTGGCTAAGGAGCCTTCATCGGGTGTGTCTGTAAACGATCCCAGTGTCCGAGCGCTGTACATTACAAATGGAGCAGTGTTCGCACCCATTCTTCTTCTTCAGCTACCCACCTGAAGTGTTTATTATGTTTGCTTAAGAAAGTAGGGCACATGTAGAAACAACCTGGATGCGCATTTAAAAAGGACAGGAGGCACTTCCTTACACGAAGGGTTGCAGGAGTGTGGAACAAGCTGCCCTGACATGTTGTTGGAGCCCAAATCCTGGCTTCTTTCAAGACACAGATGGATGAGATCCTGGGATCTGTCTAACTGCCGATGACCAAATAGACTGGATGGGCTGAATGGCTTCCTCTCAGTCCTCTTGTGTTCTCGTGAAGACAGCGTGAGTCTTTCTTCTTGTTCGTGAAAGCCCAGATACACTCCTGCGGGGCTGAGATGGCTGGGTATTGTGCCGAGTGAGGAGGAGAGCGGCCCTCTGCAGTCATGAGGCCTGTGCCTCTGCGGGGCGCGGTGGAGAAGTGCACAGACACAGCCTGGCTCCCTGCTGGGCCTGAGGGATCCTCCAGATTCTCTTCTGTCACTCACTCAGACAGGCGTGGAGTCGGATGTAGTCCTGACTCTGCGACTTGGAGCTGGGTATGTTTCTGAGGTGGCCTCCTGGTTACGCTTTTGATTTGATCTTGTAAACGTGACGTGTCTGTACTGGTCAGTGTATCTAGAACTTAGTCATGTATGAGTATTTCTGTAATGTTCACAGAGCGCACTGAGACTTCTTGTGTACCGTGTAGGCCCAGGATCTGCTTACTGCACCTGTGCTTCTTTTTTGTGTACCCTGTTTCGGCTTGTTCGTGTGGAAGAGGAAGAGGCAATGGTGTTTCCTGGGCAGGCAGGCCTCTGTGCCAGATTCCAGGTCTGCTGAATCTGCACTGCGACTCTGTACTGTGTCTGCAAATGATCCCAGTGTCTGAGCACTGTACATGTTAGTAACGGAGCACCCACGCTCCAGAGAGTGTCGGAGAGTGGAGAGATTGTGATGCCTTAATACGTCTCCTTAGATTTTGTCCGTGACCCTGGCAGTGCGGTGTCTCACACCCTGGCCCGTCTCGCTCACCAGCACTAGAGTTTCTTATTTTGTGTGTTGCCGACGATGTGTCTCTGCAGAGCAGCATGATGAAGCACTCGCACCCCTGTTGCCAGACGCCGCCCTCGGTCACAGTGCGGGTCCAGCAGGCCTCCGCCCGGTCCCTGCAGCTCAGGAGGGGCCTGCAGCTGAAGAGGCCCATCCAGCAGGAGGGCGAGGGCTGCGGCGAGGGGGACCAGGGCAAGCGCTCCTGGAGCCCCACTCTGGTCATCCAGCGCCAGGAGATGGCTGCCTTCTTCAGGCTCTTCGGTGAGGCGTACAGCACATTCAGTCTGCTGCGCATAACCTGGCGCTGGCCTGGATCCGTACCTGTTGTGTTTCAGGTTTTTCCTCTCTCTCTCTGTCCCTCACTGACTCATCGGCTCCTCATCCCCCTCGGCCTGATATGCTCTCAGCCCAACACTTTCTTGTCCCCTTACACAGACAAACTCTCACTCTCTCATACTCTTGCCCTGACACACAGCTCCTTGAAGTCGATCCCCCTACAAACAGCACAAAAGATGAAACCCACCTCATTTGTCAGTGCTGCGTTTGAACCATGGAAAGTAGATTTCCAGCTGATTCCCCTACACACAGAAGATACTGTTATTAAATACAAAAATCAACCGCTTCCCTCCCTGGGCAAATGGAAAGAGAATTGCAAACACTGTTATCCTCGCACCTGTTACTGCGTACTTGAACTCAACAGATGGGGTTACTGGAGGTCAAAGTCACTGTACATGGTTATGTGGTCACCCAAAAAAAGAAGGCGCTGTGTTTTGGGAACTGAAGTAGCTGGGAAGCTACTTTCAACGGCACAAACTGACACAAACACTTCATGAACAAATGAGACCTGTTTGGTTCTCCTATGATGTTGCAGGGGGGCTGAGTGGCGTTGCGACCATGAAAAAACAAGATGCTTTATCTCGGAAACAAGCAACACAAACGCTACATTCAACAGCACAAACCAGCACAAACGCAGCACTGATGAATGCGGGGGGTTTCATTGTTTGTGCTGATTGTAGTAGGGCTGACTTCATGGAGCTCTGACACTCTCATCTTCTTGTCTTGACACTTTCTCGTCCTCTTGCCCAGACAAACTCTCCTCCTGACACTCTCGAGCCCTTTGACCTCACTCTCACCTTGCCCTGTTAAACTCCATCTGACTGTACTGTCAGCAGAGGGTTACACAGCCTTGGCCACTTCGTTTCAAGAGCAGAGCAAACTCAGCACAGAAACAAGGACAGGCTGAGAAGGATGGACCAATTATCATATGAACGGGGTTTCGAAGGTGCTGAAGTGTCTGTTAGGGTAGTGCTGATTGGTCTTTCGTGCTAAGGTGTTCTGAACTGATACTTGGTTATATTGTATAACAGGTAAATCACAAATGGCTTATTTCCTTGTTTCTCTAAGGGGCCATTTCCTGCTTTTTTTTCAGATGATGACCTGGTCCAGGACTTTCTATGGATGGACAGCTGTTGTAAAATTACAGATAAGGCAAGTACAAGGTGCTCCCTCAAACCTTGCAGGTAAATGTATGTCCAGTTTTTGCCTTGCCTCTGTTCAAGATAACCTGCCTGTGGAAAAAGGGTGATTTCCAAGACACTTTCTCCTCCGGTGCTCTGAGTAGGACTGCTGTCTCTCAGCGCTCTGAGTAGGACCACTGTCTTTCTCTGCAGTACCTGCTGGCCATGACCTTTGTCTACTTCAAGAGGGCTTGTTTCCGCATCAGCGAGCACACAAGGATGAACTTCTTCATTGCTCTGTAAGTCCGACAGTCTGCTGGGAAGCTGTAATATTTATGTGAAAGGCTGTGTAGCAGAGTGGACAAACCAGGTCTGTAGTAATGGGGTTTAACCACAAGAGGGCGGTGTTGTGACAATCCCAGGGTGAATGAGGGAATTGGGTGCATCTGGGGACACTCAGGAGAGAGTCAAAGGTGGTGTGAAGAGACCCTCACAGTCATGCTGGGCAGTGAGTTCTGAAAGATCAGGGTGAGATCTTTGAAAAGCATTTATTCCAAACTTTATACACATTCTTTGTAACCTCGGTCAATACTGTATGGGCTCACCGGTAAGAAGTGAGTGCGACCAGCAAAACAGAATTAACTGGGTGAGTATTTTCCACTGCGACAGGGGTGCAACAGAGAGTTAAATGAGCAGTGTACTGTAGACCTCTAGGGTGGTTAGGGTGGTTAACACAGAGTGGTTCTCTGGATCTCCTGTATCCTCAGGCAGAGTTTATATGTGGATTCCCCTTGCTGCACTACCTACAAGGGGGACTATGTTTACAGGCTGTTTTCTGCACAGGCCATGGACTCGTAAGTTAAGAAATAGACTGTGTAACCTCGCACTCTGTGCCCCCGGCAGGTACTTAGCCAACACCATGGAGGAGGATGAGGAGGAGAGCAAGTATGAGATCTTCCCCTGGGCACTAGGCAAGAGCTGGAGGAAGAGCTTCCCCGGCTTCCTCAAGCGCAGGGATGAGCTGTGGGCCCGCATCGACTACCGGGCAGCAGTGAGCCGCCGCTGCTGTGAGGAGGTACTGTTTCCTGCTCCCTTTCCACCTGACTGGCCTCTCCCCTCCTCTCCCTCTCTGTCCACACTGACCGGCCTCTCCCCTCCTCTCCCTCTCTGTCCACACTGACCCTCCTCTCCCCTCCTCTCGCTCTCTGTCCACACTGACCGGCCTCTCCCCTCCTCTCGCTCTCTGTCCACACTGACCGGCCTCTCCCCTCCTCTCCCTCTCTGTCCACACTGACCAGCCTCTCCCCTCCTCTCGCTCTCTGTCCACACTGACCGGCCTTTCCCCTCCTCTCGCTCTCTGTCCACACTGACCGGCCTCTCCCCTCCTCTCGCTCTCTGTCCACCTGACCCTCCTCTCGCTCTCTGTCCACACTGACCGGCCTCTCCCCTCCTCTCGCTCTCTGTCCACACTGACCAGCCTCTCCCCTCCTCTTGCTCTCTGTCCACACTGACCCTCCTCTCGCTCTCTGTCCACACTGACCCTCCTCTCCCCTCCTCTCCCCCTCTGTCCGCCTGACCCGCCTCTCCCCCTCTGTCCACACTGACCCTCCTCTCCCCTCCTCTCGCTCTCTGTCCACACTGACCAGCCTCTCCCCTCCTCTCGCTCTCTGTCCACACTGACCCTCTTCTCCCCTCCTCTCGCTCTCTGTCCGCACTCACCGGCCTCTCCCTTCCTCTCGCTCTCTGTCCACTTGAACGGCCTCTCCCCTCCTCTTGCTCTCTGTCCACACCAACCAGCTTCTCCCCTCCTCTCGCTCTCTGTCCACACTGACCCTCCTCTCCCCTCCTCTCGCTCTCTGTCCGCACTCACCGGCCTCTCCCTTCCTCTCGCTCTCTGTCCACTTGAACGGCCTCTCCCCTCCTCTTGCTCTCTGTCCACACCAACCAGCTTCTCCCCTCCTCTCGCTCTTTGTCCACACTGACCCTCTTCTCCCCTCCTCTTGCTCTCTGTCCACACCAACCAGCTTCTCCCCTCCTCTCGCTCTCTGTCCACACTGACCCTCCTCTCCCCTCCTCTCGCTCTCTGTCCGCACTCACCGGCCTCTCCCTTCCTCTCGCTCTCTGTCCACTTGAACGGCCTCTCCCCTCCTCTTGCTCTCTGTCCACACCAACCAGCTTCTCCCCTCCTCTCGCTCTCTGTCCACACTGACCCTCCTCTCCCCTCCTCTCGCTCTCTGTCCGCACTCACCGGCCTCTCCCTTCCTCTCGCTCTCTGTCCACTTGAACGGCCTCTCCCCTCCTCTTGCTCTCTGTCCACACCAACCAGCTTCTCCCCTCCTCTCGCTCTCTGTCCACACTGACCCGCCTCTCCCCTCCTCTCGCTCTCTGTCCACTTGAACGGCTTCTCCCCTCCTCTCGCTCTCTGTCCACACTGACTTTTTCCCTCATTCCTTTTCTTCATCCCCTCCTGTCCCGCCACACTGGAGCCTTGTCTTGTCTCCTCTGCTAACTCATCCTCTGTCTCTGCTCTTCTGTTGCCAGGTGATGGCCATTGCGCCCTCTCACTTCCTGTGGCAGCGGGAGCGGGCGCAGCACCACAGCGGTGCTCAGCGGCAGTATGGGAGCCCAGAGGACGCCCCTCTGCCCCGTGGCCCTGCAGCCTCGCCAGCCCCCTGTACTTTGTGTGGCAATGGGAGGCGCTACCTGGAGCTTGGGCTGTCCTCTTCCTCCTCCACCTCCTCTCCTCTGCCCTTCTCGCTATCCCTCGACTGGACCGAGGACACATCGGCCACACTGGGCACGCACCTCTGCAGGAGGACCGAGACCAGCAGCCCCCCGCCGTCCCGCCTGGATGTTCCCTGTAAGCACAAGTCCTCCCCAGAAGGCCAATGTGTAGTGTGATGTGCCCCCCTGACCCACTTCAATTCAGGGCCTCAGTCCTCCGCTTCCTAGCTGGTTTTGTGTGGAACATTGTGGCAGACATGCCTGTTCTGTCCTGTGTGTTCACATGCTGAAAGCTGAGCCTTGCACTTCTTGTGTGTCACTTCCTTGCACTCAGGGCAGGTGCTGGTCATGCTGATCAGCTGCTATGAGCTGTGCTGACGTCCATAGACAATCTGAATCACAGGGGCATTCTTGTAGCTGGGGGTACCTGAGAGGTACAGGAGGTTGTGGAGCTTCCTTCTGTTGTAACCCTGCTCTCCTCTCGCAGGGGAAGAGCTGGACAGTGGCATCGGGATGAAGGACACCTCCATGGACTGGTTCAACGAGGAGTAGGTCCTAGAGCTGGCCCTTGCCTCGCTGGCCAGAGCCCCTTCTCAGACCTTCCCCCACCACACCACCTCCACCCCTCTTCTCCAGAGGCTCTGGCACGCTTGAAACTGCTCGCAAAAACTTGTTTCTCCAAGGCCCATCTGGAAAGGAAGAAAAGCCCCGTTTCCCTCTATTCTGTCCCCCAAGTGCCCGTGTGTCTGTGCTGTGTGCGGGAGTTTTTTGGGAGGCTCACTGCCCATTTCCTGGGTGCTACTCTGTGAGCTAGGTGGAGATGCGGTTGAGAAACATTGGCCAAAAAGTCAAAGCTCACACAGCCACTTTGAGTCATTACCGTTCACGTGACAGCCTGATCGAGGCTGTTTCCAGGATGTTTTAGAGAAGACATGATTGTTAAGATGACGCACTCGTACCTTTCACTGTTCTTCACATTAGCCTGTGGTTGGGGGTTTTACTACCACGGTTTAGCACGGCACTCAGTGTTTTCACCTTTTCCCTGCACTCTTTCAGAAGGGCACGAGCTACAGGGAGCCGCTTCCCCAGACTCGCAGCAGAAAGACGGCTGTTAGTCTCTTCTGCAGCCAGCAGTCTTGCAGCCTCGGCCTCCGAGAGACACCCCCTCACCCCAGCTCACGTTCGAGTTCATAAGGACTTGACATACTGCATCTCCCAAGGGTGCCTTCCCACTGATCCCTCAGTAATGCTGCACAGCACCTTATAGGGGGGTCTCACTGTAAAGAGGCTCTGTGACAAAGTGGAAAATAAAAATGGTAAAAACCCAGCCTACAGTTTTTGATTCCCACATGAAATCTTTATTAGCACACACAAAAAGACGGGCGGGGCAGCTGAATCCCACTCTTCAGGGCGGTCCTGTGTGACTGTTACAATCCGCCTCTCTGGTCGCAGTACTTCCCGATCCCCCCAGTTGGGCCTGGTCTCTGGGGCAGGAAATCTCAGGAGTCCCCCTGGTGGTCCTCGGCACGACCTTCCGCAGCTTCACTAGGAAAGCTGATATTCACAGATGAAACCATTAGTGAAGACTTCAGTTCATCCATCCCTCAAAATAACTTCACACTTCATATTTTTAGACGGAAAGGTCCAACTGCAATGTGACCTCTCGTCAGCAGGTTATCCTAGGAGCCAGTAAACAGATGTTCCCAATCCCAGAGTTCCTCCGTTACAATCCTAATGTATTCCAAACCCAGGGACCCTCTGTACAGTCCTGATGTTCTCAATCCCAGAGAGACTTGCTGTTATAATCCTAATGTATTCCAAACACAGAGATCCTCTATTATATCCCTGATGCTCCCAATCCCAGAGAGACCCTCTGTTTAGCCCTGACGTTCCCAATCAAAGAGAGACCCACTGTTACAGCCCTGATCCCAGTTACTAATCCCAGACAAGCTCTCCGTTATACTTCTGTTTTGAAAGCTTTTCTTTGCTTGAATAAGTGTGATTATTCAAAGAACCAAGCGGAGTGAACTCCTCTCTCCTGTCCTCAGAGCTGCTCACCTGTGTGGCTGCCCTGTTCATGATGGGGCCGGGCAACGTATGGCACCGGCCCATCCGGCCTGCTGTCCGGCCTGCCCAGTTCCTCTGCAGAACACACACAGAAAAACACAGAAACTTCAGAACTGGAAATCCCACGTAATGTGGAGTAGAGGGACCGGCAGTGTTTTAACTTCAAGTTTCTAGGTTCATGCAGGCAGTCTGGTCCTACAGTGTTGAAAGAAGTTCATATTTAAATGTGATAAAATGGCGGCACCTGTAACTGAGCACTGCAACAAAACCAGGAGTGAGGCATCACAATCCCATCCGTTCAGAAATGAGTCTTGCCAACTGGAGAAAAGGAGCCATATAGCAGTGGGACCCATGACTGCTGCCAGGTGGATGCTGCACATTGGTGGTGGTGGAGGGGATACCCATTACCTGTAAAGCGCTTTGAGTGGAGTGTCCAGAAAAGCGCTATATAAGTGTAAGCAATTATTATTATTATTATTATTATTATTATTTCAATAGTGCAACAGCAAATTGGCTACAAACAGGTCTGTGAGTGACAGGCTTTCACTGATCACAAGTCAGCGTGTTGTGGTCAGGAGGTGAAACAGCACAAGTGAACACGTCCCCCGGGCCAGACACACCCCTGGGCTCGGCTGAGCAGGGGCAGGTGGGCTTCGACCACTTGCCAGGATATTTCTAACGTGTCCTGGGGCAGGGGGTGTGTCTACTGACTGTAACATCTCCTGTGTAACAGCTGTTCACCGAAAACCTAACAGGTTCAGCTTGATAAACCCCTACATTTGAAGAAAAAAAATACCAGAACCTAATTAAGAACATAAGAAAAGAAGAGAAGCCAACCAGCCCATTTGGCCTGTTTGGTAGTTAGTAGGTAATTGACACCAGGATCTCACCCAGCTGTTTCTTGAAAGAAACCAGGCTTCAACTACATGGCTGGTTAGCGTGTCTCACACTCCCACCACCCTTTGTGTAAAGAGGTGCCTCCTGCCTTGTGTTCGGAGTTTAAAAAGCAGTTACACTGAGTTTCCACTTGGGTTCTCTGGTTCATGTTTCACCGTTCACTCTGAAGGAAAGCTCCGGGGTGACTTTGTGGATTTTGAATACTTTCAAGAAGTGTCTATATGAGATTCTCATATTAATTAGCTGTTAGTAAACAAATAGTTTGAGTGGTCTCCTCTTGTTTGTAGCCTAAAATGATTAACTCTTAGTACTCCCAATTGTTACAGACCTCAAGAGGCAATTTACTCTAGGAATGATGTCCTCTAAACTTTGTAAGTATAGACAGTAGAGGCCTGATTTGGAGCTTAAATTGATGCTATCCAGATCAAACAATAATGAATTGATGAGGATAAAGGCCTTGCAGCCTTAAACCCAAGCATTGTCTCTTGTTAAGTAATCCTCCTGTCGACCTCTGTGCTGTTTGTATTTTAGCGGTTACCTTCCTCCTGATCACATGACGCCGACTCCTCCTCACTGCCTAACTCTTCCTCTCCGTGATCTGTGGCCCTAGAGGGGAAGACTCTGGGGGCGTGGCTACCATCTTTCTTGATTGCTGGGGCAAGGAACCAATCCCTGTGCGTGACCTCGATGACGCGCTCACACAGCAGAGGCAACCCGCTCTGCCGCACGCCCTCCAGCAGATCCACCACCTGTGTGATACTGCCCCCGCAGGACGGAGGGCGAATGACAATTACTGCAAACAGATCAGTTGTTTCACAGTGCTCTCAGCACTATGTAACACTGCAGTGCATAGATTTTTAGCAGAAAAACTCAAAACGGGAATTATTTATTTTATGTAAATGAAATTAAATGTTTGAAGGTGCACATACAGTGAAAATAAATGCTACAAATAATAAGACAACCAGTGCTTTGTGGCTCCTGCACTGTGTACTCACTCACTTGGCCAGGTAGACTGCGCACACAGCTCCTTGTCGCAGGTGGGGGAGCACAGTGGGCAGCACCACCTGGGGATTCAGCATGTCCAGAGCCACCTGGAACAGAGGAGTTATTACCCAGGTGTACGCAGTCAGATCTGCAGAGGAGTTATTACCCAGGTGTACACAGTCTGAGCAGCAGAGGAGTTATTACCCAGGTGTACACAGTCTGACCAGCAGAGGAGTTATTACCCAGGTGTACGCAGTTAGATCAGCAGAGGAGTTACCAATAGATCAACAGAGGAGTTACAGTATAGTTATACTCAGTCAGACACAGGATACGCCTGATACAGATAAGAATATGGCACCGCACACATCTGAGTACAGATGTGACCTGCATACAGGAAGAGAAGGGGGTAGGACACACGCCTTAGACAAGTAGAGAGGGGGTAGGACACACACCAGAGACAGGTAGAGAGAGGGTAGGACACACACCAGAGACAGGTAGAGAGGGGGGTAGGACACACGCCTTAGACAAGTAGAGAGGGGGTAGGACACACACCAGAGACAGGTAGAGAGGGGGGTAGGACACACACCAGAGACAGATAGAGAGTGGGTAGGACACACACCAGAGACAGGTAGAGAGGGGGGTAGGACACACGCCTTAGACAAGTAGAGAGGGGGTAGGACACACACCAGAGACAGGTAGAGAGGGGGGTAGGACACACACAAGAGACAGATAGAGAGGGGGGTAGGACACACACAAGAGACAGATAGAGAGGGGTAGGACACACACCAGAGACAGGTAGAGAGGGGGTAGGACACAGACCAGAGACAGGTAGAGAGGGGGTAGGACACACACCAGAGACAGGTAGAGAGGGGGTAGGACACACACCTGAGACAGGTAGAGAGGGGAGGTAGGACACACACCTGAGACAGCTAGAGAGGGGGTAGAACGCACACCTGAGACAGATAAAGAGGGGTAGGACACTAAGATTATATAAGAGCGTTTATACTGACTGAGTGAAAGCTTCTTCCTTCAAGGTGAGGGGCAGCAGCCTCTATGTCCTTGTTGATGAACTCCACATTATCAGGCCACACCTCCTCGCGAGCCACACCCCAGGATTCCCGCCAGCGCTGGTAGTTGAGCAGCGCCCTCCGGTGGTGATCCTCCCGCACCTCCAGACTCAGCACACTACCCCTGGATCCCACTGCACACAGACACACCCAGCAACCTAGTGAGCACAGACCTGAACACACTCACACACCGACACAGTGAGCACTGACCTGAACACAGTTATTGACTCAGAATACAGTGTGCTGAAGCTGCACACACAGACACAGGAAGTGCTGACCTGCGCGGGACAGGAAGAGTGTCATGGCCCCTGACCCCGAGCCGGCCTCCAGCACACTGTCCCCCTCCCCCACATCCATCATGAGCAGCATGGCACTGACGTCCTGGAGAGACAGACAGGCCCAGTGTGGGAGAGGTACAGGAGAGAGACAGACAGACATGCCCAGTGTGGGAGAGGTACAGGAGACAGACAGACAGACAGACAGACAGACAGACAGGCCCACTGTGGGAGAGGTACAGGAGAGAGAGACAGGCCCAGTGTGAGAGAGGTACAGGAGAGAGACAGACAGACAGGCCCACTGTGGGAGAGGTACAGGAAAGAGAGAGAGACAGACAGGCCCAGTGTGGGAGAGGTACAGGAGAGAGAGAGACAGACAGAGAGGCCCACTGTGGGAGAGGTACAGGAGAGAGAGACAGACAGGCCCAGTGTGGGAGAAGTACAGGAGACAGTTTACCCCAGGGGCAGGAGGAGGCGTACCTTAGGGTAGGCGATGGCCGGCCCTCTCCTCATCAGCAGCACGTACTCCTCCAGGCTGGGGCGCCGCAGCAGCAGGGGGTGACCGATGGAAGAAGGGACGAATGCTCCGGAGGGGCACCCCACGACTTCGCTGTGGGGGACCAGCCCCCAGTTACACTGCAGCCGGCCCCTCTCGCTCAGCAGGAACATCTTCCGGAACTCCAAGCGCCCCTTCCGCCGGAACTCCGCCAGGACCAGCTCGCCGGGGCGCAGGGGCGGGCCCCCAGGCAGGACGCTCCCAGCAGGGACACGGCCCCCTCCAGCGAGAGCTTCTGCCCCCGTCTCCTGAGACTCCCCAGGTCCCGGGGTGTCTCCCTCCTTCCCACGACTGGCCCATTCTCCAGGGGCCCCCCCTGCGCCCCCTTTCTCACCCGTCCCCTGCCTGCCTTCTGCCTCTCTCAGCTCCCACACCTCCTGCGCCAGGGCGTCCTGGGGCAGCAGACGGCTCACCCTCTCCAGGGGGGACAGGGGGCGCCGTCTGGCCCCGGGTCTCCACCTGATAGCGCTGGCGTCTGGGCCCGGACTGCCGCCATCGTCCCCGTTCCCACCCTGGCCCGCAGGCGCCGTCCCAAAGGGTCTCGGGCGCCGGGCCTCAGAGGATCCGCCGCCCCAGCGCCGGCTTGCACGCCCTGCAGCGGACCGGACACACCAGGACCGGCCCAGAGCCGCCCACATCACCACAGCGTGCCAATCCCAGCTGCCTCCGCGGGGTCAAGAGTCAAGGGTCAGGGGTCAGAGCAATGAGCTGAGGCGGCGTCACAGGCCCGCGGAGGTAGAGACGAACTACGATTCTGAACTTCCTGCCTGTGCTTGGTGGCGAGGGCTGCCCAGCCCGTGAACGGGAGGGGGTTAACCTGACGCGCTAGACCACTCGTGTCGGCCGTCGCCTTCCCTCCCGGGTCGAGTCCAGCTCGCTCTCTGCAGCGGACACCCGCGTCCGGGTCACGTTCCCCCGTGTCTCGAGGTCAAGGGCGCGCGGCCGACAGGGTCAACCCGATGCGCACCCCCGCGCAAGGGCGATATTAACCCACACCCGCCGCGGCAAGAGGACCTGGTTCAGCAGGAACCTTTCTTCCACAGACCGAGTTTCCGTGAAGGGTGCTGCTCGCGGCACACCGCCTCCGAGTCCTCGGCGTTGTGCGCAGTTACGTGTACAAATCCACGGCCGCTGTCACCTACTCTTTAACGGTCTTCGCTCTGCAAGGCGCTCGTCCGGCACGCAGGCCGCAGTCTCGCCTGGGAGCAGTGATGTCCTGCGGGGTCGGGTTCCGTGCCTCGCTCACACACGCCGCTGTCCCCGAACACCACGCTGGAGGCGCGTGTACTGCGTCATCAAGAGAGCGACGCGCAGCATGGCCTGTCGGAGCAGCGGAGGGGGTTTCCGCGACTTAATCTTTACAGCCTTGTTGACGACATAAACGAAGCTCAAAACTTCCTCGTAACTCATCTACCTTCTATGTTGTAATTCTTAGTGTATTGTAAAAACATATGTTGGCTTTCCACCCGAAGACTCCTCGTGCGTCAGTCAGTCCGTGTATCCAACACCCAACATACGTTTGTGTGGCAAATGTTTGCTTGCACATTGCGGAATTATATATTTCGTCTAAAGCAGTAAAAAAGAAACACACTGTATTTACTGGTCGTGTGTTTGTAGCGATAAACTAAGATTGTGTTACTTTCTAGGACTCTTTAAATCTAATTACGTGACTACAGAATGCCCATGCGCACAGGAGAGTGTGAACTGTGTGTATAATCCAGTGTCCGGGTCTTACGGAATGCCTGTGTTCACAGTGTGCAAATCCAGTGTCCAGGTCTTGCAGAGGGCCCAGTGAGATGACCAGGGATGCTGCCCTGCAGGAGGTGCTGTCCTTCCCAATGAGACGTTACACTGGGCCTCAGTGAGAGGAGCCCAGCGTGAGAGTGTGCTCGCTCCTCCAGCAGGACTGGGCCTCAGTGAGAGGAGACTGGAGAGAGGAGCCCAGCGGGACTGGGCCTCAGTGAGAGGAGACTGGAGAGAGGAGCCCAGTGTGAGCGAAGTGGCCTGTCAGAGCTCCATCTCATTCTCACTGGTGTCTTCATGACAGCGGTCTGCATCTGCTGTTCAGACGCCCTGAATCCTACTACTGAGAAGGACATTATGAAACATAATAAATAATAAACATAAAAGTAACAAAGAAGATTTTAAGATTTTTATTTTAAGCAAGGAATTTTACAATAAATCTAAAAACTAAATCTTGTTATTGAATTTGAATTCAAACCCCCGACTATTTTCAACAGGGTGCATGATATCTTCCAGTACAACAGTATAGTACAGGAGACCCTGCCCCAGTGCGATGTAGTGATTTAGATATGAGGAGTGAATGCCTCGCCACCATCTCACTCTGTAATCATTAAACACACTGCTTCTTCAGATTCACCGCCCTCCCACAACCCTCAAATTGAACAAGTCCCGCCCCCGGGGATCTTGAAAGCCGTCTCCGCCTATCAGAGCCAGCGACTGCGCTCCTTGGGATTCTGGCCACGCCTTACCTTTTTGACATCAGCCAATGAGAGGACGAGCCTGCTAGGGACCCTGCGCGCATGCTCGATGGGTCATAACACGTGTCCCCTTGGCTCCTGGCTTCCTTCTGAGCAAACGCAGCTCCACAGCAATGGCGGCCGACGGAGGCAGCGCTTCGCTGGTTTTCCCTAGCGCTTTTTCTCCTAAATCGCGCCAGTATCTAGCGGTATGTGCACAGGACGGCCGGCTGAGGATCTGGGACACACAAAGCAACACGCTGCACCAGGAATACGTGCCTTCCGCCCATCTGAGCGCCACCTGTTCCTGCATTTCTTGGGGACCATGCCGGACAGAGAAGGTACGCGCGGGGGGGCGCTTGTTTTCTGTGGAGTTCTCTACGAACAGGGCCTAGTTGTCTTCTGGGGCTATAAAGAGGGTTTGGACCGGGTTCGGCCCGGATCCCTTGCCCTGGCGGGGCCGTGCTGAGCGCAGCCTGCCGGCGAGGTGGTTGAAACTCTCGGCTCGTCTTCCGCCTGCCGTCCTGCTGCAGTCGCACATGTTCCCTCACCCCACATGGTCGCGCGGCGTGTGAGGGATGGAGCGCAGCAAGAGCCCCACTTTCACGCTTTCACACGGTCTGCGTCCACGCCGGAGCAAAAACACTGGCTTGATCAGTAAAAGAAGATTTTTAGTAAAGATTGTGAAGAGATGTTTGTGAAAGTGGTGTGGCGCACGTCCGTCATTTTACGTGCACGTTAGTTCAGATGTCCAGGGGGTTCTGAAAAAGAGGTACCGGTCCCCGGTGGGCCAGAGACTCGAGGTTCACCTGGTTCCGGGGTGTGCGGTAGTGAGAGTGTACCTGGCGGCTTGGGGCGAGCCGGGTCCCTACTGTTTTGTTGTTGGCCTCTTACTACATCTCCCTCCTGTTGCGGTTCATGTGAATTATTTTAAAATGTGTCGATCGTCATTATCACTCTCTATAGCCCCTGTTCTCCTGTACTGGGACTGTAGCCCCTGTTGTAACAGGACTGTTCTCCTGTACTGGGACTGTTCTACTGCACTGGGACTGTAGCCCCTGTTGTAACAGGACTGTTCTCCTATTTTCTGGAAACTGGGAACCCTTACTTATGGGACTGTAATGTAAAAAGTCAATTAATGCAGTTATAATAGTTATTGATCTATAGAAATTTGGGTCAGTTTTATCACTCCTTTTGAGGATGAGCTCTACAATAGCAGTTCTGCAGTCCCTGGTACGAGCCCTGTCTTGAGGGACAGCTGGAAGAGCTGTGTTAATGTCTTCTGAATTACATCTCTCATATCCTGGTGTATAGTTAGAAATGTAAGCATCAGGTTGTGCCAGTTGGCAATAGGTGAACCAGACTGAGTTTTTCCCTTTAATTGGAAATGCATTGCGAATTTCCACAAGCTGACAGATCTGGAGTCTCCACAAACTAAGCAAGCTGCATGTACTAATACATTTCTAATAGGGGTGACTAAATATTCCCCCATCAATACGTCAGCTTACCTGGACCTAATTGGTTAACACAATGCTCTTTACTATGATTAAATAGCGTCTTGCTAACTCATCTTCCTACCTGTTGTACATCCCATAATACTTTATCCTACTCTCCCTCATCTTCATAACAGAAACCTCATGCCAAATCAGGAGATCCCTATGGCAACAGGGGACTCCATCATTGATAATCTTGTCCTGTCTATGAACTCTCTTCCCACAGCAGCCCTGTAAGGGGCAGCATGCCCTGTATGCCTTATGTTGGGAACCAATTTTCTCCAGTGTATCTCTGTGGCCTGGCAGGGTTACCCATTCCATCCTTCAGGGTCTCTTAGTCTCTCTCGGCGACTGACAACATCTGAGGAATTCAGGCAACTGCAAGATGCACGAGTAACAGGCCGTAATATAGAAAGAGGGAAAAGGCATGCAAAGATGCAGTGATGCATAACCTTAATCGGGGATCAGACTAACGAGTACATTGTTCGTTGTTCAGATCCTTCAGTATGGACACCATCAGTCCGGGGATTCACTAATCGTGAGTCCTTCTAGGACACGGCGGTGTCGCTCTCTTCCTTGGTGCTGGTGTGGCGGATCAGAGCCTTCCTCCTGCAGGATGAGTGTTCGGTGTGGTTCTTGACTCCAGGGCTCAGCCTGCAGGCACCGAGCTGCCCGGGTGATGTTCTGTGTGGGTCTCTGCGCTCGCCGGTGTGAGGCAGTGACAACCTGGGCCTCAGCCTCCCTGCGGTCCTCACAGAGGCGTCTGTCCAGCTGCCTGCCGCTCAGTGTGGGGGGACGGTCTGGACAGGCCCTCGCCGGACCCGTGCCTCTGTCGCGTCCTCCTGACTTGAGAGACTCCCGGCTCTTTGTGATCTTGAGCTGTGGATTGAAATGGATTTCAGTGTCTGGCCGAGCTCACAGAGACTGATACATCTGTAGTCACGTTAAAGCACTTTAATGACGCAGGTGGTGATTGTTACCCTAATTTATTGACCTATCATGCTCTGCTTTTGCACCTGTCCTGGGCCCTCTGTGTCGCTCTGCTCTGCTCTGTCCTGGGTTCGAATGGGCCCTCTGTGTCGCTCTGCTCTGTCCTGGGTTCGAATGAGCCCTCTGTCACGCTCTGCTCTGTCCTGGGTTCGAATGGGCCCTCTGTGTCGCTCTGCTCTGCTCTGTCCTGGGTTCGAATGGGCCCTCTGTGTCGCTCTGCTCTGCTCTGTCCTGGGTTCGAATGGGCCCTCTGTGTCGCTCTGCTCTGCTCTGTCCTGGGTTCGAATGGGCCCGCTGTCACGCTCTGCTCTGTCCGCAGGAAGGGCCTCAGAGGAAGAAGCGGCGCTCGGAGGCGGGGCCAGCAGTCGAGAAGGCTGACTTCCTGGCGCTGGGCACTGTGGCGGGCAGCGTGCTCATCTACAGCACTGCAAAGGGCACTCTTCACAGCACACTGGTGAGACTGGGCACACTGGAGGCACTGGACATCAGGGGAGGGGGAATCTGACCATGGGGCACCTGTGGAGGAGGGGAGAGCACCAGGGTAGGAGCAGAGGCTTGTTTGCTCACAGCACTGACGTACTGGGTGCGGACGTGTCAGATTAAGGCAGCCTCTCCTCCCCACATGCAGGAGGGCGCCCACAGCGACCGTGTGAACAGCGTGAGGTGGCACCCAGATGGCAGCACCCTGTACAGCAGCTCCAACGATTCTCACATCGCAGAGTGGGACCTGCAGACTGGCAGGACACGGTGGTCAGTACTGTCTGTCTGCGCCCTGTCTGTCTGTCTGAGTGGCAAGACACGGTGGTCGGTATTGTCTGTCTGTCTGAGTGGCAGGACACGGTGGTCAGTACTGTCTGTCTGCACCCTGTCTGTCTGTCTGTCTGAGTGGCAGGACACGGTGGTCAGTACTGTCTGTCTGCACCCTGTCTGTCTGAGTGGCAGGACACGGTGGTCAGTACTGTCTGTCTGCACCCTGTCTGTCTGAGTGGCAGGACACAGTGGTCAGTACTGTCTGTCTGCACCCTGTCTGTCTGAGTGGCAGGACTCGGTGGTCAGTACTGTCTGTCTGCACCCTGTCTGTCTGTCTGAGTGGCAGGACACGGTGGTCAGTACTGTCTGTCTGCACCCTGTCTGTCTGTCTGTCTGAGTGGCAGGACACGGTGGTCAGTACTGTCTGTCTGCGCCCTGTCTGTCTGTCTGAGTGGCAGGACACGGTGGTCAGTATTGTCTGTCTGTCTGAGTGGCAGGACACGGTGGTCAGTACTGTCTGTCTGCACCCTGTCTGTCTGTCTGTCTGAGTGGCAGGACACGGTGGTCAGTATTGTCTGTCTGTCTGAGTGGCAGGACTCGGTGGTCAGTACTGTCTGTTTGCACCCTGTCTGTCTGAGTGGCAGGACACGGTGGTCAGTACTGTCTGTCTGCACCCTGTCTCTGTCTGTCTGAGTGGCAGGACACGGTGGTCAGTATTGTCTGTCTGTCTGAGTGGCAGGACACGGTGGTCAGTATTGTCTGTCTGTCTGAGTGGCAGGACACGGTGGTCAGTACTGTCTGTCTGCACCCTGTCTGTCTGTCTGAGTGGCAGGACACGGTGGTCAGTATTGTCTGTCTGTCTGTCTGTCTGTCTGTCTGTCTGTCTGTCTGTCTGTCTGTCTGTCTGTCTGTCTGTCTGTCTGTCTGTCTGTCTGTCTGTCTGTCTGAGTGGCAGGACACGGTGGTCAGTACTGTCTGTCTGTGCCCTGTCTGTCTGTCTGTCTGAGTGGCAGGACACGGTGGTCAGTATTGTCTGTCTGTCTGTCTGTCTGTCTGTCTGTGTGGCAGGACACGGTGGTCAGTACTGTCTGTCTGCGCCCTGTCTGTCTGTCTGAGTGGCAGGACATGGTGGTCAGTACTGTCTGTCTGCGCCCTGTCTGTCTGTCTGAGTGGCAGGACACGGTGGTCAGTACTGTCTGTCTGTCTGAGTGGCAGGACACGGTGGTCAGTATTGTCTGTCTGTCTGTCTGAGTGGCAGGACATGGTGGTCAGTACTGTCTGTCTGCACCCTGTCTGTCTGTCTGAGTGGCAGGACACGGTGGTCAGTACTGTCTGTCTGTGCCCCCTCTCTCACTGCCCGCTTCTCTTTCAGCAAGTGGAAGGCGGACCGTGGTGCAGTGACCAGTCTCTGTATCAGCCCGGACGGCCGACTGCTGGTGTCAGCAGGACAGACCATCAAGATGTGGGACCTGGAGACCAAGGAGGTGTACCGGGTGAGTGACCACTTTCCTCCAGGGGCCAGCTGACCTTGAGTTCTCAAGGTGCTCTTTGGGCATCAGGAAGTATTTGAAAGACGCAGTTTTCGAAGGAGACGCTTTAGTATGTGATGAGTGGGTTTGTGTAACATTCTGTAAAACATTCCTGGGAATTTTAACTGGAACCTGTTGGTAACGAGTCTGATGAAACTGCTTCACCAGCTACATGAAAAGAGATCTTTAGGGAGAACAGAGGTACAGATCAGAGAGGAGTTTAGTCAGGACACCCCTCCTCTTACAAACGGAGGTCTACCCCTGGGGCCTCTGATCGCCAAGGAGTCAGGAGCTCAGTGTGACGTCTCATTAGGTAGGACAGCATCCCTGGTCATCTCACTGGGCCAGAAGGAAGAGCTACTGGTCCACCACACCACTCTCGGCAGCGGCCTGGTTCTCCCAGGAGGTGCCCTGCCCCAGTACTGACCCGGCCGGTCCTGCTGAGCTGAGATCTGCGCAGCTTGGGCACAGGCTGGGAGAGTGGTCCTTGCTCACTGCTCAGGTTCGGCGGTGTTTTATGACGCAGTGGCTGTCAGCTGCCCTTGTCTTCAGTAGAAGCCGGGTCTGGTCTGGTCTGGTGGGGTAGGGGGGGCGGTGGAGCGGGATCGCCCTGATCTGATTCGAGCTGCCGGTCCTCTCCCCCTGCCAGCGGTTCACGGGACACTCCACGGCCGTGACGACCCTGGGCTTCGCCACCACTCGCCCCCCTGACAGCGACGGCCTGTACTTCGTGTCCGGAGCGGCGCACGACCGGCTGCTCAGCGTGTGGTAAGAGCTGTCCCAGCAGGCCCTGCGCGGCGCGGCTCGGCGCCCTGCGTACAGGCCCGCGTGACCAGCCTGTCCTCCCTCTGCCCCTCCCAGGCAGGTCCGGGCAGACGGGAAGGACAAGAACGCCGTGGTGTCCTTCACCCTCACAGACGAGCCGCTGCACATCGACCTGGTGCCTTCCGACAGCAAGGACGAGGTCAGCACACCCTCCTCCGTCCCCAACTCTCTCTGGCCGCGTCCCCGACGTGCGTCCCCCGACTCTCTCCTGACTCTTTGTCCCCGCAGGCGGTCAGGCTGGCTGTGGTGTGTAAGGACGGACAGCTGCACCTCTTCGAGCACGTTCTCAATGGGTGAGTGACACTGCAACTCCGTCCCTTCCTGTCTTATTCAAGCAATTAGCAAAAACATTCACAACAGAATATTTGAGAGGCTCTCTTCCTCAGGCTGGGACAGGAGATCAAACACTATATTATTATTATTATTATTATTATTGAGAAACAGGCTCACTGTTCCTCAGGCTGGGACAGGAGATCACACACTGTATTATTATTATTATTATTATTATTATTGAGAAACAGGCTCACTGTTCCTCAGGCTGGGACAGGAGATCACACACTGTATTATTATTATTACTGAGAGACAGGCTCACTGTTCCTCAGGCTGGGACAGGAGATCACACACTGTATTATTATTATTATTAAGAGACAGGCTCACTGTCTGTTCCTCAGGCTGGGACAGGAGATCACACACTGTATTATTATTATTATTATTATTATTATTATTATTATTATTATTGCGAAACAGGCTCACTGTTCCTCAGGCTGGGACAGGAGATCACACACTGTATTATTATTATTATTATTATTATTATTATTATTATTATTATTGAGAAACAGGCTCACTGTCTGTTCCTCACTGATCACACACTGTATTATTTGTAAATTTGGGGAAGAATGTTTGTCTAATCCCAGAGTATCTGTCACAGTGCAGTAGGAAGTGCCCCTCTGTCTCTATTTCTCCCCGCTGGCAGTGGGAGCAAAGCCTGTCCTCTCTGGACAGCCAGGTCTGCCTGTGTGCTGTTTCCATGGCCAGTCACTGGTGTTCTTTTGGTCAGGTACTGGGTGTGTTTTGTGTGTAGTGAGTCTCTCCCTGTCTGACTCTCTCTCCCTCAGGGCCTGTAAGAAGCCGCTGTCCCCCACCTGCTCGCTCCAGGTGTCCTCAGCAGGCGACTCTCCGGTACCGGTCCCGGTTCTGGCTGCTGCTCTGGGCTCGGAGCAGCAGGGGCTGCTGCTGGCATACGGCAACCACCTGCAGCCCGTCATCGAGCGCGCGGTGAGGACCGCGGGGGCGCCGTGGGGCTGAGCCCGTGCCAGGGTCGGGGTTGCGGTGTGGTGTGCAGTTGGGGGTGCCTGTACAGTAACTCTGTCCTTGATTCTCGCCGCAGAAGGTGAACACGGCCGAGAGACATGTCTGTCTGGTCAGGGACGTCCGCGCCGCTCTGAAGCTCACCGTGGACACGGCTGTCACCAAGGTAACCACTGGGGGTGGGGCTGGGAACTGGTGGGCCAGCTCGGGCTCTTGTAGAGAACATTAAAGTTTGAAATCGGGGTTCTTTTCTTGTCAGATAGAAAGTGCTGCAGGCCTGGCTGACAGTCAAACTGATCTGAAGTGCAGTTTCCTGTTGAAAGGAGGAGCCAAAAGGGACAGGAATGGACAGAAAACCTAACCAAAAGTCATATTTTGTGCTACCCTTTTCTCCTCTTGTACTTCCTCCACAGGTGAAAACCCCCACCATCAAATCAGATGCCAAAGTCCTCGTTCCAGGGTTTCCTGGGCACCGAGCTCCTGTTAAATCCGTCCCCTCAGAAACGGAGAAGAGGAAACCTGGTTCCACTCTGGCCGAGGTGCGATGATAGCTGAGTACCGAGAGCACCAGTAGGGAGTGGGGGTCGGTGTGGGTGAGGCTGGGGGGCAGTAGGGAGTGGGGTCGGTGTGGGTGAGGCTGGGGGGCAGTAGGGAGTGGGGCCGGTGTGGGTGGTAGGGGGTGGGGTGGGGTCAGCGTGTGTTAAGCTGTGTGTTGCTCATCTGCTCTGGATGTGTTCCACTCTCAGTCTCCTGTGTTCCTTGTCTCTCCTGCGGTAGAAGTCCATTGAGGAGCGGCTGGGAGAGATGGACCTGTCCCCGGCCCCCGGAGGCAAGGGGGTCCCCGGGGGCACCCCCTCCCTGCAGACCGACAGCTGCGCCGTTCTGCTGGTCCAGGGCCTGGAGAGCAAAGACCCAGACATCCTGAACGTGAGTCCCACCCCCCTCTGCTGGTGGGCGGCAGTGTGTCAGGTCACCTGGGTGCAGACTGCACCTCATTACGCCTCAGTGTCAGGTCAACTCGGTGCAGACTGCGCCTCATCACGCCTCAGTGTCAGGTCACCTCGGTGCAGACTGCGCCTCAGTGTCGGGTGACCTCGGTGCAGGCTGCGCCTCAGTGTCGGGTGACCTCGGTGCAGACTGCGCCTCAGTGTCGGGTCACCTCGGTGCAGACTGCGCCTCATTACGCCTCAGTGTCGGGTCACCTCGGTGCAGACTGCGCCTCAGTGTCGGGTCACCTCGGTGCAGACTGCGCCTCATTACGCCTCAGTGTCGGGTCACCTCGGTGCAGACTGCGCCTCAGTGTCGGGTCACCTCGGTGCAGACTGCGCCTCATTACGCCTCAGTGTCGGGTCACCTCGGTGCAGACTGCGCCTCAGTGTCGGGTCACCTCGGTGCAGACTGCGCCTCAGTGTCGGGTCACCTCGGTGCAGACTGCGCCTCAGTGTCGGGTCACCTCGGTGCAGACTGCGCCTCAGTGTCGGGTCACCTCGGTGCAGACTGCACCTCATTACGCCTCAGTGTCGGGTCACCTCGGTGCAGACTGCGCCTCAGTGTCGGGTCACCTCGGTGCAGACTGCGCCTCAGTGTCAGGGATCAGGGTGGACATGTAGCTGTTGTTCTCAGCACAATTGTAAGTTGAAGACATTTGTTTACTATTCAGTGAGAAGAGAATATGATTGAAGCGCTCATGGAGAGGTGTTAAGCTGTCCTAAGGGATTTCCTGTTACGAAGGACGCAGTGCTGTGTTAAAAACCCACCGGTGCCCTGTCTCTAGATGTTGCAGTACCTGCGGGTGAGTGTGCTCAGGGCTGACCTCTTGTCCCTCTGATCTGCAGAAAGTCTTCCAGACCAAGAAGGAGCCGTTGATAAAGACGACTGTTGCCAGGTTACCGATCCCTGCCGTCCTCCCCTTGGTGGAAGAGGTGAGTGCTCACCGGTGGGGCGGAGTCGCTGCACAGACCTGGGGAGTCTGTCTGCCGGGTTGAATTGAATGTCTGGTTCTTGTCTTGCCTCTCACTGCCAATCCTCACCTGTCTTTCAGCTGACACACAGGATGCAGGGCCACCCAAACAGGTGAGTGAGTCTCAACACTGGTGCTCGTTCCCCTGTGTGCGCGCTGAGTTCAGTCTCCTCCTCCAGCGCCGTGTGTGTGTGTGCGCGCGCTGAGTTCAGTCTCCTCCTCCAGCGCCGTGTGTGTGTGTGCGCGCGCGCTGAGCTCGCAGTCTCCTCCTCCAGTGCCGTGTGTGTGTGTGTGCGCTGAGCTCACAGTCTCCTCCTCCAGCGCCGTGTGTGTGCGCGCTGAGCTCACAGTCTCCTCCTCCAGCGCCGTGTGTGTGTGTGCGCGCTGAGCTCACAGTCTCCTCCTCCAGCGCCGTGTGTGTGTGTGCGCGCTGAGCTCACAGTCTCCTCCTCCAGCGCCGTGTGTGTGTGTGCGCGCTGAGCTCACAGTCTCCTCCTCCAGCGCCGTGTGTGTGTGCGCTGAGCTCACAGTCTCCTCCTCCAGCCCCGTGTGTGTGAAAAGGACAGAGGTGTGTGTGTGTGTGCGCTGAGCTCACAGTCTCCTCCTCCAGTGCCGTGTGTGTGCGTGCTGTGCTAACCAGTCTCTCTCTCCCCCACAGTGCCTTGCTGATGGTTCGCTGGCTGAAGGCTGTCCTCACACAGCACGTCTCCTACTTGTCCACGGTGAGTCTTGGCTGAGTGGGGACGAGGGGGCGATGGGGGAGAGGGGCTGTAAGAGGTGCTGTCTCCCCTGCCGCCCGTGAGTCTGGCTCTGATCTGACTCTGCTGTTTCTGGGCTTCTGCAGCAACCGGACCTGGTGTCTCGTCTGGGTGTGCTGTACCACATGATTGAAAGCAGAATCAAGACGTTCCAGAAGCTGACCAGACTGCACGGCAAGTTGTACCTGCTGGTCACACAGGTAATCTCAGCCTCCTGCTGCCACCCTATCCGTCAGACTTGACTGATCTCTGCAACACGCAAATCCCAGCAGGAAGCTGTACAGGCTGCGGTCAGGGCTTGGTCTTGCTGGAAGACCAGACGGGTCCCTGCAGTGAAAGGACTGGTGCCCAGGGCGCTTCACCTCCTTGGTCCAGCCCAGGGGAGACTCCAAGCGCCCTGAGCTGTGTTCCGAAGATGTCCACCCAGGGGGATAAGTCGGAGCTGGGAGAACAGTGACACGGCATGCAAGGGTTGCGAGAGGAAGCGTTTCTGACTGGAGCTCTTTACCCATGGACCCGGGCCAGCGCTGTCCTGATCCTTTCCTCTTTCCTCCCCTCCCTCAGGTTGCGGCCGTGGAGCAGTCCTGCGCCATCACCGAGCTGGACAGGACCGCTAAACTGGTCTACGAGGAAGGTGAGAGGGCTGTTTGCCCACATGCACACATGAACCCCCCCGCCGCCTATCTCTGCCTGTCCCCAAACACACACACACGTCACCTGTCAGTTAAATTCATGATGCTTTATTGGCATGACCAGTGAGCAGATTCAGTGTTGCCAAAGCAAAACAAATACAATTAAAATAAAACAAATCTACAGACATTTACAATACATACACAGTAATAAGATATTTACATCTAAACATAGGGAGCATTATTGAGAGACAGGCTCACTGTTCCTCAGGCTGTGACAGGAGATCACATACTGGGCTGCCAGTTCAGCTGAGTTTCCTCCTCCCTCTCCCAGTAGGATTGGGACCCATTGTGATTCTGGCAGGTGTGGGAACTCTGGGACTAGATTTCTGAATTTAGGGAAGAATGTTTCTCTAATCCCAGAGTATCTGTCACAGTGCAGTAGGAAGTGCACCTCTGTCTCTATTTCTCCCCGCTGGCAGTGGGAGCACAGCCTGTCCTCTCTGGGCAGCCAGGTCTGCCTGTGTCGCCCAGTTTCTATGGCCAGGCTGTGGTCACTGAGCCTGTACTTCCTCAGGGTCTGTTTCTGTTTGCTGTTTCTGATCTTGGTCAAATATTCGGCTAGTGTGTATTGTCTGTTTAGGGTTCTGTAGCATTCCAGATTCTGTTGTGTTTGTGTGTGTGTCCCAGTGTGTGAGAGCCTGTCTCTGTCACACACACACAAACACACACGAACAGTCGATTGATCCCTCCTTCAGTGGGGCGGGGCGGGTCTGGGGCTTCCCGCACCCCCACGGTCCACAGTGGGGCGGGTCTGGGCAGCGCTGGGTTCTGTTCTGGTGTGGGCCCCGGTGTTGGTGCGGTGCAGGTGAAAGGGCTCTGTGATGGACACTGCCTCTCTGCTCTTCCTGCAGACTCCTCCGATGAGGGAGAGGAAGGCTCTGGGGATGACGGGCTGGCTGATGAAGATTCAGAGGTGAGTCACGTGATGGGGGCAGCAGGGTGCTGCTCAGGTGAAAGAAAATGAAATTCCTGCTTCCTAAACACAAGGAAACAAAGGTAACAAGGTCAGGAGGCACTTCTTTACACACAGAGTGGTGGGAGTGTGGAACTATCCTTAGCCATGCTGTTGAAGACGATAGCCTGACTTCAAGACAGTTGGATCAGTTAACTACTACCAAGCAGGCTGGGCTGAATGGCTCTTGATCTTGTGGAATTAATATCTTGTTCCGTTTCCCTGCCCTGCAGAACTGGGAGGAGGACGAGCAGGAGATGGAGGAGACGTCAGATAAAGGCAGCGAGGAAGAGGAGGAAGAGATGAATGTGGAAATGAAGCTCAATGGCGACTCGGACTTGGAGCCAGAGAACGAGAGTGAGGAGGAGTGAAGACCGAGCGACACAAATATAAGGACGCAAAGAAAGGAGAATTTATATATTTTTTTCATTTCTTTGGATTTTATTTTAAAAAGTTCAGTTTTATACAGATAAAAACAGAGTAGCATCTTGGGTCGATCCATACTGTCGGTCGGGTGTTGTACCCCATGGTGGCCTTTAGGGCGGCGCCACTGTGCTGCAGAGCCATACTGAGGACTGGCAGAAGCCCGCAGTGTCTATAAGGTGGCCTGAGCAGGTGGGGGTGGACTGACCCCGGTGTTTGTACAGACTGATACCCCCTGCCTGTCAGTGCAGGAGAATCTCAGGCCTGCAGCGCCCCCGGTGGCAGGGCTGTGGGACCCGGCCGGTGATCCTGCGGTGTGCGTGCTCTGTGTAAATCTGTCCTCCAGCAGGGGCGCGGCTGCAACATTAAATCATTTCTTTAACCCAGCCCTCCCCCTGTGTCCTGTCCTTCCTGGTGTTCCTCCCTCCAGGCCAGCTGCTGCTGCAGGGTGATCACTCTACTCACGCCGAGTGACCCAGGCCAGCTGCTGCAGGGTGATCTCTCTCTCCCCTCATGCCGAGAGTGACCCAGGCCAGCTGCTGCTGCAGGGTGATCACTCTACTCACACCGAGAGACCCAGGCTAGCTGCTGCAGGGTGATCTCTCTCTCCCCTCATGCCGAGAGTGACCCAGGCCAGCTGTTGCTGCAAGGTGATCACTCTACTCACGCCGAGTGACCCAGGCCAGCTGCTGCAGGGTGATCTCTCTCCCCTCATGCCGAGAGTGACCCAGGCCAGCTGTTGCTGCAAGGTGATCACTCTACTCACGCCGAGTGACCCAGGCCAGCTGCTGCAGGGTGATCTCTCTCTCCCCTCATGCCGAGAGTGACCCAGGCCAGCTGCTGCTGCAGGGTGATCACTCTACTCACACCGAGAGACCCAGGCTAGCTGCTGCAGGGTGATCTCTCTCTCCCCTCATGCCGAGAGTGACCCAGGCCAGCTGTTGCTGCAGGGTGATCACTCTACTCACACCGAGAGACCCAGGCTAGCTGCTGCAGGGTGATCTCTCTCCCCTCATGCCGAGAGTGACCCAGGCCAGCTGCTGCAGGGTGATCTCACTCCTCACGGCGAGAGTGACCCAGGCCTGGTGCTGCAGGGGTGATCTCCAGAGTGCCTCAGTCGCTAAGCAGGAAGGCTGTGGGGACCGAGAGCTCGGGGGCCGCTGGACTCAGTTCCTTGAGGGAGGGTGGGGCTGGAGACCAGAGTTAAAGGGAGTTGGGGGGGATGATGGGTGGGGTTGTGTATTTCATAGTTACTGTATTTGATGAGACAGCCGAGGTAAGCATGTGTGTCTCCCACAGTCCCCTCAGTGGGGACAGGACAGGTATGTTTCCCAGTCTGCTCTCACAGGTTCCAGGGACAGTAGGAAGTGCATCTCTGTCTATTTCTCCCTGCTGGCAGTGGGAGCACTGCCTGTCCTCTATGGCCAGGCCAAGACCAGGGAGGTTGGAACTGACTGGAAACTGAGATCAGCTGGCCATTACACATCCCTTCGCCTCCCTCTAGTGGCCACCGATAGACTTACAGCTGGAGAAGTAGCACTGTGGACACTGTTCAGTTTAGCCTGTTGCAGAATGTCTGGAGAAGAATGCTCTCTCACACAGTCTCTGAAGAATAGTGTTTTTCTTGGAGAGGCTGGGAGTGCACACACACACACTGCAGACTGCAGCAGGAACACGGCCTGCACAAGGACTACCTGCACTCCTTTAAGTAAGGGATTTGGGGGTTTCTAGGGCCTCAGTGTAGTGAAGCTGCGGAACGGTCAATAATATTGGGGATAGGTGGTGAAAAGTGCACAATGCAAGTCAGGGAAAGTCATGTTCTATCAATGGGACAATCAGACAATGCTTTGGCAAGAGCTCTCTTACAATACAGTGCAGTCTCAATCACCAAATTAAAAAATATATATTTCTGCCCTGGAATCGAAAGTTTAGTCGGTCTCAGACAGGACGCAAGCATGCAAAGGTAGTGAGCACCCAGGGGGGGACAGCTTCAGGCCCAGCTGTAAAAGGACAAGTGGAAACTAAGAATGAACTGACTCACCCCTCAAAACCTCTTTACACAGAGGGTTGTAGGTGTGTGAAACAGGGATCCAGCCACACTGTTGAAGCCCAGGCTGTGGGCTGGTTAAAGAAAGGACTGGACCAGATCCTTTGGACATGGGGATGGCATCTACTGCCTGCAACCTCCCCCCCCTCCCCACCTGCAGCCCCTGTGGGAGACATACAGCAGACCAGGAGGGGAGGGGGAGAAACTACCACAGTAGGTAAATTAAGGGGAAATTCCAGGCGATCATGTAGAGTGGAGTTCATCCAGGACAACCAGTTTAACACTGCTGACAAACAACTCTCAGCTGAAGGACATTCCCTCCTACAGTACAGTGTCCCTGTGCACCCTACTGCAGTATTGGATTGTCTCTGGATGCTCCCTTACTCAGGCAACAAACTGTCCAGGACACCATTTTTAAGTGAACTAATGGAAGCCTTGAGATGAATGGACAGTCCTTGTTGCATCTGTTTAACCCCTATCTACTCACCCTTCCAGGATCTGCTTGTTACAGGTATTACACAAGGGAGTGTGGCGGCCCCAGCTTTCCAGCACTCTCCCCCCTGCCGTTCCCCCTCACTGACCAGGCTGTTTCCACAGACTGCAGCAGTAGAAGCTCCTCCTCGAGAGGGAGCCCTGACCTATGGAGAACAGTTACTCACCCTTCAAGTTCCTCAGCTCCATCTGTCTCTAGGAGACAAGATTCCCTCTCCTTCAAGAGAGCGTACAAATGAGAGGACCCAGTCAACCCATCTTCTAGTTACTGCAGCAGTTAATGGTCAACTGAGTCCAGGATCTCAACCCGTTTCTTGAAAGAAACCAGGATATCAGCTTCAATAGCATAGCTGGGCAGTTTGTTCCACACCCCCACCTCTCTTTGGGTAAAGAAGTGACTCCTGTTCTTGTTTCGTTCTTTCCTGTAGTTCCCCCTTGTGGTCTCTGGGCACTGTACATGTTTCTAATCTCCACAACATGCCCACCTATACTTTGGCAGACCGTGTATCTGCCCACTACCGCAGGAAGACACCTCTGGTCAGCATGACTAGTCAATTTATTAATAAATGCCACTACAGAGGAAAACAAAATCAGAAGAGAAAAACATTCTCACTCAGATCTTTGCCTCAAAGAAAGAAAAAATAACCATAACAGCAATAGTAAGAACAGATTAATAACAGATCACGACAATCAGTTTTTCCACCAGCTGCACGATGGTATGGGCGAGGTGAGGGGCTGTGATCAGGCAGGTGGCGGGGAAAAGGGCAGGGTTCTGTGTCCTGTGGGAGGGGTCCTCTTTCTTCCCACATCACAATCGGCCAGTACAGAGCCACATCCACCGCAGACCCCCCACAGACACACTGCTGCCTGCACGCCGGGAGGGAGCAACCAGAATAAACAACTCAATCTGCTCTGGGAAGAAGACCAACCACACGCCTGTGCAGAGAGAGAGGAGGCACAGCTGTACAAACCAGACACGGGCTCAGGTATGTTCGCACTGATCGCCTGCTCGTTGTGGCCTGATGCCTCTGTCACTGTGTTCCTCCTGACCACTTCAAAGCCATCCCAGCTGACCTCGACCTCTGAGGATAACAAGCCAGTGGTCAGCAGATTGGGAAAAGTGAGGAGACGGGGTTTCATCCGATCGCACTCAGCAGGGGCCTGGAGAGAGTGGGAGACCTGCAAGTGACCAACCCAAGAGCCTGGCAAGCAAACGAGCAGCAGTAACCTTCCTCGTCTCGCCAGCACTGGGAATCTCCACTTCAACACCAGAGAACAGTAGCGGCACCCAGCACAGCACCGCACAAGCCTGCACTACCGCGACCTCAGACATAACACAAACGCTGTTCCCACCCAATGTCACCTTGTGCTCCTGCTCTGTCCAGTGTGAGCAGAGGACACCTGCTTGCTGCCCCAGCGTACCTCCGCCACAGTGTCCTGAAAGGGACAGGTGCCACCTGCCACCACGGGCACCCGGCCTTCCGCTGTACAGCACTCCTGGGGTGCCCCAGAGCCAGGGAGGCCACCTGATTCCCACAGGGACTAAGCAGAACGAAGCAAAGGGGAACCAAAGGGACAAGGGAGCAAGATTTGGACAAGATGGGGACAATAACTCCACCAGTGGCCAGAACCCACTCTCTTTGCTGGCTTGAACTGCAGCTCCCCCCAGCTCGACCTCAGTCCCATCACGCACACCGATACCTCTCTCTCTGCAACAGTCCCGTTCCCCCTCCCCCCTCACTCCCTCTATCCCCTCAACAGTCCTGTCCCCCCTCCCCCCTCACTCCCCGCAACAGTCCCACCCCCACCCCACTCTCTCTATCCCCTCAACAGTCCTGTCCCCCCTCCCCCCTCACTCCCCGCAACAGTCCCACCCCCCCCCACTCTCTCTATCCCCTCAACAGTCCTGTCCCCCCTCCCCCCTCACTCCCCGCAACAGTCCCACCCCCCCCACTCTCTCTATCCCCTCAACAGTCCTGTCCCCCCTCCCCCCTCACTCCCCGCAACAGTCCCACCCCCCCCCACTCTCTCTATCCCCTCAACAGTCCTGTCCCCCCTCCCCCCTCACTCCCCGCAACAGTCCCACCCCCCCCCACTCTCTCTATCCCCTCAACGGTCCTGTTCCCCTCCCCTCTCGCACTCCGCAATGGTGCCACCCCCCCGACACTCACTCCCTATAATGCCCCGGTCCCACTCCCCTCACTCCCCACAACGGTCCTGTTCCCCTCCTCTCGCGCACTCTCACTCCCTGCAACAGTCCTGTTCCCCTCCCCTCTCGCTGTCCGCGACTCCCCCCCTGGCAGCAGTGTTTCTGGGCTGGGGGCTCTGTGGGGGTGGGCGAGGGTGGTGTAGATGCGGGGCGACAGGCTGTGGGCCAGGTACAGAAACAATCCCTCGGAGTCTGGGGTGGCAGCAGCCCGTGACAGTGCAACAGCAGCGATCGGTCGGTCGGAATGAGTCGATTCTCGCGGCGAGCAGCAGATGGGGGTGCGGGTGTTCGGCGGACGCGACGCTGGCTGCTGGGGGGCGCGGCCTGACGGCTGGACTGCGCTCAGGAGTTGTCAGAGGGCACGTGCTCCTCGAAGCCCTCGCTCTCCCTCACCAGCGCCCTCTCCAGGATCACGCGGCCCTCCTTGTAGCGCTGGCTGTCCTCCGTGGCAAACTCGTAGATCCAGCCCAGCTTGCTGTTGCAGTTCTTGCAGCTGACGTCGCGCACCATGTGTCTGCCCGTCAGCATGACGCGGTCCTGCACTTCGCTGTACTGCAGGTTCACCACCTGGGGGTGACACGCACAAGCCTTACATTGGCACCTACAGCTGTACGCTCCTTCCAAGGCTGGGACCTTCAGTTCTGGGGTCTCCAATCCTGGACCTAAGGAGCCACAGTGTAACTGGCGAATCACTTATTACTGATGTGGTGAATTCAACCACACTGACCTAAACACGCACTAAAACCAAGAGCTCACCTGCCTTATTGCACACTGCTCAGCTCCTGAGTACCAGAGAGAGCTGTTGACCCGTCACACTGCTCTGTGCTCCTAGCTCAACCTCAGAGAGAGCTGCTGTCCCATCACACACTGCTCTGCGCTCCTAGAGAGAGCTGCTGTCCCATCACACACCGCTCTGTGCTTCTAGAGAGAGCTCTGTCCCATCACACACCGCTCTGTGCTTCTAGAGAGAGCTCTGTCCCATCACACACTGCTCTGTGCTCCTAGCTCAACCTCAGAGAGAGCTGCTGTCCCATCACACACTGCTCTGTGCTCCTAGAGAGAACTCTGTCCCATCACACACTGCTCTGTGCTTCTAGCCCACCCCCAGAGAGAGCTGTTGTGTCATTTCACACTACTCTGTGCTTCAAGCTCAGCGAGCTCCTATCCCGTCACACTCTGCTCAGCTGGTATACTTGAAAAATCCTTCAAAAGAACTGCCTTTACTTTCTTCTTAAATGCATTTGTGTGGCAGCATGCTAGTGCCTGGACTACATCAGTGCTCCTCAGTAACTGGTCCCAGCCCTGCGAGGCACGGCGGACGGGGAGCCATGCCTTGTTGAAGAGGAAGGCGCGGCCAGTGGCGCCGGTGAAGCGCGTGGAGATGAGCTCGGAGCGGTTGGTCAGGATGGTGTCGCAGTTGGCGCAGGAGAACAGCCGCGTTCCGCCGATGTGGTCCAGGAAGATCCGCCCCATCGCGCTCGGCTGTGCTGTGGCCTACAGCTGAGGCAGGAAGGGCAAGAGGAAACAGTGAGACAGGAGAGCCACAACCCCAGACTACACCAGCAACACTGCAAAATGTGGCTGCTGCCCTCAGTTCAACACTAGCCAGTTAACAGGAGGCCAAAATATAACCGACTTGCTTCTTTCCAGCTGAGCATAGAAGGAGTGGTTTAATGTGGTCGGCACTACTTTACCCAAAGAGTAGTGGGAGTATGGAACAAGTTACCCAGCAATGTGGTTTCAGCCAATCCTGTGGTCACATGAAAGAAAGTAGGACATGAGATCCTGGGATCAGCCCAATACTCAAAACTAAATGGGCCAGATGGGCTGCAGAAATACGTCCCCTGATCTGACAGCTAAGATACAGGGACAGAATAACCCGTAACTTTAGTTTGTAAGCCCAAGTATTTATAAACAACCTACGTATATCCCCCATTATTCATGCTATTAAGACATCCAACAGTAGGTTAAAGGAGCACAACAGTTCATGTTAGACAAGTGGATCAGTTCTGGGGCAGTTGGTCTGGGTGGAGTTTGCATGGTCTCCCAGGTATGTCTCGTTTCCTCCCACAGCCCAGATATATGCACCACTGGCAGGTTAATTAGTTCTTGGGAGAATTGGCCTTGGTATGAGTGTGTCTGTGGGTGCCCTATGATGGACAGGCCTCCCAACCAGGGGTATCATGCTTTGCACCTGTTGCTTGATGGGATAGGCTCCAGCTCCCCTCATGACCCTGTACTGGATAAAGCGGTCAAAAAATAGATGGATTAAATCTACATGATTTGCCAACAGAATTAACAAAAATCACACATCGGCTGTTACTAATCCTTTCCAGCTGATCCATACAGACGTGCAATCCAGCTGCTATGCCATCACAGAGGAGCTGCAGTCACTCCTGGTCCTGCTTGTTCACTGGAAGCTGAAGGGAGGAGCGCCCCCATCTGGTCAGAGACTGTCTCTGTAAGACTTCAGTTGAGAACAGCCCTGCTCTTCCAACTAATACCATCTCAGCTCCTCAAAGTGCTACTACTGCCAAAACTAAAACTGAAATAATACTGGTAGCATTTTTTAAAACACTCAAAGGGCCTTACAATACACACAGCACACGCTACCCACAAAGTGTTGACAGTGGCAGAGTCTCTAATGGACTCGGCCAGCGAGCTGCACAGACATGTTGCTGCTCCGTCCCCCTGTGTGGAGCCGGTCTTCATCAGAGCGAGAGGCTCCGTCCCCCTGTGTGGAGCACGGTCTTCATCACGGCGAGAAGCTCCGTCCCCCTGTGTGGAGCCGGTCTTCATCAGAGCGAGAGGCTCCGTCCCCCTGTGTGGAGCCGGTCTTCATCAGAGCGAGAGGCTCCGTCCCCCTGTGTGGAGCCGGTCTTCATCAGAGCGAGAGGCTCTGTCCCCCTGTGTGGAGCCGGTCTTCATCAGAGCGAGAGGCTCCGTCCCCCTGTGTGGAGCCGGTCTTCATCAGAGCGAGAGGTTCCGTCCCCCTGTTTGGAGCCGGTCTTCATCAGAGCGAGAGGCTCCGTCCCCCTGTGTGGAGCCGGTCTTCATCAGAGCGAGAGGCTCCGTCCCCCTGTGTGGAGCCGGTCTTCATCAGAGCGAGAGGCTCCGTCCCCCTGTGTGGAGCCGGTCTTCATCAGAGCGAGAGGCTCCGTCCCCCTGTGTGGAGCCGGTCTTCATCAGAGCGAGAGGCTCTGTCCCCCTGTGTGGAGCCGGTCTTCATCAGAGCGAGAGGCTCTGTCCCCCTGTGTGGAGCCGGTCTTCATCACAGCGAGAGGCTCTGTCCCCCTGTGTGGAGCCGGTCTTCATCACAGCGAGAGGCTCTGTCCCCCTGTGTGGAGCCGGTCTTCATCAGAGCGAGAGGCTCTGTCCCTCTGTGTGGAGCCGGTCTTCATCAGAGTGCAGATTAAGATATGAGATCCTGCTGATGCAATAAACCCTGCAGATAATTTGGGAGTTGAATCACCCTGGCTGCCATTTTGATTTGGGTCTTTAATTGATTTCAGCTCCTTCCCTACAGAAGGCGTACGGAGAAGCCTTCACTACTGAAGCAAGAGCAGCTGCAGGGTCAGAGATGCTTGTCTGAGGAGCCAGCGGAGCGACGCTGCCGTCTGTGGGACCAAGACTGAGGACACCAGAGCCCCCTTGTGCTCCCCCTTTACTTCCTGTACCTGTGCAGTCCTATACTACTACGGAGCTGTTCACTGCAACTGTGGGCTCTATGCATCTGGTCTACCTGCGGGCACGACATTGTTCTACCTCTGTGAATAACACAATTGGGAAAGTGCGGTTTTGAATGCGTCAGTGACATAAAGAGAGAGAGAGACAGAGAGACCCGGGACTCACAGCGGGGCCTCTGTACTAACTGTACCTCTGTGAAAAACGCACTTTCCCAGTTCTCACAGAAACAAAGCCCGAGGGAGAGAGAGACAGCTGACGCAGCGATGATCCTGCGCCCAGAGAGGACTGCTGTCCAGGGCGCCTTACAAACCCACCGCGTCCTTCAGGACGGGGACAGCACGGCAGGGCAGAAACACGCAGTGAAAGCTGCGTTCTCACGAGTCTCCGTCTCCCCCCCCTCCACTCGCGACTGTACATGTACACAAACACACGCGCACGCGTGACGCGGCCGCCGAGAGGAGGGCAGCCACGCCGCTGCAGCTGACGAACCCCCCCCTCACACACACACACACACAATCGACACCCCCAGAAGAAAACTCGACGAAACGACCCGCAGGAGCGGAAGTGCTATACTGCTGTCGTTGTTATCACTAAGCAGCAACAGACAGCCCGTCTCGCACTCTGGCTGCCTGTTGCTGCCTGAAGACAACAGCCGTCTCTGTCCGCCCTTATCAAGCGAAAACACGCACACACACACACACAAGGCCGAGTGGGGTCGCCCGGAGGCGGGGGGAGCTGCACAGACCCCCCCCTACTCGGGACTCCACACCAGTGGGTTGTCGCTGGTCCGTCCGTACGGCTGGAAGCAGGCTCGTACGGCCCTGCCCCTAGGCCACCAGGCGACTCGACACACAGCCGAGCCCGACGCTTCGAGCGGATTTACGCCAGCTGGCTGCCGGGCCCGGATCTGTGTCGGTGACCCGCAGCCCCGTCACGGAAAACGGCTCGGAACCAACCCGAAAACCAGCGCTGGTGGGGGCTCAGGACCTCACCTCTCGACGGTGTGTGTCTGTGAGGTCCTGGGCTCGGTGCCGCCCGCTCTCTGGTCGTGTTTCCGCTGTCGGGGTGCGTCGTGAACCCCGGGTCTGTCCGCAGCGTCTTGTTGTGGTCTGGCTCTCAGCTGTTCCTGCTGCCTCCACAACAACATCCGGCGCGCAGCCGCGGCCCCGCCCCCGCCCGGCAGTGCGCTCTTAAAGGGGAGGAGACTGTGTGTGGAATTGTCACGCTGTGGGCACGCAGGAGTCCGCTTGTGCCCGAGGGGACTCATTAGGAGGGCCTGCACACCCACTCCCAGCCTTAAGTTCTCCTGTCCTGGGGATCTTAACTGGGCCAGCTGTATGTTTAATCAGTACTTAGGAAACGGTTCGGCTCTTTTTTAAGCAGCAGCTGCCGACCTGTGGAAGATCGACGCAGATTGCATGTCCTTCAACACGCAGCCCTCGTCCTGCAGAGAGTAAAGACATGGCCTTTTTACTGAGTGTCTCTGGAGCTGACTGCCAGAGTCCTCCGTGTCCCACCCAGATGCGCTCCGTGTTTTTACCACGTCCACAGAGCACCGGCCCGTACTGACCATCCCTGTCTGCTGTAGGAGTGACATCCTGAGTGACAACGGACACGAGCAGGATCAGGGCTCCGGAGCTGGAGACGGGGGCGCTCAGGGTCCAGTGAAATCCGATAGGTCGTGCTTGATGCAGACAGTTTATAATAATAATAATAATTGCTTACACTTATATAGTGCTTTTCTGGACACTCCACTCAAAGCGCTTTACAGGTAATGGGGATCCCCTCCACCACCACCAATGTGCAGCCCCACCTGGATGATGACCAGCTCGCCTTCTCTGTACAGAGGAATTAAACTGGAGCAGTTCGGCTGTTAATTAAATTATCCAGGTTTGTTTTAATTAGTTCATCAAGAGCATGAGAAAGTTTATGTACAAGAACGGTCTTTCAGCCCACTCAGCTCATTTGGCTGCTAGTAGGCAACATGGCTGGGTGGCTTGTTCCACACTCCCTCCACCTTTGGTGTAAAGAGCTTTCAGTTTTTAGTTTTAATGCTCTTTCCAGTGGTTTCCACTTGTGTGCTCTAGTTTGTATTTCACTGTGCTTTTTGAAGAAATCTACTGTTCTCGTTTTGTCAGTGGCTTTGAGAAACTTTGAATACTTGTATAAGCCCCCCTCTGAGTCTTTTCGGTTCATATCTAAATCTCAGTGCCTGCAATCATCCAGGACAAACTGGACACACTGTTCCTCAGTAGTTTTGAGGTGAGGTCACTTTATACTTAATACTTGTATGAGGTCTGCTCACAGTCTTCTGTGTTCAAGACTAAAGAGTCTCAGTTCCTTATGCCTGTCAGTGTAGGACAGTCTCTTAGTACTTGTATCAGTCTCCTCACAGTCTTCTCTGTTCAAGACTAAAGAGACTCAGTTCCTTCAGCCTGTCAGTGCAGGACAGCTTAAGAATGATTCCAGAGCAGCAATATCTTTTTATAAATGATAACCCTAGCTGGGTTTTTCAGATCACTTTCAGCGTCTTTTTGTTGTTGTAATATTAGATAGTTTAATCTCATTATTTTATAGATGACCAGAGTCATTCCTGGTCACACAAACACATTGCTCATGAACAGGTTAAAGGAGCTAAAGCTCAGTGCTGAGGGGAGGATGAGCTTGATGAAGCTGACCCAGTCTTGAAGGAGACAAGGTCCTGACTCCCAGCAGGATGTTAAGAGAAGGGTGCAGGTCTAGTTGAGGTGTAATATTTATGTATTAATAATATATGTAATTATACATAGATATCTGGAAATATGACCCATAATCACAGTAATGTTTCAGACACTGTGGACCAACTCTGGTCCTCCCAGCAGACATCCAGCTCCATTCTTTAACCTGACAGAGTTCAAGCTCCACCAAGTCCCTTCTGTACAAAGATAGGACAGCAGGTGGCAGCACTGAGCTGGTCAGGTGTCATGTGACTCTCAGGGGCGCCTCATATCAGCACTTTATAAACAGCTGTATTAGAGGATGGCAGATGGCAGTACAGGACCACTGGTCCTATCTCATGTTTATCAGGTTCGTCAGGTTTTGTGGGTTGTTTAAAGCAGTGCCATTTGCTTTTAAAATATATTCTTCTTTTCTTCTGCATACTGTGAACACTCCATACCACATCATGAAATGAAATTCTCACTTTTCTCCAAGATACTAAATGTTTTCTTAAGGTCCCCAAACTATTTCACAGACAGGAGGGAGCCCACTTCATCCCTCACTACACTGGAGCCAGGGAGACACACAGCACCATTCTGCACCAGCAGCCCCACTGGAGACACACAGCACCATTCTGTACCAGCAGCCCCACCTGGAGACACACAGCACCATTCTGTACCAGCAGCCCCACCTGGAGACACACAGCACCATTCTGCACCAGCAGCCCTACCTGGAGACACACAGCACCATTCTGTACCAGCAGCCCCACTGGAGACACACAGCACCATTCTGTACCAGCAGCCCCACTGGAGACACACAGCACCATTCTGCACCAGCAGCCCCACCTGGAGACACACAGCACCATTCTGTACCAGCAGCCCCACCTGGAGACACACAGCACCATTCTGTACCAGCAGCCCCACCTGGAGACACACAGCACCATTCTGTACCAGCAGCCCCACTGGAGACACACAGCACCATTCTGCACCAGCAGCCCCACCTGGAGACACACAGCACCATTCTGCACCAGCAGCCCCACCTGGAGACACACAGCACCATTCTGTACCAGCAGCCCCACCTGGAGACACAGTGGCCATTCTGTACCAGTAGATCAGGGAGAGGAGAGAGAAAATGCTACACCATCTGAATTAACGGGGAAATTTAGGGAGGAGAGACTGGACACCAGGGTGAATAACACTCCTCTTATGAACAGCAATTTAATCTTTAATGACCAAATAGTCAGTTCAGTTTAAAGAATCTTTAAAAGCAAAAAGTTTTGCTTTTTGTCTGGAGAAAGCAGAAGATTTTGATATGTTATCAGTTTGAAGTGTTGCCAGAGTGGAATCATATAATCGGTGTGTGTCTCCTGTCTAATCTAATCTCTGATCAATGACAGCTAGGTCCTTGGACTATCAGTGCAGGGACTCTTCCTGGTGAAAGAGTAAACAGCATCATGGCCTCCTCAGCTCGCTGCTGACAGCAGCTGCTCTCTGCTCCTGCAGTCTGTCCCCGGTCTGTCCCCACTGTCCCACAGCCGGTCCGAGACCCCAGTCTGCCCCACTGTCCCACAGCCTGTCCGAGACCCCAGTCTGCCCCACTGTCCCACAGCCAGTCTCAGACCCCAGTCTGTCCCCACTGTTCCACAGCTGGTCCAAGACCCCAGTCTGTCCCCAGTCTGTCACCACTGTCCCACAGCCGGTCTCAGCCTCCCAGTCTGTCCCCACTGTCCCACAGCCAGTCCGAGACCCCAGTCTGCCCCACTGTCCCACAGCCGGTCCGAGACCCCAGTCTGCCCCACTGTCCCACAGCCAGTCTCAGACCCCAGTCTGTCCCCACTGTTCCACAGCTGGTCCAAGACCCCAGTCTGTCCCCAGTCTGTCACCACTGTCCCACAGCCGGTCTCAGCCTCCCAGTCTGTCCCCACTGTCCCACAGCCAGTCCGAGACCCCAGTCTGCCCCACTGTCCCACAGCCGGTCTCAGACCCCAGTCTGTCCCCACTGTCCCACAGCCGGTCTCAGACCCCAGTCTGTCCCCACTGTCCCACAGCCAGTCTCAGACCCCAGTCTGTCCCCACTGTCCCACAGCCGGTCTCAGACCCCAGTCTGTCCCCATTGTCCCAGTGCAGAGATGATGCAGACTGCAGTGACAGGCCAGGAGGGCAATCTGATAAAGACAGCAGCCCTGACCTTGACTGTTTCACCCTTTATCTCTTTATTTCCTTCTCACTCTCAGTCCCCCCACCTCTATCTCACAAGCTGATAAACTCTTGTCATGCCTGTGAGAGATAGAGCTCCTTCCTGGTTCACCGCCAGGTCTCACCGAGCTGAAGACAACCAGCCGTCTTCCCCTCTCTGTGACCAGAGACCCGAGTGTCTCAGTGTGTCAGCCTTTCCCTCCACTCAGCAGTTCTCGATTTTACTGTTTTTTGAGTCACGATCACGAGTCGCTTAGCTTTTTTTCCCAGCTTGTTCTAAGTTCACTCACAGGCGAACCCAGTACCAAGTGGCCCCACCTCAGTTATCCACACTGCCCGCCCAGGTCAAGAAGAAACTGCACCCCGGGACTCCTAGGTACCTGGACAAACCATCTCCTGTCCTCGATCAATGACAGCACTGCAAGCTCACAGGCGTCCCACACTGCTCAGGCGTCCCACACTGCTCCGGTGTCCTATACTGCTCAGGGGCCCCACACTGCTCTGGTGTCCCAAAATGCTCTGGTGTCCCACACCGCTCCAGTGTCCCACACTGCTCAGGCGTCCCACACTGCTCCGGTGTCCTATACTGCTCAGGGGCCCCACACTCCTCTGGTGTCCCACACCGCTCCAGTGTCCCACACTGCTCAGGCGTCCCACATTGCTCAAGGGGCCCACACTGCTTAGGCTGAGCAACAAGCTGCTTGTGTCTGGACCTACTGACTTGAAATGGGAATAAACTCAGGTGGTGGGTTGTTAGATGCAGTTACCTCACAGCTCCTGGGTCTGGGGTTTGATTCTGGATCCTGCAGCCCTGGTTGAATGTGTATTTTCTCCAGGTGCTCTGGGTTTATGTGAGCTAGGTCAGTTTCCCTTTCCTTGCAAGAGCAATGGACTGGCACCCTGACCAGGACGAGAACAGCCATGTGCTCTCGGGCATTGTGTTGCCTCGGCCCTGAGCAGGATGAAAGTCTTCAGAAGCGTGGGGACAGAGTCTGCCCATCAGCCCCGCAGGGCCACCAGTCCGGTCTCAACTCTGAACGAGTCTACAACGGCAAGGGCACTGGAGACTGGAGTCTGCTCTCTGCACATGGAGTGAGCGAGAAGCCATCTGTCACATACATTCACACACACATTAACACAATAACACTCACACATTCACACACAGACATACAAAAACACACATTAAAACACATAGACTGACACACTAGCACACTCACACATAGATATTAACACACACACTAGCACACTCACACATAGATACTAACACACACACTAGCACACTCACACAAATAGACACTAACACACACTAGCACACTCACACACTGACACACGTGCTCAGGATCAGTGCAGAGACGGAGACTCCAGTGCCTAGATTGCTGCCGGAGGGAGGAACTAGAAACCATGAAGAATGGAAAAAAGCCCAGCCCCTCCCCAGCCCTCCAGGACACATATATCTAGAGGGAGCAGCAGGCAGAGTCCTCCTCACACACACGCTCTGGAGCAGCTCAGACGCACACACTGCACTGTGGAGTACATGAGAGACACACACTGGCCTCTCTGGAGCACCTTGGAGACACACACTTACCTCTCTGGAGCAGCTGAGAGACACACTGACCTCTCTGGAGCACCTGGGAGACACACACTGACCTCTCTGGAGCAGCTGAGAGACACACACTGACCTCTCTGGAGCACCTGGGAGACACACACTGACCTCTCTGGAGCAGCTGGAAGACACACACTGACCTCTCTGGAGCACCTGGGAGACACACACTGACCTCTCTGGAGCGGCTGAGAGACACACACTGACCTCTCTGGAGCACCTGGGAGACACACACTGACCTCTCTGGAGCGGCTGAGAGACACACACTGACCTCTCTGGAGCAGCTGGAAGACACACACTGACCTCTCTGGAGCAGCTGAGAGACACACTGACCTCTCTGGAGCACCTGGGAGACACACACTGACCTCTCTGGAGCAGCTGAGAGACACACACTGACCTCTCTGGAGCACCTGGGAGACACACACTGACCTCTCTGGAGCAGCTGAGAGACACACACTGACCTCTCTGGAGCACCTGGGAGACACACACTGACCTCTCTGGAGCACCTGGGAGACACAGTGACAGATAGTCGGAACACAATGGACCCAGCTCACTGTGCAGTATTGGTGGTCCTAGTGTCCTTGCTTGGACATCTGCCTGCTCTCACAGGTAATATTTCAATAGGAGCTACAGTCCCAGTACAGTAGAACAGTCCTGTTACAATAGGGGCTACAGTCCCAGTGCAGTAGAACAGTCCTGTTACAATAGGAGCTACAGTCCCAGTACAGTAGAACAGTCCTGTTACAATAGGGGCTACAGTCCCAGTACAGTAGAACAGTCCTGTTACAATAGGAGCTACAGTCCCAGTGCAGTAGAACAGTCCTGTTACAACAGGAGCTACAGTCCCAGTGCAGTAGAACAGTCCTGTTACAATAGGGGCTACAGTCCCAGTACAGTAGAACAGTCCTGTTACAAAAGGAGCTACAGTCCCAGTACAGTAGATCAGTCCTGTTACAATAGGAGCTACAGTCCCAGTACAGTAGAACAGTCCTGTTACAGTAGGTTCTACAGTCCCAGTACAGTAGAACAGTCCTGTTACAACAGGAGCTACAGTCCCAGTAAAGTAGAACAGTCCTGTTACTCAGAATCCCTGCAGATCTCAGCTACATAAACTTTGCTGATCATGTCCAGTGTTGTGTTTCTACTGTACAGCTCACAGCACCGACTAACAGTCACAGCACAGTCTCTGTCCCCTCAGGAGATTCATCAATATCTCTCATCCCTACTGATATCACACTGTAGCACTGAAAGCCCCAGGAATGTCTGGGGACAAACGCAGGAGACAGAGGACTGGTCTGCTCCAGTCTGGACACTCACAGAGGACAGATCTTCCTCTCTCGGGGTCTCATTTCTCTCCTACTTTCCGTTTCCTCACAGGCTCTCTCCCGCAGTCTGGACTCCAGCTCATTAGAAGGCTGGCCGACGAAGTCTCAGCAGAAGGAGAAGAGAGGGTGAGGCCACTGAGTGTCTGGAAACAGAGAGACACACTGAGACACCTGCCTTGTGACTGTGTTAGTGTGTCAGTGTGTCGTGACAGAGGAGCTGTGGAGGCAATATCCATGTGACTTTGTCTGTGTGTCAGTGTTTCGTGACAGCGTCTGTTAAACTTGACTGTTTCAGTGTGTCGTAACCATATCTGTATGACTTGCCAGAGTGTTGTGACAGACAAAGTGTCCTGACAGTATATGAGAATGACAGTGTGTCGGTGTGTTGTGACATTGTCTATGTGATGAGACAGAGAATGTGTCTTGACAGTAGCTACATGAACTGACAGTACCTGTGTGACTTTACAGTTTGTCAGTGTCGTGACAGTACAGTATATGTGTGTGCTACAACAGAGATTGTGTGGTGACAGTACCTGTGTGTCGACAGTGTGATAGAGAATGTGTGTTGACAGTGTGATAGAGAATGTGTGGTGACAGTACCTGTGTGTTGACAGTGTGATAGAGAATGTGTGGTGACAGTACCTGTGTGGTGACAGTACCTGTGTGTTGACAGTGTGATAGAGAATGTGTGGTGACAGTACCTGTGTGGTGACAGTACCTGTGTGTTGACAGTGTGATAGAGAATGTGTGGTGACAGTACCTGTGTGGTGACAGTACCTGTGTGTTGACAGTGTGATAGAGAATGTGTGGTGACAGTACCTGTGTGTTGACAGTATGATAGAGAATGTGTGGTGACAGTACCTGTGTGTGGTGACAGTGTGATAGAGAATGTGTGGTGACAGTACCTGTGTGTTGACAGTGTGATAGAGAATGTGTGGTGACAGTACCTGTGTGTTGACAGTATGATAGAGAATGTGTGGTGACAGTACCTGTGTGTGGTGACAGTGTGATAGAGAATGTGTGGTGACAGTACCTGTGTGTTGACAGTGTGATAGAGAATGTGTGGTGACAGTACCTGTGTGTTGACAGTATGATAGAGAATGTGTGGTGACAGTACCTGTGTGTTGACAGTGTGATAGAGAATGTGTGGTGACAGTACCTGTGTGGTGACAGTGTGATAGAGAATGTGTGGTGACAGTACCTGTGTGTTGACAGCGTGATAGAGAATGTGTGGTGACAGTGTGATAGAGAATGTGTGGTGACAGTACCTGTGTGTTGACAGTGTGATAGAGAATGTGTGGTGACAGTACCTGTGTGTTGACAGTGTGATAGAGAATGTGTGGTGGCAGTACCTGTGTGTTGACAGTGTGATAGAGAATGTGTGGTGACAGTACTTGTGTGTTGACAGTGTGATAGAGAATGTGATGTGACAGTACCTGTGTGTTGACAGTGTGATAGAGAATGTGATGTGACAGTACCTGTGCGTTGACAGTGTGATAGAGAATGTGTGGTGACAGTACCTGTGTGTTGACAGTGTGATAGAGAATGTGTGGTGACAGTACCTGTGTGTTGACAGTGTGATAGAGAATGTGTGGTGACAGTACTTGTGTGTTGACAGTGTGATAGAGAATGTGTGGTGACAGTACCTGTGTGTTGACAGTGTGATAGAGAATGTGTGGTGGCAGTACCTGTGTGTTGACAGTGTGATAGAGAATGTGTGGTGACAGTACTTGTGTGTTGACAGTGTGATAGAGAATGTGATGTGACAGTACCTGTGTGTTGACAGTGTGATAGAGAATGTGTGGTGACAGTGTGATAGAGAATGTGTGGTGACAGTACCTGTGTGTTGACAGTATGATAGAGAATGTGTGGTGACAGTACCTGTGTGTTGACAGTGTGATAGAGAATGTGTGGTGACAGTACCTGTGTGTTGACAGTGTGATAGAGAATGTGTGGTGACAGTACCTGTGTGTTGACAGTGTGATAGAGAATGTGTGGTGACAGTACTTGTGTGTTGACAGTGTGATAGAGAATGTGTGGTGACAGTACCTGTGTGTTGACAGTGTGATAGAGAATGTGTGGTGGCAGTACCTGTGTGTTGACAGTGTGATAGAGAATGTGTGGTGACAGTACTTGTGTGTTGACAGTGTGATAGAGAATGTGATGTGACAGTACCTGTGTGTTGACAGTGTGATTGAGAATGTGTGGTGACAGTACCTGTGTGTTGACAGTGTGATAGAGAATGTGTGGTGACAGTGTGATAGAGAATGTGTGGTGACAGTACCTGTGTGTTGACAGTATGATAGAGAATGTGTGGTGACAGTACCTGTGTGTTGACAGTGTGATAGAGAATGTGTGGTGATAGTACCTGTGTGTTGACAGTATGTGTGTGGTGACAGTGTGATAGAGAATGTGTGGTGACAGTACCTGTGTGTTGACAGTGTGATAGAGAATGTGTGGTGACAGTACCTGTGTGTTGACAGTATGTGTGTGGTGACAGTGTGATAGAGAATGTGTGTTGACAGTGTGATAGAGAATCTGTGGTGACAGTACCTGTGTGTTGACAGTGTGATAGAGAATGTGTGGTGACAGTACCTGTGTGTTGACAGTATGTGTGTGTTGACAGTGTGATAGAGAATGTGTGTTGACAGTGTGATAGAGAATGTGTGGTGACAGTACCTGTGTGTTGACAGTGTGATAGAGAATGTGTGGTGACAGTACCTGTGTGTTGACAGTGTGATAGAGAATGTGTGTTGACAGTGTGATAGAGAATGTGTGGTGACAGTACCTGTGTGTTGACAGTGTGATAGAGAATGTGATGTGACAGTACCTGTGTGTTGACAGTATGATAGAGAATGTGTGGTGACAGTACCTGTGTGTTGACAGTGTGATAGAGAATGTGTGGTGACAGTACCTGTGTGTTGACACTGTGATAGAGAATGTGTGGTGACAGTACCTGTGTGTTGACAGTGTGATAGAGAATGTGTGGTGACAGTACCTGTGTGTTGACAGTGTGATAGAGAATGTGATGTGACAGTACCTGTGTGTTGACAGTGTGATAGAGAATGTGTGGTGACAGTACCTGTGTGTTGACAGTGTGATAGAGAATGTGTGGTGACAGTACCTGTGTGTTGACAGTGTGATAGAGAATGTGTGTTGACAGTGTGATAGAGAATGTGTGGTGACAGTACCTGTGTGTTGACAGTGTGATAGAGAATGTGTGTTGACAGTACTTGTGTGTTGACAGTGTGATAGAGAATGTGTGGTGACAGTACCTGTGTGTTGACAGTGTGATAGAGAATGTGTGTTGACAGTACCTGTGTGTTGACAGTGTGATAGAGAATGTGTGTTGACAGTACTTGTGTGTTGACAGTGTGATAGAGAATGTGTGGTGACAGTACCTGTGTGTTGACAGTGTGATAGAGAATGTGATGTGACAGTACCTGTGTGTTGACAGTGTGATAGAGAATGTGTGGTGACAGTACCTGTGTGGTGACAGTGTGATAGAGAATGTGTGGTGACAGTACCTGTGTGTTGACAGCGTGATAGAGAATGTGTGTTGACAGTATGATAGAGAATGTGTGGTGACAGTACCTGTGTGTTGACAGTGTGATAGAGAATGTGTGGTGACAGTACCTGTGTGTTGACAGTGTGATAGAGAATGTGTGGTGACAGTACTTGTGTGTTGACAGCGTGATAGAGAATGTGTGTTGACAGTGTGATAGAGAATGTGTGGTGACAGTACCTGTGTGTTGACAGTGTGATAGAGAATGTGTGGTGACAGTACCTGTGTGTTGACAGTGTGATAGAGAATGTGTGGTGACAGTACTTGTGTGTTGACAGTGTGATAGAGAATGTGTGGTGACAGTACCTGTGTGTTGACAGTGTGATAGAGAATGTGTGGTGACAGTACCTGTGTGTTGACAGTGTGATAGAGAATGTGTGGTGACAGTACCTGTGTGTTGACAGTGTGATAGATAATGTGTGGTGACAGTACCTGTGTGTTGACAGTATGATAGAGAATGTGTGTTGACAGTATGATAGAGAATGTGTGGTGACAGTACCTGTGTGTTGACAGTGTGATAGAGAATGTGTGGTGACAGTACCTGTGTGGTGACAGTACCTGTGTGTTGACAGTGTGATAGAGAATGTGTGGTGACAGTACCTGTGTGTTGACAGTATGTGTGTGTTGTTCCTCTTGCAGACAGACACCCACCTTGGTGTGCCCTGCCCCCGCACTCTCTCCTGGCCCTCGCCTTCCTCAGGTGGGTCTCTCCTCTTCCTCTCACAGCTGCTCTGGCCCTTGAACCCGGGATGTTGTCATATATGATGTATATTCTGTAACTATACTGTTGTCAAAGTCAATACCCTGGCTTCTTTCAGAAACAGCTCAGTGAGATCCTCCATCAGTTAGCTATTTAATACCAAATAACCAACTCTGATTTCCAAATTCCTGAAACCTGTGTTCTAATTATCCATGCAGTATACACTGTAGTATTATATGTATTGTGAAGAGTTTTGACATCCCTGTCAGGTGCTGTCTATCAGTGTTACTGAGCTTGACAGAACCACTGTGCTTGAAAAAAATAAACCTTTTTCTTGTGGTGAAGCATTGTGAGCTAGATAAAACTGTAAAAGTGACAGGTGAAAGAAACACAGTGTGGTGTTTTGTTTCAGGGTCCATCTGTCTGTTTCAGGATTCATCTGTCTTCCTATTCTTTCCTTTTTTATTTATTGTCCCAGGTGGGAAATTTGCTTTGCAGGCAGGTAAAAGACAGAACACAATACACAATACATGTATCACAACATGAACCCATTAACAAATAAGAAACACTCATGTGGAAGATTAGAGAAACAATTAGACACCTTAAGTCATTTCAGAATTTTGAAAAAAGAAATTGAGTCATTAGTGTGTGAGATAGATACATAGGCTAAATGCATGATAAAAAAATAAAGTGAAATTCAGTAAGTCAGTATTCAGGGTGGGTATAAAGCACACAGACTCTGAGCAGTCACTTGTCCCGTTAGCACTATCTGTGAGTCCGTCTCACTGTCTACCCTTGCTCTCCAGTTCACAGTCTAAGACCATCGGACATCACTACACTGGCTGCCATTGGACTCCAGGTGAGTCTCAATAATCTCTGAATCAGCACACAGTGTGGTGCAGTATAGTGACACTTTGGTGCAGTATAGTGACAGTGTGATGTAGCACAGTGACAATGTGGTGCAGTACAGTGACAGTGTGGTGCAGTATAGTGACACAGTGATCCAGCACAGTGACAGTGTGATACAGCACTATGACAGTGTGGTGCAGTATAGTGACAGTGTGATACAGCACTGTAACAGTGTGATGCAGTATAGTGACAGTGTGGTGCAGTATAGTGACAGTGTGATCCAGCACTGTGACAGTGTGATCCAGCACAATGACAGTGTGGTGCAGTATAGTGACAGTGTGGTGTAGTACAGTGACAGTGTGATACAGCACTGTGACAGTGTGGTGCAGTACAGTGACACTGTGGTGCAGTATAGTGACACTGTGGTGTAGTACAATGACAGTGTGATGTAGCACAATGACAGTGTGGTGCAGTATAGTGACAGTGTGGTGTAGTACAGTGACAGTGTGATGTAGCACAATGACAGTGTGGTGCAGTATAGTCACAGTGTGGTGCAGTACAGTGACACTGTGGTGCAGTATAGTGACAGTGTGATGTAGCACAATGACAGTGTGGTGCAGTATAGTGACAGTGTGGTATAGTACAGTGACAGTGTAATGCAGCACAATGACAGTGTGGTGCAGTATAGTCACAGTGTGATACAGCACTGCAACAGTGTGGTGCAGTACAGTGACAGTGTGATCCAGCACAGTGACAGTGTGGTGCAGTATAGTGACAATGTGATCCAGCACAGTGACAGTGTGGTGTTGTATAGTGACAGTGTGATACAGCAATGTGTCAGTGTGGTGCAGTATAGTGACAGTGTGATACAGCAATGTGTCAGTGTGGTGCAGTATAGTGACAATGTGGTGCAGTATACTGACAGTGTGATGCAGTATAGTGACAGTGTGATCCAGCACAGTGACAGTGTGGTGTAGTATACTGACAGTGTGGTGCAGTATAGTGACAGTGCGATCCAGCACAGTGACAGTGTGGTCTAGTATAGTGACAGTGTGATACAGCACTGTGACAGTGTGGTGCAGTACAGTGACAGTGTGATGTAGCACAATGACAGTGTGGTACAGTATAGTCACAGTGTGGTGCAGTACAGTGACAGTGTGATACAGCACTGCGACAGTGTGGTGCAGTACAATTACAGTCTGATGAAGCACAGTGATTGCTAAGTGCATGCTGTCAGTCTCACTCACGGTCTCTCACTCCAGCCCCCTGTACTATCCTGGCACCCTTGGGATGTGACAGACAGGTAGGTTTTCTACTGAGCTGTCAGAATCACAGTACAATTCAGTAAGTATCCTCACCTCACACAGAGCTGATGTTACTTCTGTCCCACCCGGGGGCTGTGCACTATTGAAAGGCTGAAGTCTTTTATTGGAAAGGTGTCTAGAAAAATGGGCTTTAAGGGCAGATCAGCCATGATTTATTATTATGTTACTCTCAGTTCCTAAGAAGTAGGTGATTTCAACTTAACGATTTATGATTAACTTGAAAACTGCAACTTTTGAAACCAGCTCCCTCTAGAGCTGAAGATACATAATGACTTACCTGCACTTCAGAGCAGATCAGAGGGTTCAAGAACAGCCCAGGCTGGACTGGACCCCTGGAGCGTTGGTTAGGACAGGAAACGATTGCCAGGGTCTCATCAAGCTCGCTCTTAGTTATGTGAGGGCTCAAAGGAGGGCCGGAGAGCTCTGCGATAGGCTGGGGAGCTGTCCTGTTCCGGCTCAGAGCCTGAGTCTTTATTCCCATCTGAGTCAGCTGGGTCCAGCCCTCACCTCTCCTCTCCCTCTCTCCCTGTCCAGGGCTGGGCTCTCCGGCGTGCTGGACCAGCTAGCAGGTAGGTCTCCAGCTCCTGCTCACTAGCACGGCCGTGTGATTGGAGGGGTGCACGGGGGTATTTTGGTGGGAAATCGGGGGCGCCTAGACCCCAGGTTGTCCAGAGAGCAGATCTGTGAGAGACAGCAGCTCTGCCCCTGCAGTCAGGAACGAGCCAGGTTAAATCTCTTCTCAATCCTGATGCAGCTTCGTTTACCTCCCAGGAAAGATGTGTGCATGAGAGATCTCTCCAACTACAGCAGCTTGTGAGGCCTGAGCACATTCAGCTCATGATGGAGGGAGGACAGCAGGGCGGGGAGGCTAGGTTCACCATAACACACCAAACAAAACCTATTCTACAACTACGTGACACCAACTACCCCTGTGCACACCCTTTATCTCCCAAACACTCCCAAGCCTTCACCAGTTATCTAATGATGACCTAATTCTCCTCAAGTGTGTCTCTACACAGGTCCTGGGACAGGGCAGGTTCTAGTGGCAGGTCAGCTGGAGCTACAATCCTCACAGCAGCTGGTCTTCTACACTACTTACAAAAATTCCAACACAAAATACAAGACACACAAATGTCCTGTCCAGTTCAGGAATGATGACAGTTTCCATTCAAGACAAGAGCCAATGTTAAACTGTGAGAACCAGAGACACAGGCTCTGCCTGCTGGGTACTAATTTTTGATAGATCTTTCCTGAAATCTAAAGGAGAGGCTGAAAGAACTGAGCCTCCTTAGTTTATAGTTCAGGGACACAGTCGCCCAGTAAGAGTTGTTGAAACTCCTCTTCGAGCTCTCCTCATGCTCATGGGGGACTGGCAAGAGGAGGTTCCTAGTTCAGATCCTGGCTGTGCCCCTGCCTCTGTCACCCTGAGTCTGGCTCTCAGAGGTGCATGATGGGATCTCTGGTTAACAGCTGTCTATGCCACAGTTCACCCCTGTGCTCTGTAAACCTGATAATTTTCATAAGATCAAATGCAAATTAACTGATTATTATCACAGCAATGAAGGTGTTATAATTTTATCCATCAATGTCTGAGATATCTACATTACTAACAAGCAGCTCTTCCCCTGCAATAATAAATGACTTGGACTCAGGTAGACCTATCTTAAAGCAATTTCACAATATAACCATAAAGATAGTTTGATACTATAACAGTGTAATGTTTCATTTTTATCACAAATGACAGAGATAGATCAAAGCTGCAGTAAAACAGCTCTGATCTCAATCTCTGTCACATGGAAAACAGGGCACCACACACCCATGGTAGCCTCCCCTCCTGCGACCTGCAGAGACAGGAGACAGTCTGCATCAGGTGCCATGTGTTTGTAGAAGAGTGTCACATATGAGTGTGTGTGTATTCAGTTCTCTGACTGCCCTCTCTTTCAATCAGAGCTCCTGGCGCTGTTTAATCCAGACCTCTCCACACTGCAACCTGACAACACACAACAGCCCCCCTCGCAGTCCAGGTATCACTCTAATCACACTGTCATCCAGCTGGAATAGTGTCTGATCACTGCCAGTAGTGTGTCTTCACGTCAGTACAGTGTGTGTTCAGTCAGTACAGTGTGTGTTTACTCAATACAATCCCTTCACTCTCAGTACAGTGTGTCTTCACTCTCAGTACAGTGTGTCTTCACTGTCAGAACAGTGCGTGTTGTTCACTGTTAGTACAGTCTCTTCACTCTCAGCACAGTGTGTCTTCACTGTCAGTACAGTGTCTTCACTCTCAGTGCAGTGTGTGTTCACTTTTAGTACAGTGCGTGTTCACTCTCAGTACAGTCTCTTCACTCTCAGTGCAGTCTCTTCACTCTCAGTACAGTGTGTCTTCACCGTCAGTACACGTTGTGTGTGTCTGTCCTGCAGGGCCCTGCTGGATCAGGCTGAAGATCTTGCACTCTCTCTCCAGAGCAGTGAGGTAATCACTTCACTTTTTTAACTCAGTCTTTCTCCTTCATTGTGTCTCTCTGTGCCATCTGTTCAGAGAAGAGAGAACAGACTGTCTCTCTCAAATTCAAATTCCAGCAGCAGTACTGGCATTACCGACAAATTACAAAGCGGAATTCAAACATAAATTCAAAGCAGAACTGGAAGTAGGTTCGAATCTGACACGGTCCTGGTCTTGTTCAATAATTCTGATGAATATAATAGAGATAACATGCTCAATCCTTTTACTTTATCTGGCCTTGCTAAGGAAATGACAGTGCTGGTTGGAGATTAGCTCTGTCATATTCCCCCAAAACACAGACACAGATTTCAAACACTAAGGACCAAACAGAATGTGCACGTGGCACTTGAAAACATGTAAGACGCTGTCTTGTGCCTGCTTGAGCCAGTGGATTTGGATGTGGTGCCTGAGAATCACTAAGAACTTGAACTGGAGCTCTGCAGTGGGCACTGGAAAACTCTGGGTAATTGGAAGAGTGGGTTAACATGGAAAACAGAAGAGGACTGCTGCTTGTTAAATTTATCTAGATAATAAGAACACATTTTGAGATTAGCCCCCGAAAAATGGAATATCAGCTACATGTCTGGAAGCTTTAGGAGGGGAGAAGAGTTGAGGGCTGACACTGATCAGTTGGACGCCAACTGAGAAAGGAAAGATAAATGGGGGTGAAACCCAACAAGATGCGACAGAGAAGAAACTGCTGCTGTAACCCGTCGCTGAGTGCGAGGGACAGCATAAGGAGAATGAGGAAGCCTGGGTCTGGCGCAGACTGACACCATGCGCTTCCATCCATGGAGCACATTGGGACTCGGCAACCAGGAGCTACTCCGGAGAGGAGAGGCTGTAGGCTCTAGACTGTGGCTGTGGGCGCAGTGGGAGTGGGTTGGACAACATGTGGAGAGAGGAGAGGGGAGGAAGGAGAATGGAGCAGGAGAGAGTAGGAAGGGAAAGGTAGAACAATACTGCTGAAGTTGCCTGGAGTTTCTAAGAAGCTTGCTGACATCCAGAGACCTGAAAGAAAACAGATGAAGGTGGGAGCAGAGACGTGTATTTTGGTGGACGGCTGGGGCAGGCAGGGAGAAAGAGAAAGCGAAACTAAAGATTCACTTGCAGAGAGGGTAGTGGTACTTCAGGTGGGAGTTAAGCCGAACGGGAGAGATTGCAGCACAAGGGGGGAGTCCAAACAAAGGTCAAATAACAGGCAAAGTTCAAAAACATGAGAAACAGTCCGAGACAAAATCCAAGGCAATATCAGCACAAGAAGAGACATCTGGAGAACCAGGAGTAACACAGAGCCGAAGTCAGACAAGAGGGGATTGAAAAGCCGAAAGATCAAAACAAACCCTGTAGAACACAACCTACACCCCAGGAAGGAACTTGGTGCAGACTGAGTTCTGTCTGTATGCATGGCTTCTCAGCTCGTCTGTCAGAAATCCTCTGATTTCAGTAGTGCACAGCTCTGGTCCTTTCCTCTGGTGTGCTGCTTGCAGGTTCCCCAGCAGGCTCACCGTCTGTTCCTCAGGCTGCATTTCTGGCCAGTTTCTCTGGCCAGGCTGTAGTCACTGAGCTTATTCTCTCTCCTCACAATGGGGGGAGCCAAACACAGAAGTGTATGTTCAGTTGTTTGCAGTAGCCAGGCTCTGCCCACGGCCCACTGTGTCTGTGCTTTCTCTGCAGGCCCTGGACTCCAGCCGGGACTGGAGGCTGATCCTTGTGTTTGGCAGAGTGGAGGTCTGTTCCTGCGATGACCAGGTAACCTGCTAGCACTGTCCCATCAGCCCTGCAATCCCCAGGCCTCTGTCTGCCTGTCCTGTCTTCCCTCTTCAATCTTAGGGTCCATCTCTTTTTTTAGACTCTGTCTCTGCCACAGTCAGCCTACCTTTCTACCCTGTCAGTCCTGCTGAGGAGGGTTTCAGGTGGAGCAGCAGACTGGCGCAGTAAGAGCCACACCCTTACCTTGCACAGTTAGTCCTGCTGAGGGAGAGTTCAGGTTGAGAAGTTTGGTACCTTGTGTGGTGCTGCTGTCAGTGTCTCTCTCACTCTGTCTCTCTGTGTCCCAGGTGGGCCCTGTGGTGCAGGCAGCAGTGCAGCAGGTGGCTGATGCCCTGCAGGTGCTCCACAGACAGGTGAGCCTCTCACTTCCTGACAGAGGGCAGATGATTGGGATGCATCATTTTGTGTATTAACCAGGGCTTCTATCCTGGTCCCCAGGCTCAGATCACAGCAGATGCCAAATCCCACTAAGTCCACAGTCAAAAAGTATTTTTGCATTTTATGCTTTTTGCTTTAAAATAACAATATTGTAAGTTTGGGTAATTAAATTTAGATTTTTTTAGCCCTGACTGTGAATGTGGTTTTGACTGCTAACCAGGTGTGTGTCAGTCTAGGAGGGTAGCTGCAGTTAACACACAATTAAACATCCTACCTGCCACAGAATATACAAAAGCCATTATCCCCATGTGGTTTTCTTTGCTATATTGGTTGGTTGGTAGACAGAGTTTCTGTTTGCTGGATGTAATATGGCTGAAAGGCAGTTAAGGGACTTTTAGTTTTGCTGTCTGTGTGTGTCCAGGTCCCACGGGCTCTGGTCACTGTTGTACCATGGACAGGACAGTACCCATCTGGACACCATGGACAGGACCAGAGGTGGGTATAGATATACTGTGTGCTCTGTGTGTTTCACTGCACAGCTGTGTCTGTACAGTTCATGTGTGCTCTGTGTTTCTGTACAGTTCCTGTGTGCTCTGTATGTTTCACTGCACAGCTGTGTCTGTACAGTTCCTGTGTGCTCTGTGTGTTTCACTGCACAGCTGTGTCTGTACAGTTCCTGTGTGCTCTGTGTGTTTCTGTACAGTTCCTGTGTGCCCTGTGTGTTTACTGCACAGCTGTGTCTGTACAGTTCCTGTGTGCTCTGTGTGTTTCTGTACAGTTCCTGTGTGCTCTGTGTGTTTACTGCACAGCTGTGTCTGTACAGTTCCTGTGTGCTCTGTGTGTTTACTGCACAGCTGTGTTTGTACAGTTCATGTGTGCTCTGTGTGTTTCACTGCACTGCTGTGTCTGTACAGTGCCTGTATGCTCTGTGTGTTTCACTGCACAGCTGTGTTTGTACAGTTCCTGTGTGCTCTGTGTGTTTCTGTACAGTTCCTGTGTGCTCTGTGTGTGACACAAGCTGGTCACAGCTTGTTAACTCTGCTGTGTTTCGGTGCCTCCAGGCTGTGCAGAGGCTGTGACAGTGGCCACAGTGCAGCAGAGATCAGGCTGCAGGAGGCTGTTCTGAGCAAAGCTCTGCAGGTAACCTTCATCTCCTCTGTCCCTGTACCTCCCCCTCATCCTCCTCCCTTCTCAGGGAAAATTCAGTGGTCCCAGCCAAGAGGTCAGAAGGTCCCCTGAAACAGTCAGCCCTGCGCCTGGTGTTTCTGCGCACTGAGGCGATTCCCGCGCCACAGCTCGATTGTAAACACCCTCCTGGGGGCGCCATGCTGGAAAGAGGGCTCTGCTGACACCATGTAACAGGGGGAGCAAGCACATGGACGAAAACAAGCAGCACGGTCTCCCGAACCCCGCTCACTGCGGTTCTGAAGGAGGTTTATTAACTGATGGCCGAACAAACTCAGTGTTCAACTCTGCTCTGGAATACACGGGCATTTACTGAGGCTCAACCTCTTGTGTCACCAGAAACGACACGTTCAGGACAAGGACGCAACCTCTGTTACACACAGAGTGTAGAAGGACAGACAGGTACAAGAATATATTTCAGGATGTGTACTCGGCTGTCCAGGACTGTCACTCTCTCTTTCAGCCAGTTAAACCAGAGCTGCTCGCTGCTGGAGTCCAGCAACAGGTGTGCTGCCTGCCTGCTTTTATCTGCCTGCTTTTATCTGCCCGCTTCCTTCACAGAAAGAAACCTTGTCTGAATGAACTCTACACCAGAAAAAGAGACGATTAAGAAACTTTTCAAAGCCAACGAATGGTGTGAAAATCCTTTCAGTCCAGTTTGCGATTACAGACCTGTTAATGTGTAATAAGACTGCATGAGAGCTTAGTCATCTGAAAAGACAGAACACAGACCACCACGTTTCTCAAGACAAAGAATTAATTACTGTACATCACCGTGAATTATAATACAAAAATATTAGAGTACCCTGTACAGTTGTGCAAATGAGCGTGAATCGTAATGTGAAAATGCTAGAGTACACTGTACAGTTGTGCAAATTAGCGTGAATCGTAATGTGAAAATGTTAGAGTACACTGTACAGTTGTGTAAATTAGCGTGAATTGTAATGTGAAAATGCTAGAGTACACTGTACAGTTGTGTAAATTAGCGTGAATTGTAATGTGATAATGCTAGAGTACACTGTACAGTTGTGTAAATTAGCGTGAATTGTAATGTGAAAATGTTATAGAATACTGTACAGCACTGTAATAAGTGGTCGCCTTTTAATGCACCTCTGTTAAGCCCAACCAGTTGGTGGCTGCTTAGTAACAGATCACAGATGATGTTGTGAGAAAGGGGGTGTCAGTTATTTGACAACATGAAAGTGGAACAACATAATAATAATACTTGCTTACACTTATATAGTGCTTTTCTGGACACTCCACTCAAAGCACTTTACAGGTAATGAGGACGCCCCTCCACCACCACCAATCATATAGCGTCGGAGTATATCTATATACTGTAAATCATTTTACCGTGGATTACCAGATGTATTTCTCAATAATGTACAGCCAAGCACCTAGCTAGACACACCAATGCTAGAATGAAACGTGAATGAAATGTTAATTATGTTTTTTTTATTTTTTTAATGTTAATTATGTGTGCCTGGTGTCTGCAGGAGGCTCTAGAGCACCACCTGCTGGAGAACAACTGGTATAGCGACAGAGAGGACTTCACTGTTGTACTCCAGCCTCCTCCCACTGCCTCAGGCCCATCTCACACCCTGGTGAGTGACAGACAGCAGACTGCCGGTCAGTCAGAAAGCGCAGCCCAATGGCATGGCTGTGTGAACCTTCTATGTGGAGTTTGCCAGTTGTTTCCATGTTCATGTGAGTTTTGTTCAGGAGACAGAAATGCCTCCCAAGGACATGCTGGATGTTGCGATTCTAGATTGTCGCCCATGGGTTTGGTGTTATTTATTAATAAGGCAGATGCTTTCATCCCTAAGCAATTTAGAGTGATTACAATTACTTATTTTCTTTATATTACAATTATTTATTTTCTGTACATACAAAAAATGTGGGCATGTTTGCCAGTCAAATAAATGCAGGCAGATTTACATACAGGCAGGTCTTTATCAAGAAGAGAGACAAACCAGCACAACACTCTGCAGTTTTCTCTTCAGGAGCCTCACAGCTTCCTCTCCTCTGTGCAGGGAAGGAAGGACCCCCCTGTGGGACACAGCGCCCCCCTGTCGGACAGCCTGGTCCTGCAGCTGTGGACAAGCCTGGTGAGTATGTGCATGGACCACTGGAGCTACACACTGACCCCTGCAGGGCAACACTGGCAGGGCACCTGGATCATACTAGATCACTGAAGGAAGAGAATCCACAGACAGTAGCAGCCAGTGGAGGCCATGTGACCTGCTTGTCTATTTAACGACTCGGGAACTCAAGCCTGTAACCTGGTGAAGCTGTATCTCGAAAACTCTGTGTGGTCAGTACAGCAGAGAGCGTCAGTTTGTCTGCAAGACTTTGAGGAGGGAGGAGCTCCTGCTCTGTCTCCACACTGTGCTCAGAGCCCTAAACCCCACAGTCATAGGTAGGATTGTCCTCTAAACAGCCAGACTCTGTCAAACACAGACAGTCCAGAAAGGATAAGAATAGACAAGAGACAGCTGGCTGCTTTAGATCATAGATGACTGGATAAGATCAAATCTAACTTGATTAGAAAACAGCTGGTTAGTCTGCATTACAGGTGATTGGATTACAAGGCTGATACGGTTCACATACGGTTGGATCACATCTAATCACACTGATCAAATGAGACCTCAGATGTCTGAATTACATTATACAGCAGATGATTGGATTAGGTCAAAGCTAATTACATGAAATGACATCTGATTAGATTGCAGATTATTGCACTAGATCACAGAACATTAAAGTAGATCCCAGTTGATTGGATTGGATCACATTTAATTGAATTAGATCATAGAAGGTCAGATAAAAACATAAGGACTATCGAATATCAGAAGAGGTCATTTGGCCTACCTGGCCTAACTTTTAATGAATCACCCAGCTGTTTCTTGAAAGAAAGCAGGGTATCAGCTTCTCCACCATGGCTGGGGAGCTTGTCCCACACTCCCTCCTGACGCAGTTTTAATGCTCTTCCCTGTGGTTTCCACTTGTGACCTCTGGTCTATTGTCAACAAAACACATCAGATTGAGGTAGATGGGATGCTCAGGCTCTTGATGGTTCACACTATCTTGAACTTGAACACAGAGCAGCACTGAGTGGTATGATGACACTTTTACCACATCTTACACTAGGGCACAAGGCATAGGCTGAGGAGGACAGGCAGATGTGTGCAGTAGCTCTGACCACAGGACTTCAGGAGAGAGTGAGACAGGGATTACTGGGTAGCCTGAGCCAAGTCCATGTGCCCACCTTGCCTGTTTGGTAGTTAATAGTTAATTACAACTACATGGTCTCTTCCAGCTGCAGCCTGCCACAGAGGACAATGACATCAGCCCTGTTCAGTGCCCCAGTGAGGTGAGACTGATGGTGTGTGTTCATAATATTGAAGCCTGCTCTCTCTTTTCAGACTCTTTTTCCACCTGCTTCAGAAGCTTAATTCCTCAGACAAGCTGCAGGTGTGGAAATAGAGCTACATAAAATAGGAGCTGATCTACAGCTCTGGGAGACCAACCCTGGACAGTGAGAGAGTCTGGGCTGCTCTACAGCTCTGAGAGTCCAGCACTGGACAGTGAGAGTCTGGGCTGCTCTACAGCTCTGAGAGACCAGCCCTGGACAGTGAGAGAGTCTGGGCTGCTCTACAGCTCTGAGAGACCAGCCCTGGACAGTGAGAGTCTGGGCTGCTCTACAGCTCTGAGTGTCCAGCACTGGACAGTGAGAGAGTCTGGGCTGCTCTACAGCTCTGAGAGACCAGCCCTGGACAGTGAGAGTCTGGGCTGCTCTACAGCTCTGAGAGTCCAGCACTGGACAGTGAGAGAGTCTGGGCTGCTCTACAGCTCTGAGTGTCCAGCCCTGGACAGTGAGAGTCTGGTCTGCTCTACAGCTCTGAGTGTCCAGCACTGGACAGTGTATTCTGCTGTGCACTGGTACTGCTGGAGCAATAGAGCTACAGTGGTCTCCCATGTGAATGAATTGCATCCCCTTCAGTACATGACGGACTTCAATGCCCTTTGGAAGAAAGGCGCTATATAAATGCTATTAAACATTTCTAATTTTTACCTGTTTCTCAGGATCGGCCATACCTCCGGACTCACAGGAACACACACTCAGAACGTGAAGATCTGATGCTCCAGGGCAACAGAACAGTGACCCCCACAGCTCCGACAGGAGGATACACTAGCACACCCACTCCCACAGTGACACAGACACCTACACTCAAGCCCTTGGACCCCGTGAGTCTGTCTCTCCAGACCTGTGTGACAGTGCAGGAGTGCAGTTTGAGCACTGGTGTGTGTGCCTGCAGACCAGCACAAGTCACTACCAAAGAGCACCCCACTACCCCTCCTGCCAGGCTGTAGTCCAGACACAGACTGAAGTCTGTTTTCTTTTCTTATTTTGTACAAAATCAACACACAATCCTCTTTTCTTTTACATAGACACAATAACAAACAGAAGCATAAAAAAATTCAAATTCTCACATTATATTCCCCAAAATCCTGGGTGGAGTCTGTCTCTGTCCCTCGATTCCCCAGACACACTGCGACCTGGAGACAAGACTTCCTTTCCCATCAGCCTTTAGGGCCTCTGGCCAGTGACACCCCCTCCCTCTACTGGGCAGGATGACTCACCTTTCCTGGGCAGATTACACGCACAATGCCAGTCAGCACTGGGGTTCCCAGTCAGCACTGGGGTTCCCAGTCACTGAAGCAGCCCCCCGCAAAGCATCTCTCCGAGGGCAGTCACACTTGCAATAGATCTCCTCACCCAGGTGCTGCTGGGAACTGCAGTCCAGGAACTGGAGGTGTGGTTGTGGGCAGGTGATGGCAGTGAACAGGTGTGCTGTGTCTGTGCAGGTGATGGCAGTGAACAAGTGTGCTGTGTTTGTGCAGGTGATGGCAGTGAACAGGTGTGCTGTGTTTGTGCAGGTGATGGGCAGTGAACAGGTGTGCTGTGTTTGTGCAGGTGATGGGCAGTGAACAGGTGTGCTGTGTCTGTGCAGGTGATGGGCAGTGAACAGGTGTGCTGTGTCTGTGCAGGTGATGGCAGTGAGCAGGTGTGCTGTGTCTGTGCAGGTGATGGGCAGTGAACAGGTGTGCTGTGTCTGTGCAGGTGATGGCAGTGAACAGGTGTGCTGTGTCTGTGCAGGTGATGGCAGTGAACAGGTGTGTTGTGTCAGTGCAGGTGATGGGCAGTGAACAAGTGTGCTGTGTCTGTGCAGGTGATGGGCAGTGAACAGATGTGCTGTGTTTGTGCAGGTGATGGCAGTGAACAGGTGTGTTGTGTTTGTGCAGGTGATGGGCAGTGAACAGGTGTGCTGTGCCTGTGCAGGTGATGGCAGTGAGCAGGTGTGCTGTGTTTGTGCAGGTGATGGGCAGTGAACAGGTGTGCTGTGTTTGTGCAGGTGATGGCAGTGAGCAGGTGTGCTGTGTTTGTGCAGGTGATGGGCAGTGAACAAGTGTGCTGTGTCTGTGCAGGTGATGGCAGTGAACAGGTGTGCTGTGTTTGTGCAGGTGATGGCAGTGAACAAGTGTGCTGTGTCTGTGCAGGTGATGGGCAGTGAACAAGTGTGCTGTGTCTGTGCAGGTGATGGGCAGTGAACAGGTGTGCTGTGTTTGTGCAGGTGATGGCAGTGAACAGGTGTGTTGTGTTTGTGCAGGTGATGGGCAGTGAACAAGTGTGCTGTGTCTGTGCAGGTGATGGGCAGTGAACAGGTGTGCTGTGTCTGTGCAGGTGATGGCAGTGAACAAGTGTGCTGTGTCTGTGCAGGTGATGGGCAGTGAACAGGTGTGCTGTGTCTGTGCAGGTGATGGCAGTGAACAGGTGTGTTGTGTTTGTGCAGGTGATGGGCAGTGAACAGGTGTGCTGTGTCTGTGCAGGTGATGGCAGTGAGCAGGTGTGCTGTGTCTGTGCAGGTGATGGCAGTGAGCAGGTGTGCTGAGTCTGTGCAGGTGATGGCAGTGAGCAGGTGTGCTGTGTTTGTGCAGGTGATGGCAGTGAGCAGGTGTGCTGTGTCTGTGCAGGTGATGGCAGTGAGCAGGTGTGCTGTGTTTGTGCAGGTGATGGGCAGTGAGCAGGTGTGCTGTGCCTGTGCAGGTGATGGCAGTGAGCAGGTGTGCTGTGTTTGTGCAGGTGATGGCAGTGAACAGGTGTGTTGTGTTTGTGCAGGTGATGGGCAGTGAACAGGTGTGCTGTGTCTGTGCAGGTGATGGCAGTGAACAGGTGTGCTGTGTCTGTGCAGGTGTTGGGAAACGAAGAGGTGTGTTGTGTCAGTGCAGGTGATGGGCAGTGAACAAGTGTGCTGTGTCTGTGCAGGTGATGGGCAGTGAACAGATGTGCTGTGTTTGTGCAGGTGATGGCAGTGAACAGGTGTGTTGTGTTTGTGCAGGTGATGGGCAGTGAACAGGTGTGCTGTGTCTGTGCAGGTGATGGCAGTGAACAGGTGTGCTGTGTTTGTGCAGGTGATGGCAGTGAACAGGTGTGCTGTGTTTGTGCAGGTGATGGGCAGTGAACAGGTGTGCTGTGTTTGTGCAGGTGATGGCAGTGAACAGGTGTGTTGTGTTTGTGCAGGTGATGGGCAGTGAACAGGTGTGCTGTGTGTGCAGGTGATGGCAGTGAGCAGGTGTGCTGTGTTTGTGCAGGTGATGGCAGTGAGCAGGTGTGCTATGTTTGTGCAGGTGATGGGCAGTGAACAGGTGTGCTGTGTTTGTGCAGGTGATGGCAGTGAGCAGGTGTGCTGTGTTTGTGCAGGTGATGGGCAGTGAGCTGCTGTGTTCTGATCGCAGGCCGTCTGACACGTCCCCATCCTCAGGTAAGGATCGACTTGCACTGTCATCAGACAGAGAGACAGTGTGCAAAGTACAGAATGAGTGTGAGGGTGAGGGATACATTTGGAGTAAATGGAGGAAAAGTCCAGTGCTACAGCTCTTGAAAGAACATGATTAAGATGGTGCTGCAAGTTGGTTTGTGGTGTTTTAGCTGAGCTGTCCTGAGGCTGGGTGGTGTCAATGAGCCTCAGGACCAGCTGGCTGAGGGGGCTCTTTGTTGGGCTCATCTCTTGGCTCAGCAGGGCTTTGTGATAGTAGGAGTTTTGGTCAGTATTTTATAGATGTAGACAATACTTTATTACTCTGTTCTGTATGTTTATTAGTAATGGCTTTGGCCTAATTCGGCCCTGCACACATTGTTAGTTTTTCTCTCCACACAGAGGATGTTTCTACAGATCTCCATGTGCAGAGTTTCTGTGGGGTGTTTGTCCCATTGAGTGTACTCCTGGTCTGTGAGGGGACCCCACACTTCACTGCCGTATAGGGCAATGTGATGGATTACTTTCAAATATTCACAACCAGATCCTGTCATCACTCTCTCCTGTCTCTCCTGTCTCCATGTCTCATTCTCTCCCATCTCACCTGTCTCCATGTCCCACTTTCTCCTGTCTCCATGTCTCTCTCCTGTCTTTTCTCTCAGTTCACTCCCTGAGGCCAGGAGATGTGAGGGTGGTAGCAGCTGTAGGCGACTCTCTTACAGTGAGTAACTGTCAGCCTGTATGTCTGTGTGTCTCTCAGCGTGTCTCTCTGTAAGTCTGTACTGTGTGTCTCTCAGCGTGTCTCTCTGTACTGTGTGTCTGTGTGTCTCTCAGCATGTCTCTCTTTAAGTCTGTACTGTGTGTCTCTCAGCGTGTCTCTCTGTAAGTCTGTACTGTGTGTCTCTCAGCATGTCTCTCTGTAAGTCTGTACTGTGTGTCTGTGTGTCTCTCTGTAAGTCTGTATTGTGTGTCTGTGTGTCTCTCAGCATGTCTCTCTGTACGTCTGTACTGTGTGTCTCTCAGCATGTCTCTCTGTAAGTCTGTACTGTGTGTCTGTGTGTCTCTCTGTAAGTCTGTATTGTGTGTCTGTGTGTCTCTCAGCATGTCTCTCTGTACGTCTGTACTGTGTGTCTCTCAGCATATCTCTCTGTAAGTCTGTACTGTGTGTCTGTGTGTCTCTCTGTAAGTCTGTATGGTGTGTCTGTGTGTCTCTCTGTAAGTCTGTACGGTGTGTCTGTGTGTCTCTCTGTAAGTCTGTATGGTGTGTCTGTGTGTCTCTCTGTAAGTCTGTACTGTGTCTCTGTCCCACAGGCTGGTAATGGTGTTGGAGCTGCACCCAACAACCTACTGGACGTCCTGAAGCAGTACAGGGGTCTATCCTGGAGGTGAGACAGGGAGGGAGGGAAAGGGGCCAGAGGAGGCAGGTGAGAGACAGAGGGGGGAGGAGAGGGAGATGAAAGAGGGATAGGGAGAGGAGAGAAGGAGGAGGAGAGGGAGATGGGAGATAGAGGGATAGGGAGAGGGGAGAGGGAGGAGGAGAGGGAAAGAGAGGAGTAAGACCAGGAAATGTGGTCACACCTGAGCAGTGTCATTATTCTGTCTGTTTCAGCATTGGAGGAGAAGAGACCCTGAACACTGTCACCACACTGCCCAGTGAGTGACAACTTCTGTCTCTTTCATTAATCTTTCATTTCATTAATCAGATGGTGTGCCAGTCTCTGTGTGTCAGTGTGTTTGATGGTGTGCCAGTCTCTGAGTGTCAGTGTGTCAGTCAGATGGTGTGCCAGTCTCTGTGTGTCAGTGTGTCAGTCAGATGGTGAGCCAGTCTCTGTGTGTCAGTGTGTCAGTCAGATGGTGTGCCAGTCTCTGTGTGTCAGTGTGTCAGTCAGGTGGTGTGCCAGTCTCTGTGTGTCAGTGTGTCAGTCAGGTGGTGTGCCAGTCTCTGTGTGTCAGTGTGTCAGTCAGACGGTGTGCCAGTCTCTGTGTGTCAGTGTGTCAGTCAGGCGGTGTGCCAATCTCTGTGTGTCAGTGTGTCAGTCAGATGGTGTGCCAGTCTCTGTGTGTCAGTGTGTCAGTCAGGTGGTGTGCCAGTCTCTGTGTGTCAGTGTGTCAGTCAGGTGGTGTGCCAGTCTCTGTGTGTCAGTCAGGCGGTGTGCCAATCTCTGTGTGTCAGTGTGTCAGTCAGGTGGTGTGCCAGTCTCTGTGTCTCAGTGTGTCAGTCAGGTGGTGTGCCAGTCTCTGTGTGTCAGTGTGTCAGTCAGGCGGTGTGCCAGTCTCTGTGTGTCAGTGTGTCAGTCAGGTGGTGTGCCAGTCTCTGTGTGTCAGTCAGGCGGTGTGCCTGTCTCTGTGTGTCAGTGTGTCAGTCAGGCGGTGTGCCAGTCTCTGTGTCTCAGTGTGTCAGTCAGGTGGTGTGCCAGTCTCTGTGTGTCAGTGTGTCAGTCAGGCGGTGTGCCAGTCTCTGAGTGTCAGTGTGTCAGTCAGGTGGTGTGCCAGTCTCTGTGTGTCAGTGTGTCAGTCAGGCGGTGTGCCAGTCTCTGAGTGTCAGTGTGTCAGTCAGGTGGTGTGCCAGTCTCTGTGTGTCAGTGTGTCAGTCAGGTGGTGTGCCAGTCTCTGTGTGTCAGTGTGTCAGTCAGATTGTGTGCCAGTCTCTGTGTGTCAGTGTGTCAGTCAGGCGGTGTGCCAGTCTCTGTGTGTCAGTGTGTCAGTCAGGTGGTGTGCCAGTCTCTGTGGTTGAGTGCTTCAGCTGGTCAGTCCTGATGTCAGTGTCCATGTGTCTGTCTAGATATACTGTGGAATTTCAGCCACTCTTTGACTGGTTTCTCAGTGGGAACTGGAGATGCCAGCTCACCCAGTGCCTTCTTCAATCAGGCAGTGCCTGGGGCCAATAGTGAGTGAGTACTCTGATCTCTCTCAGTACTCCCAGTCTCTCCCAGTCCTCTCCTGTCTCCCAGTCTCTCCCTGTCCTGTACTCTCCCAGGCCTCCCAGTCTCTCCCAGTCCTCTACTGTCTCCCAGTCTCTCCCTGTCCTGTACTCTCCCAGTCCTCCCAGTCCTCCCAGTCTCTCCCTGTCCTCTACTGTCTCCCAGTCTCTCCCTGTCTTGTATTCTCCCAGTCCCCACAGTCTCTCCTCTGTCCTCTACTGTCTGTCACTTTGTCCCATGTCTGTTTTGACATGCCTGTTTCTGCAGTGACATGCCTGCTCAAGTGCGCACTCTGGTGGACATGATGAAACAGGACACGGTAAGACTTCAAGCACAGTTAGCTCTCATTCAGGCACAGACGCCAACACTGATGTGCTCACACACACATGTACACTCCCACACTCCTGTACGCTGGTACACTGGAATATCTGCTGCTGGAGAGTGAACCAAGCAGGGGCCCGTTGCTGCACAGATAAGCCCAAGAGCAGCTGAGGAGAGAGCGGCAGCGAACAAGCAAGCTGACACGAGACGGGTCTCAGCTCGGAGCTCTCCCACTCTGGCGTGGCCCGGGTCTTGGGACAGCCTTGGGACCTGATCTCTCCCAGTTTGGGACAGCCCTGAGCTCTGACATAGTTCAGGAGAAAATGCAACTAACTGCATCTTACTGATGGGACCATAGGAATAGGAGCACAGTGTGGCCATCTGGTGGTCAGTATGGGGAATTAAAAACTTGTCTCATTACTGTTACCTAATTCTCCCTCTCTGTCTTCACAGCGTATTGAGTTTCAGAGCGACTGGAAAGTAGTAACTATGTTTGTGGGAGGAAATGACTTATGTGATTTCTGCACTGATTCTGTAAGTACAGATTGTGACACGACTCTCTGTTTCCTACACTAGACAGGGGACAGGGCTGGGACAGTGTTGGTCCTGGGTAGGGAAACTCTGTACAGAGGACAGGGGACAGGGCTGGGACAGTGTTGGTCCTGGGTAGGGAAACTCTGTACAGAGGACAGGGGACAGGGCTGGGACAGGGTTGGTCCTGGGTAGGGAAACTCTGTACAGAGGACAGGGGACAGGGCTGGGACAGTGTTGGTCCTGGGTAGGGAAACTCTGTACAGAGGACAGGGGACAGGGCTGGGACAGGGTTGGTCCTGGGTAGGGAAACTCTGTACAGAGGACAGGGCACAGGGCTGGGACAGTGTTGGTCTTGGGTAGGGAACCTCTGTACAGAGGACAGGGGACAGGGCTGGGGCAGTGTTGGTCCTGGATAGGGAAACTCTGTACAGAGGACAGGGGACAGGGCACAGGGCTGGGACAGTGTTGGTCCTGGGTAGGGAAACTCTGTACAGAGGACAGGGGACAGGGCTGGGACAGGGTTGGTCTTGGGTTAGGAATCTCTTTAACAGGAAGTTCAATGTTCTCTCCTCTCTGGTGCTGCAGGTTTATTTTTCAGCAGTGAATTTCAAAGCTCGACTCCAGCAGGCTCTGGACATCCTACACAAAGAGGTACAACTCTGCTGATCACTCCCTGGACTGAAACTCTTGCAGTATTGTACCTGTCTCTATGTGTCATATTCTTTTTCTGCATAGTACTTGTCTGTCTTTAACTGTGGTGCCTGTGTGTTACTGTGATATACCTGTCTGTCACTCAGTGTAGTACCTGTCTGTCTCTCAGCACAGTACCTGCGTGTATGTCAGTGATGCTCCTGTCTGTCTCTCAGTGTAGTACCTGTGTCTCTGTCAGTGATGTTCCTGTCTGTCTCTCAGTGTAGTACCTGTGTGTCTGTCAGTGATGTTCCTGTCTGTCTCTCAGCACAGTACCTGTGTGTTTGTCAGTGATGCTTCTGTCTGTCTCTCAGCACAGTACCTGTGTGTCTATCTGTCAGTGATGCTCCCGTTTGTCTCCCAGTACAGTACCTGTGTATCTGTCAGTGATGCTCCTGTCTGTCTCTCAGTGTAGTACCTGTGTGTCTGTCAGTGATGTTCCTGTGTGTCTGTCAGTGATGCTCCTGTCTGTCTCTCAGTGTAGTACCTGTCTGTCTCTCAGCACAGTACCTGTGTCTCTGTCAGTGATGTTCCTGTCTGTCTCTCAGTGTAGTACCTGTGTGTCTGTCAGTGATGTTCCTGTCTGTCTCTCAGCACTGTACCTGTGTGTCTCCTGCCAGGTGCCCCGAGTGTTTGTGAACCTGGTGGAGCCCCTGTACATCATCCCTCTGCGGAAGCTGCACCAGGACACCTCTCTGGGCTGCCCCACATCACTCGTCAAGTAATTGACTAAGTGATGAGCTCTGATTATGCTGCTCTGGTCAATAAAGCCAATCCCAGCACATTTCTGACAAGGCCCTCCCCACCTGTCCTGCATTAACTGGGTCTCTCCCCCCAGACTGCTGTGTCGCTGTGTGCTGTCACCGAAGGAGGGCTCAAGGGAACTTCAGACATTGATTGACATGAACAGAGCCTATCAGGTGAGAGTTTCTCTGCAGCCGAGCCACAGTTGGCCAATCAGGTACTAGACGTGGGAGACAGAGTGAAAACACATCCAATCAGGGAATGCACACAGTGGGTGTGGAGAGTCTCAAACTGATCACACTGTAATTGATTGGTATGAGTGCACAACATCCTGACTCTTGCAAGGGCTTTAAAGATGACTGTTGAGCACATGTCCGGGGTGAGCAGTTGAATCTGGAGCCTGGGCAGTGTGGGTGTCCCGGGTGTGTGACCTCCGCCCTGTGTTGCCGTGGCAGCGGGCGGCTTGGGAGTTGGTGGACTCTGGGCGTTACGACACGCGCGATGACTTCACCGTGGTGCTGCAGCCCTTCTTCAGGCAGCTGGAGCTCCCCCTGCTGGAGGTCAGATCTCCGTCCTCCTGGTGCTCCTCGAGCTGCTCTCTCAACCCCTTCTCACCACCTCCGTCTCCCCTGTTTCTCCTCAATCTCTCTGCTCTCCTCCTGTGTCCTGTCTCTCAGTCTTTCCGCACTCCTCCACTGTGTACCTGTCTGAATTCAACTCAAGTCAAATCAATAAAGTCTTATCTATCTATCTAAAATCTACAGACATTAACAATAAAGATACATCAAAAGACATTTACATACAAACATATGGAGCATTATTGAGAGACAGGCTCACTGTTCCTCAGGCTGTGACAGGAGATCACATACTGGGCTGCCAGTTCAACTGAGTTCCCTCCTCCCTCTCCCAGCAGGATTGGGAGTTGTTGTGATTCTGGCAGGTGTGGGAATTCTGGGATTAGAATTGTAAATTTGGGGAAGAATGTTTGTCACAGTGCAGTAGGAAGTGCACCTCTGTCTCTGTTTCTCCCTGCTGACAGTAGAGTCTCTCCTTATTCTCTCTCTCCTTGACCTCTCTTTCTCCCTGTGAGTCCAGAATCCAGCCTGTCTCTCCCTCTCGGGACGTGTCTGTCTTTCTGTTTGCGGTTTGCTAATTCTGTCCCCCTGTCTCCCTGCCTGTCCAGGATGGACGCCCTGACCGCGCCTTCTTCACGCCAGACTGTTTCCACCTCAGTCAGAGAACACACACCATCATGGCCCGAGCACTCTGGAACAACATGGTGAGAGACACAGACACACTGATGCACTGAAGTACAGACACACTGACCTGACCCGCTGGTGTACAGGCACACTGACCTGCTGGTGTACAGGCACACTGACCTGCTGGTGTACAGACACTCTGACCTGCTGGTGTACAGGCACACTGACCTGCTGGTGTACAGGCACACTGACCTGCTGGTGTACAGACACTCTGACGTGCTGGTGTACAGACACTCTGACGTGCTGGTGTACAGGCACTCTGACCTGCTGGTGTACAGGCACACTGACCTGCTGGTGTACAGACACTCTGACCTGCTGGTGTACAGACACTCTGACGTGCTGGTGTACAGGCACTCTGACGAGCTGGTGTACAGGCACTCTGACGTGCTGGTGTACAGGCACACTGACGTGCTGGTGTACAGGCACTCTGACGTGCTGGTGTACAGGCACACTGACGTGCTGGTGTACAGACACACTGACCTGCTGGTGTACAGACACTCTGACCTGCTGGTGTACAGACACACTGACCTGCTGGTGTACAGGCACACTGACCTGGTGGTGTACAGGCACTCTGACGAGCTGGTGTACAGGCACTCTGACCTGCTGGTGTACAGGCACTCTGACCTGCTGGTGTACAGACACTCTGACGTGCTGGTGTACAGGCACACTGACCTGCTGGTGTACAGACGCACTGACATGCTGGTGTACAGACACTCTGACGTGCTGGTGTACAGGCACACTGACCTGCTGGTGTACAGGCACACTGACCTGCTGGTGTACAGGCACACTGACCTGCTGGTGTACAGACACTCTGACCTGCTGGTGTACAGACACTCTGACCTGCTGGTGTACAGACACACTGACCTGCTGGTGTACAGGCACACTGACCTGGTGGTGTACAGGCACTCTGACGAGCTGGTGTACAGGCACTCTGACCTGCTGGTGTACAGGCACTCTGACCTGCTGGTGTACAGACACTCTGACGTGCTGGTGTACAGGCACACTGACCTGCTGGTGTACAGGCACACTGACCTGCTGGTGTACAGACGCACTGACATGCTGGTGTACAGACACTCTGACGTGCTGGTGTACAGGCACACTGACCTGCTGGTGTACAGGCACACTGACCTGCTGGTGTACAGGCACTCTGACGAGCTGGTGTACAGGCACTCTGACCTGCTGGTGTACAGGCACACTGACCTGCTGGTGTACAGACGCACTGACATGCTGGTGTACAGACACTCTGACCTGCTGGTGTACAGGCACACTGACCTGCTGGTGTACAGACGCACTGACATGCTGGTGTACAGACACTCTGACGTGCTGGTGTACAGACACTCTGACGTGCTGGTGTACAGGCACACTGACCTGCTGGTGTACAGGAACTCTGACGTGCTGGTGTACAGGCACACTGACCTGCTGGTGTACAGGCACACTGACCTGCTGGTGTACAGACGCACTGACATGCTGGTGTACAGACACTCTGACGTGCTGGTGTACAGGCACACTGACCTGCTGGTGTAATCACACACTGCCACATTGTCTTGCTGGCAGTTTTAAAGTGCCTGTACGTGCCTGTCAGGGCCATGGTTGCCTGTTAGTTCTTTATCTCTGCCCTTCAGCTGCCTGTCTCTCTTTCCCAAAGCTGGAGCCCCTGGGCAGCAAGACCTCCTCCCAGAACTTCTCCACATCTGTGGTTCTGCACTGCCCCTCCCAGGTGAGTGACAAACAGCACTGCTGGAGTCCCCTGGGCTGACACTTCAACGCAATTTACATAGACAAGACACTGGATAGGACTTCCACACAACACACACTCTGAGAGCAGTTTCCCACAGCACATACAAACTATAAAATAGGTATACTCTCTGTGTGTATGGGCTATGTAGGATGTAGTGCAGTACAACATTCCTGTTACAACAGGAGCTACAGTCCCAGTGCAGTAGAACAGTCCTGTTACAATAGGAGCTACAGTCCCAGAACAGTAGAAATGTCCTAATTAATAATAATTATTATTAATTATTATTATTATTATTATTATAACAGTCCTCTTACAATAGGGGCTACAGTCCCAGTACAGTAGAACAGTCCTGTTACAATAGGAGCTACAGTCCCAGTGCAGTAGAACAGTCCTGTTACAATAGGAGCTACAGTCCCAGTGCAGTAGAACAGTCCTGTTACAATAGGAGCTACAGTCCCAGTACAGCAAGAGTGTTGTAAGCTGTATAGAATTCTATCTTCTTGTTGTTGGTTTAGACTGTGCCTTTCTTGAGGACTTATCAGAACAGCAATTACACCTATCCTGGCCCACCCCCAACACAGCCGCCTATCAAGGTAAGAAAGCTGGCTGACATTTCAACTCTACTACAACAGCAGTTTAACCACCCTGACACTCAGACCAGTAAATCTGTTCTCACAGAACTGGGGTAGCGACCTCGCCTGCACTGGCCTCGCACCCTCGGACTCAGTACCCATATCAGGTGAGGCAAGGAGGCAGTGTGGGCTAGTGGTTAGAACTGAGGCACTGGGAGAGAGAGAGAGAGGCAGTGTGGGCTAGTGGTTAGAGCTGAGGGACTGGGAGAGAGAGAGAGAGGCAGTGTGGGCTAGTGGTTAGAGCTGAGGGACTGGGAGAGAGGGAGAGGCAGTGTGGACTAGTGGTTAGAGCTGAGGGACTGGGAGAGAGAGAGAGGCAGTGTGGGCTAGTGGTTAGAGCTGAGGGACTGGGAGAGAGAGAGGCAGTGTGGGCTAGTGGTTAGAGCTGAGGGACTGGGAGAGAGAGAGAGAGGCAGTGTGGGCTAGTGGTTAGAGCTGAGGGACTGGGAGAGAGAGAGGCAGTGTGGGCTAGTGGTTAGAGCTGAGGGACTGGGAGAGAGAGAGAGAGGCAGTGTGGGCTAGTGGTTAGAGCTGAGGGACTGGGAGAGAGAGAGAGAGGCAGTGTGGGCTAGTGGTTAGAGCTGAGGGACTGGGAGAGAGGGAGAGGCAGTGTGGACTAGTGGTTAGAGCTGAGGGACTGGGAGAGAGAGAGAGGCAGTGTGGGCTAGTGGTTAGAGCTGAGGGACTGGGAGAGAGAGAGGCAGTGTGGGCTAGTGGTTAGAGCTGAGGGACTGGGAGAGAGAGAGAGAGGCAGTGTGGGCTAGTGGTTAGAGCTGAGGGACTGGGAGAGAGAGGGAGGCAGTGTGGGCTAGTGGTTAGAGCTGAGGGACTGGGAGAGAGAGGGAGGCAGTGTGGGCTAGTGGTTAGAGCTGAGGCACTGGGAGAGAGCGAGGCAGTGTGGGCTAGTGGTTAGAGCTGAGGGACTGGGAGAGAGAGAGAGAGGCAGTGTGGGCTAGTGGTTAGAGCTGAGGGACTGGGAGAGAGAGGGAGAGGCAATGTGGGCTAGTGGTTAGACCTGAGTGACTGGGAGGGGAGGCAATATGGTCAGTTTTGGGATACAGTGTGATATCAGTCTCTCTCAGTTCACAGGCTACGTCCAGGAGATGTGAAGGTAGTAGCTGCACTGGGAGACTCTCTCTCTGTGAGTATGTCTGTCTCCTCTCTCACTGGACTCCTCTCTGTGCCTCTCTTTCGTGTAACCCTTTTCTGTCCTTCCCATTTCTTATATACCTCTCTGACAACCTTTTCTGACAAGGTGACAGGAGATCACACTATTAATATTATTATTATTATTATTATTTTGGCTCACTGTCTGTTCCTCAGATTATACCCTAATCTATAATTAACTCTGTGTGTGTCTGTCTCTGTATGCACGTCTCGTTCCAGGCAGGGTTTGGAGCTAGGGCAACCAGCATCCTCAACCTGCAGACGGAGTGGAGAGGACGGTCCTGGAGGTGAGGGGTCAGGCGTCAAAGGTCACTCGCAGTCGGACATGTACACCTCGTCCTGGACAGAGAAAGGGCTTTCGGGGATCTTAATTGTAGAATAAACCAATTTCAGGTTTAACCGCTTATAACAGGGCAACTGGGACTGGTCTGTAGAAACCACCAGGGGGTGGCGCTGCAACAGCCCCAGGAATACTTTGCCCCTGGGGACACCCACTCCCCGTACAAACACTCACTGGGGAGACAGACGAGTCTGACCAGACCCTCACTGTCACTCAGGACAGTGAGATTGTGTGTTCTCAGGGTGAGACCTTCTCAAATGCTGCTCTCTTGGGGGTGAAAGTGAGGTTATGACTATTCCTATTGGGTAGCAGCCTAGTAGGGCGCGAGTCTGGCCAAGCAGAATCAACTGGGTGAGGAACTTCCGCTGCTACTGGACTCCACTAGGGAGCTCATCACACAGATAGAAGGGCGACTACAGGGGAGGAAAGGGAGTGTGACATGGGGGTGTTGAATCTCCCTGATCGGGCTGGGTTTGTGTGCAGACCCCCTGCTGTGCTGCAATCAGACCCACTGACTAGAGCTGCTGACAGACCTGTGTGCTCTGGCTGTAGTGACTGGGGCCTGAGTGTGTGTTTGTGTCTCTGCAGTATCGGGGGAGATGAGAGCCTGGAGAAAGTCACCACTCTGCCCAGTGAGTGCCACCCTCGCCTCTCACCTCTGACCCTTTACCTCTCTCCTATGCCCCTTGTCCACCGCAATCCAGCTCTCGGTCATCTGTGGATCTTTATTTGGTGTTTTTGTTGAACTGTCCGTGTGGAGTTCTCAACCTTCCCCTCTCTCCCATCCTGCCCTCCCAGATATCCTGCGCAAGTTCAGCTCCTCTCTCTACGGCTTCTCGCTGGGTAGAGGAACAGCCAACAGCCGCTTCAACATGGCGGTGAGCGGCGCCAAGGCTGCGTGAGTCTCCCAGACTTCCTGTCGGTCTCTGTGTCTCTGTTTGGGCAAAGCTGTAAGAACACAAGACAGGTCACAGACAAGAGGAGCCGTTCGGCTCCGCCAGCTCATCTGGCGGTCAGTAGTTAATAGATCAAGGTATCAGCTTCAAGAACATGGCTGGACTGCTTGTTCCACACTCCCACAACTCTTTGTGTAAAGAAGTACTGTTCCAGGTTTTACAAGCACTTCCATGTCGTTTCCACTGGTGAACTCTGTTCATTCTGAAGACATCAGCTGGGTTGACTCTGTCGGTGTGTTTGAGAATTTTGAATACTTGTGTCAGGTCTCCTCATTGTCTCCTCTGTTCAAGACTGAAGAGACTCAGTACCTTGAGCCTGTCAGTGTAGGACAGCCACTTAATACTTGTATCGGATCTCCTCACAGTCTACTCTGTTCAAGACTGAAGAGTCTCTCTGTGTGAGTGGGACTGTAGGCTTGTCTATCCTTCTGCTATATCCTCACCGTGTCTGTCTCTCTGCAGTGATATTCCACAGCAGGTACAGAAACTCATCCAGGCCATGAAGGACAGCAAGGTCAGTCACCGTGTCCTGACTCTTCCCTCAGACCTGTGTCTCACACTGTCTTCATTTAAAATTCTTTGAAAAAGCTTTATTGGTGTGACCAATGAACATTTTGCAAAACATTTAAGACTTTAACAGCAATAAAATAATATCATCATTAGACAGACTCCCTGTCTGTTCCTCAGGCTGGGACAGGAGATCACACATTGTATTAATATTACTGAGAGACAGGCTCACTGTCTGTTCCTCAGGCTGGGACAGGAGATCACACACTGTATTATTATTATTATTATTATTATTATTATTATTACTGAGAGACAGGCTCACTGTCTGTTCCTCAGGCTGGGACAGGAGATCACACACTGTATTATTATTATTATTATTAATATTATTATTATTACTGAGAGACAGGCTCACTGTCTGTTCCTCAGGCTGGGACAGGAGATCACACACTGTATTATTTTTATTGAGAGACAGGCTCACTGTCTGTTCCTCAGGCTGGGACAAGAGATCGCACACTGTATTGTTATTATTATTATTATTATTATTATTTTTTTTTTTTATTGAGAGACAGGTTCACTGTCTGTTCCTCAGGCTGGGGCAGGAGATCACACACTGTATTATTATTATTGAGAGACAGGCTCACTGTCTGTTCTTCAGACTGGGACAGGAGATCACACTGTATTATTATTGAGAGACAGGCTCACTGTCTGTTCCTCAGGCTAGGACAGGAGATCACACACTGTATTATTATTACTGAGAGACAGGTTCACTGTCTGTTCCTCGGGCTGGGACAGGAGATCACACACTGTATTATTATTATTACTGAGAGACAGGCTCACTGTCTGTTCCTCAGGCTGGGACAAGAGATCGCACACTGTATTATTATTATTGAGAGACAGGCTCACTGTCTGTTCCTCAGGCTGGGACAGGAGTTCATACACTGTATTATTATTATTGAGAGACAGGCTCACTGTCTGTTCCTCAAGGCTGGGACAGGAGTTCACACACTGTATTATTATTATTATTGAGAGACGGGCTCACTGATAATCTAATCACTTCACCTAATCACTTGAGGTTAACTCTATTGAGTTTCCTCCTCCAGTAGAATTGGGAGCTGTACTAATTCTGGCAGGTGAGGAAATTTTGGGAGGAATGTTTATTGTGGAGGAATGTTTATTTAATCCCAGAGTATTTCTCACATTGCATCTGAAAGTGCATCTCAGTCTCCGTTTCTCCCCGCTGGCAGTGGGAGAAGAGCCTGTCCTCTCTGGGCAGCCAGGTCTGCCTGTGTCCAGTGTCCATGGTCAGGCTTTGGTCACTGAGCCTGTCCTCTCTGGACAGCCAGGTCTGCCTGTGTCCAGTGTCCATGGTCAGGCTTTGGTCACTGAGCCTGTCCTCTCTGGACAGCCAGGTCTGCCTGTGTCCAGTGTCCATGGTCAGGCTTTGGTCACTGAGCCTGTCCTCTCTGGGCAGCCAGGTTGGTCTATGTCACCCAGTTTCTCAGATTCAGGCTCACAGTGCTTTGTCGCCATTAACAATTGCAGTTGGAATATTATTGTAATTCCTATCCCTGTCTCTCCCAGGAGGTGGATTTCCAGAATGACTGGAAGATGGTGACTCTCTTCATTGGGGGGAATGACCTGTGTCAGTACTGCCTGGACCGGGTGAGGGCCAGTCTGCAGAGAACAGACCCAGAAGGTTACGTGTAGAGAAATGTGTAGCAGGTGAATTCGATGCCACACTTGTCAAAGATGCTGCACTTAGGTGTTATAAGCTGTAACAGGATAAGCAGGAGTTACAGTGTAATATGTTCAATAAGCATGACAGGAGCAGAGGGTGTTCTGGGTTCACGAAGGTGTTCCAGGTACATGAAGGTGATCAAAGTGAAGGACTAGGTGAACATGTATTGTTCTAGGTGTACGAGGGCTTTTCCAGTACACAAGGATGTTCCAAGTGCATGACGGTTCCAGGTGTACAAGGGTGTTCCAGGTGTACAGTAGGAGGTGTTCCAGGTGTACGAGGGTGTTCCAGATGTAAAAAGGGTGTTCCAGGTATACGAGGGTGTTCCAGGTGTACGAGGGTGTTCCAGGTGTAAGAGGGTGTTCCAGGTGTACGAGGATGTTCCAGGTGTACAGTAGGAGGTGTTCCAGGTGTAAAAAGGGTGTTCCAGGTGTACAGTAGGAGGTGTTCCAGGTGTACAGTAGGGGGTGTTCCAGGTGTACAGTAGGAGGTGTTCCAGGTGTAAAAAGGATGTTCCAGGTGTACAGTAGGAGGTGTTCCAGGTGTACGAGGGTGCTCCAGGTGTACAGTAGGAGGTGTTCCAGGTGTACAGTAGGGGGTGTTCCAGGTGTAAAAAGGGTGTTCCAGGTGTACAGTAGGAGGTGTTCCAGGTGTATGAGGGTGTTCCAGGTGTACGAGGGTGTTCCAGGTGTACAGAAGGAGGTGTTCCAGGTGTAAAAAGGGTGTTCCAGGTGTACAGTAGGAGGTGTTCCAGGTGTACGAGGGTGTTCCAGATGTACGAGGATGTTCCAGGTGTACAGTGGGAGGTGTTCCAGGTGTACGAGGGTGTTCCAGGTGTACGAGGGTGTTCCAGGAGCATGAGAGCGTACCAGGTGTAGGAGGGGGAAAAGGGTGCTGTGCAGACTATGTTGTGACAGTGTTGCTCTCTTTGTCTCCCTGGGCAGGAGACTTTGTCAGTACAGAACTACACCAGACACCTGAGAGACAGCCTGGACCTGCTGTACCGGGAGGTGAGAGTCAGCTCATCCAGACCTGTTCAGACATAGCCAGCATCCTGAAACCTGCACCCTGCCTTCAATAGCCCTTTCTCCTGCCTGCCTTCCTCCTCATCTGCTTCTCCCACCTCCCACTCCTGTGTGTCCAGGTGCCGCGGGTGTTTGTCAATGTCCTGGAGATCCTGCAGATTGAGGGGTTGCGGAGAATCAGGAGCGACACCTTGGGCTGCTCTCTGCTGCAGAGGTGCGTCTGTTATCCTCAGTTATGTACAGCTGTGCCCCATTTGGGTTTTGAACCTGCAGGCATTCAGAGTGTTCAGAGTGATGCCTTTGCTCTACATTGGACTCTCTGTCTGCTGGCTTGTCTGTCTGACTGTGTCTGATTGACCTGTCTGATTGACTGTGTGTCCATATCACTGTTTGTACTGTATGTGTTCTGGACTGTCTATATGTGTGCCTGATCTTTGTCTCTCCAGGAACTCCTGTCCATGTTTCCTGATACCAGGTGAAAACTCCCTGGAGCTGACTGAGATCAAGAGGATCAACCAAGAGTACCAGGTCAGTGAGGGGCATGCCGGGTCACAACATATGACTTATTGTATATCAGTATGTACTGGTGTGTTAGTGTGACTTAGTGAGTATTGGAGTGTGTAGGTGTGACTCAGTGTGTATCAGAGTTTATTTGTGTGTATGGGTGTGTAGTGGAGTTTTTCTTTGTGACTCAGTGTGTACTGGTATGTATCAGGGTTTATTAGTGTGACTCGGTGTATACTGGAGTGCATGGGTACTCAGTGTGTCATTGACTCTCACTCTCTCTCCCTGTCCAGGACGAGACAGAGAGGCTGGTCTCTGGGGGGCGCTATGATAGCAGAGAAGACTTCGCTGTGGTCACTCAGCCATTCCTGAAGAACTCTATCATCCCCCTGGCAGCGGTCAGTCACATGGCACACACTGATGCAAAGTGATAGGGGACAATTGTGTAAAAGGGTTGTAGTGGTTTGATGGTTTTACTGAGACAATTATTAATTGTAGCAGTAATCACGAGGTGGTTCGTTGTGGCTTTTAGAAAATCAATCGTCAGAACAACTAACAACGCACACACACAGGTTCAATACACAAGATACATTTATTAATATAAATTGTGCACCAAACATATACTAGTCTGCCTGGATACGAGCGGCAGACCTTACTGTGAGGGTTATCAATATACAAGGTATATAATCTCGAAGAGATGCAAACACAAAGAGATACACAACAGAGAATATATGTCAATATATATCGTTCGGTTACACCAAATCGCTAATCAGTGTTATTACCCACTGTTACTCTAAACTCGGGAGTAAATACGTTACTCATGAATTAAATTGATAACAACTTGTGTTGAGGTACAATTAAATTCTCAAGACGCAATGTAGAACATGGGGTTTACTTATCCACTGTGTATGGATTTGGAATCTCCCGGCACGAACACCACACCAGCTGACAGGCTCTGTTGCAGCGGTTGTCCAATGGGCGTTGTCCCGGCGTCCTCTGGCTACCGGCCAACCAGTCGAGGTGCAGCTCGGAGTAGGACGGGCGGAGGAATCTGACTGCGGCGCGCAGGGCAGTCGTTGCTCCGAGGGGATCTACCAGCAGTCCGGCTGGCTAGTAGAAAGTCTCTATGCACAGAGTGTGACCGCGAGTCCTCACAAGTCACTCTTTTGCCTGGGAAGAAACTGGTTCGTTCCCGGTCCAGCGCTGCTTCTGAATAAGCTATTCAGGTTGTCGACGAGGGTCCAACTGTAGGCTGCCGTTGATCAAGCGGAGCATTCACGTTGGTAGAATTCTGAGTACGTACGGGATCCTCGGCCTCGCGCTTAGAACAAAGTCCAAGTCCCAGTGCAGACAACAGCAGTTGTCACGTGATTGTCTCTGAGGATGCGCGAAAATGGCCAAGGAGAGCCCCGATCTGAGCTTGCGCTCCCTTTTTGACCAAGACCCAGATGTGTGCTGATTGGTTGAGAGTTTGGTGGGCATTGGAGACCCACGTGGTGTCACCACGCCCTGCCAGTCCCTGATTGGTTGATCAAGGTGAGATATGAGTCACTTACTCCTGACACTTAGGAATGCAGTCCAGATATCCATCTGGCACTCCCTAGACAGATAGGCGCCAATGGATGACCATTGATCATGATAGCCAGGCTTAGCTAAGTGCATCCCCGTCTGGGAGCTGTCCCTTATCAAAAGAAAACATCTTTAAATCAGCCTACACGAATAGCTTCTCTGTGGCTGCACCACAGAGATGGAGAGTGAGATGGGGCCTCATTTAGGAAAGCACAGCAACACTTAATTCTGTCTTAATAACAAGCATTGCCGCTACAGGGTGTTTAAAAAAAGTTTGGGATATATCCTCTGTGTACATGAAGCTCATTGTGATGACGTTAATGACTGGAAGAGTGACAGGACTTCCAGAACTCTCCTGGAGCAGGAGTGTGGAGTTCTGCTCTAGAGAGGTGTGTCAGTGATGGAGGGGTCTCTCTCTCTCCTGGAGCAGGAGTGTGGAGCTCTGCTCTAGAGAGGTGTGTCAGTGATGGAGGGGTCTCTCTCTCTCCTGGAGCAGGAGTGTGGAGCTCTGCTCTAGAGAGGTGTGTCAGTGATGGAGGGGTCTCTCTCTCTCCTGGAGCAGGAGTGTGGAGTTCTGCTCTAGAGAGGTGTGTCAGTGATGGAGGGGTCTCTCTCTCTCCTGGAGCAGGAGTGTGGAGCTCTGCTCTAGAGAGGTGTGTCAGTGATGGAGGGGTCTCTCTCTCTCCTGGAGCAGGAGTGTGGAGTTCTGCTCTAGAGAGGTGTGTCAGTGATGGAGGGGTCTCTCTCTCTCCTGGAGCAGGAGTGTGGAGTTCTGCTCTAGAGAGGTGTGTCAGTGATGGAGGGGTCTCTCTCTCTCCTGGAGCAGGAGTGTGGAGCTCTGCTCTAGAGAGGTGTGTCAGTGATGGAGGGGTCTCTCTCTCTCCTGGAGCAGGAGTGTGGAGCTCTGCTCTAGAGAGGTGTGTCAGTGATGGAGGGGTCTCTCTCTCTCCTGGAGCAGGAGTGTGGAGCTCTGCTCTAGAGAGGTGTGTCAGTGATGGAGGGGTCTCTCTCTCTCCTGGAGCAGGAGTGTGGAGCTCTGCTCTAGAGAGGTGTGTCAGTGATGGAGGGGTCTCTCTCTCTCCTGGAGCAGGAGTGTGGAGCTCTGCTCTAGAGAGGTGTGTCAGTGATGGAGGGGTCTCTCTCTCTCCTGGAGCAGGAGTGTGGAGCTCTGCTCTAGAGAGGTGTGTCAGTGATGGAGGGGTCTCTCTCTCTCCTGGAGCAGGAGTGTGGAGCTCTGCTCTAGAGAGGTGTGTCAGTGATGGAGGGGTCTCTCTCTCTCCTGGAGCAGGAGTGTGGAGCTCTGCTCTAGAGAGGTGTGTCAGTGATGGAGGGGTCTCTCTCTCTCCTGGAGCAGGAGTGTGGAGCTCTGCTCTAGAGAGGTGTGTCAGTGATGGAGGGGTCTCTCTCTCTCCTGGAGCAGGAGTGTGGAGCTCTGCTCTAGAGAGGTGTGTCAGTGATGGAGGGGTCTCTCTCTCTCCTGGAGCAGGAGTGTGGAGCTCTGCTCTAGAGAGGTGTGTCAGTGATGGAGGGGTCTCTCTCTCTCCTGGAGCAGGAGTGTGGAGCTCTGCTCTAGAGAGGTGTGTCAGTGATGGAGGGGTCTCTCTCTCTCCTGGAGCAGGAGTGTGGAGCTCTGCTCTAGAGAGGTGTGTCAGTGATGGAGGGGTCTCTCTCTCTCCTGGAGCAGGAGTGTGGAGCTCTGCTCTAGAGAGGTGTGTCAGTGATGGAGGGGTCTCTCTCTCTCCTGGAGCAGGAGTGTGGAGCTCTGCTCTAGAGAGGTGTGTCAGTGATGGAGGGGTCTCTCTCTCTCCTGGAGCAGGAGTGTGGAGCTCTGCTCTAGAGAGGTGTGTCAGTGATGGAGGGGTCTCTCTCTCTCCTGGAGCAGGAGTGTGGAGCTCTGCTCTAGAGAGGTGTGTCAGTGATGGAGGGGTCTCTCTCTCTCCTGGAGCAGGAGTGTGGAGCTCTGCTCTAGAGAGGTGTGTCAGTGATGGAGGGGTCTCTCTCTCTCCTGGAGCAGGAGTGTGGAGCTCTGCTCTAGAGAGGTGTGTCAGTGATGGAGGGGTCTCTCTCTCTCCTGGAGCAGGAGTGTGGAGCTCTGCTCTAGAGAGGTGTGTCAGTGATGGAGGGGTCTCTCTCTCTCCTGGAGCAGGAGTGTGGAGCTCTGCTCTAGAGAGGTGTGTCAGTGATGGAGGGGTCTCTCTCTCTCCTGGAGCAGGAGTGTGGAGCTCTGCTCTAGAGAGGTGTGTCAGTGATGGAGGGGTCTCTCTCTCTCCTGGAGCAGGAGTGTGGAGCTCTGCTCTAGAGAGGTGTGTCAGTGATGGAGGGGTCTCTCTCTCTCCTGGAGCAGGAGTGTGGAGCTCTGCTCTAGAGAGGTGTGTCAGTGATGGAGGGGTCTCTCTCTCTCCTGGAGCAGGAGTGTGGAGTTCTGCTCTAGAGAGGTGTGTCAGTGATGGAGGGGTCTCTCTCTCTCCTGGAGCAGGAGTGTGGAGCTCTGCTCTAGAGAGGTGTGTCAGTGATGGAGGGGTCTCTCTCTCTCCTGGAGCAGGAGTGTGGAGTTCTGCTCTAGAGAGGTGTGTCAGTGATGGAGGGGTCTCTCTCTCTCCTGGAGCAGGAGTGTGGAGCTCTGCTCTAGAGAGGTGTGTCAGTGATGGAGGGGTCTCTCTCTCTCCTGGAGCAGGAGTGTGGAGCTCTGCTCTAGAGAGGTGTGTCAGTGATGGAGGGGTCTCTCTCTCTCCTGGAGCAGGAGTGTGGAGCTCTGCTCTAGAGAGGTGTGTCAGTGATGGAGGGGTCTCTCTCTCTCCTGGAGCAGGAGTGTGGAGCTCTGCTCTAGAGAGGTGTGTCAGTGATGGAGGGGTCTCTCTCTCTCCTGGAGCAGGAGTGTGGAGCTCTGCTCTAGAGAGGTGTGTCAGTGATGGAGGGGTCTCTCTCTCTCCTGGAGCAGGAGTGTGGAGCTCTGCTCTAGAGAGGTGTGTCAGTGATGGAGGGGTCTCTCTCTCTCCTGGAGCAGGAGTGTGGAGCTCTGCTCTAGAGAGGTGTGTCAGTGATGGAGGGGTCTCTCTCTCTCCTGGAGCAGGAGTGTGGAGCTCTGCTCTAGAGAGGTGTGTCAGTGATGGAGGGGTCTCTCTCTCTCCTGGAGCAGGAGTGTGGAGCTCTGCTCTAGAGAGGTGTGTCAGTGATGGAGGGGTCTCTCTCTCTCCTGGAGCAGGAGTGTGGAGCTCTGCTCTAGAGAGGTGTGTCAGTGATGGAGGGGTCTCTCTCTCTCCTGGAGCAGGAGTGTGGAGCTCTGCTCTAGAGAGGTGTGTCAGTGATGGAGGGGTCTCTCTCTCTCCTGGAGCAGGAGTGTGGAGCTCTGCTCTAGAGAGGTGTGTCAGTGATGGAGGGGTCTCTCTCTCTCCTGGAGCAGGAGTGTGGAGCTCTGCTCTAGAGAGGTGTGTCAGTGATGGAGGGGTCTCTCTCTCTCTCCTGGAGCAGGAGTGTGGAGCTCTGCTCTAGAGAGGTGTGTCAGTGATGGAGGGGTCTCTCTCTCTCCTGGAGCAGGAGTGTGGAGTTCTGCTCTAGAGAGGTGTGTCAGTGATGGAGGGGTCTCTCTCTCTCCTGGAGCAGGAGTGTGGAGCTCTGCTCTAGAGAGGTGTGTCAGTGATGGAGGGGTCTCTCTCTCTCCTGGAGCAGGAGTGTGGAGCTCTGCTCTAGAGAGGTGTGTCAGTGATGGAGGGGTCTCTCTCTCTCCTGGAGCAGGAGTGTGGAGCTCTGCTCTAGAGAGGTGTGTCAGTGATGGAGGGGTCTCTCTCTCTCCTGGAGCAGGAGTGTGGAGCTCTGCTCTAGAGAGGTGTGTCAGTGATGGAGGGGTCTCTCTCTCTCCTGGAGCAGGAGTGTGGAGCTCTGCTCTAGAGAGGTGTGTCAGTGATGGAGGGGTCTCTCTCTCTCCTGGAGCAGGAGTGTGGAGCTCTGCTCTAGAGAGGTGTGTCAGTGATGGAGGGGTCTCTCTCTCTCCTGGAGCAGGAGTGTGGAGCTCTGCTCTAGAGAGGTGTGTCAGTGATGGAGGGGTCTCTCTCTCTCCTGGAGCAGGAGTGTGGAGCTCTGCTCTAGAGAGGTGTGTCAGTGATGGAGGGGTCTCTCTCTCTCCTGGAGCAGGAGTGTGGAGCTCTGCTCTAGAGAGGTGTGTCAGTGATGGAGGGGTCTCTCTCTCTCCTGGAGCAGGAGTGTGGAGCTCTGCTCTAGAGAGGTGTGTCAGTGATGGAGGGGTCTCTCTCTCTCCTGGAGCAGGAGTGTGGAGTTCTGCTCTAGAGAGGTGTGTCAGTGATGGAGGGGTCTCTCTCTCTCCTGGAGCAGGAGTGTGGAGCTCTGCTCTAGAGAGGTGTGTCAGTGATGGAGGGGTCTCTCTCTCTCCTGGAGCAGGAGTGTGGAGTTCTGCTCTAGAGAGGTGTGTCAGTGATGGAGGGGTCTCTCTCTCTCCTGGAGCAGGAGTGTGGAGCTCTGCTCTAGAGAGGTGTGTCAGTGATGGAGGGGTCTCTCTCTCTCCTGGAGCAGGAGTGTGGAGCTCTGCTCTAGAGAGGTGTGTCAGTGATGGAGGGGTCTCTCTCTCTCCTGGAGCAGGAGTGTGGAGCTCTGCTCTAGAGAGGTGTGTCAGTGATGGAGGGGTCTCTCTCTCTCCTGGAGCAGGAGTGTGGAGCTCTGCTCTAGAGAGGTGTGTCAGTGATGGAGGGGTCTCTCTCTCTCCTGGAGCAGGAGTGTGGAGCTCTGCTCTAGAGAGGTGTGTCAGTGATGGAGGGGTCTCTCTCTCTCCTGGAGCAGGAGTGTGGAGCTCTGCTCTAGAGAGGTGTGTCAGTGATGGAGGGGTCTCTCTCTCTCTCCTGGAGCAGGAGTGTGGAGCTCTGCTCTAGAGAGGTGTGTCAGTGATGGAGGGGTCTCTCTCTCTCCTGGAGCAGGAGTGTGGAGTTCTGCTCTAGAGAGGTGTGTCAGTGATGGAGGGGTCTCTCTCTCTCCTGGAGCAGGAGTGTGGAGCTCTGCTCTAGAGAGGTGTGTCAGTGATGGAGGGGTCTCTCTCTCTCCTGGAGCAGGAGTGTGGAGTTCTGCTCTAGAGAGGTGTGTCAGTGATGGAGGGGTCTCTCTCTCTCCTGGAGCAGGAGTGTGGAGTTCTGCTCTAGAGAGGTGTGTCAGTGATGGAGGGGTCTCTCTCTCTCCTGGAGCAGGAGTGTGGAGCTCTGCTCTAGAGAGGTGTGTCAGTGATGGAGGGGTCTCTCTCTCTCCTGGAGCAGGAGTGTGGAGCTCTGCTCTAGAGAGGTGTGTCAGTGATGGAGGGGTCTCTCTCTCTCCTGGAGCAGGAGTGTGGAGCTCTGCTCTAGAGAGGTGTGTCAGTGATGGAGGGGTCTCTCTCTCTCCTGGAGCAGGAGTGTGGAGTTCTGCTCTAGAGAGGTGTGTCAGTGATGGAGGGGTCTCTCTCTCTCCTGGAGCAGGAGTGTGGAGCTCTGCTCTAGAGAGGTGTGTCAGTGATGGAGGGGTCTCTCTCTCTCCTGGAGCAGGAGTGTGGAGTTCTGCTCTAGAGAGGTGTGTCAGTGATGGAGGGGTCTCTCTCTCTCCTGGAGCAGGAGTGTGGAGTTCTGCTCTAGAGAGGTGTGTCAGTGATGGAGGGGTCTCTCTCTCTCCTGGAGCAGGAGTGTGGAGCTCTGCTCTAGAGAGGTGTGTCAGTGATGGAGGGGTCTCTCTCTCTCCTGGAGCAGGAGTGTGGAGCTCTGCTCTAGAGAGGTGTGTCAGTGATGGAGGGGTCTCTCTCTCTCCTGGAGCAGGAGTGTGGAGCTCTGCTCTAGAGAGGTGTGTCAGTGATGGAGGGGTCTTTGTCTTTCTGTCTCTTCAGGATGGGGAGCCAGACCTGAGCTTCTTCTCGGTGGACTGTTTCCACTTCAGCGAGCGTGGCCATGCAGAGATGGCCATTGGCTTGTGGAATAACATGGTGAGACAGCCAGGGTCAGAGGGCAGGGTGAGAGTTCATGTGTCCCTGGGTGAGAGGCTCTGAGAGTGTGTGAAGTGTGTGTCGTTAAGGGTGTTGTGTTGTTGTAGCTGGAGCCAGTGGGGAGGAAGCAGAACTTCAACAACTTCACACACGACCGGAACAAGATCCGCTGCCCCAGCCAGGTGAGACTCGACACACAAATACACACACTGATATTGACGCAAACATACACATGCACTGCTACACAAATACACACACTGATATTGACACAAACATACACATGCACTGCTATACAAATACACACAGTGATACTGACACAAACATACACATGCACTGCTACACACATAAACACACTGATACTGACATAAATATACACACGCACTGCTACACAAATACACACACTGATATACAGACTGAGACACAAATACTTACTGACACAGACACAATGATACACAAAGTGCACACAAAAATGACATACAGATTGATGCATGAATACAAAAACTGTTACAAACCACACACCTACTAACTCTAAACACAGAATGATACACACAAAATAAGATACATATATGCACATAAACAGTAACGTGCATAAGAACAAAAACATAATGTGATACTTACACATGCAAAGTAACACAAACTCACACAGATGGAAACACACTGAACACAACTCTATAAGTGATGGAGACTGTAGAAGAGTGAGGCTGTATTGGAGTGACATTACAGAGGAGTAAGTCTGTAGGGAGTGAGATTGAGATTATTGAGGTTGTAGGGAGTGAGATTGAGATTATTGAGGCTGTAGGGAGTGAGATTGAGATTATTGAGAGTGTAGGGGGTGAGATTGAGATTATTGAGGCTGTAGGGGAGTGAGATTGAGATTATTGAGGCTGTAGGGGAGTGGGATTGAGATTATTGAGGCTGTAGGGAGTGAGATTGAGATTATTGAGAGTGTAGGGGGTGAGATTGAGATTATTGAGGCTGTAGGGGAGTGAGATTGAGATTATTGAGGCTGTAGGGGAGCGGGATTGAGATTATTGAGGCTGTAGGGAGTGGGATTGAGATTATTGATGCTGTAGGGGAGTGGGATTGAGATTATTGAGGCTGTAGGGAAGTGAGATTGAGATTATTGAGGCTGTAGGGAGTGGGATTGAGGTATTTAGGCTGTAGGGAGTGAGATTGAGATTATTGAAGCTGTAGAGGGGTATGACTGCAAGAGTGGGACTAGAGGGTTGAAATGAGGTCTGAAGGCTCACTTATGTCTTCTTTTAGTCTGCACTTTGTGGACAAAGTCTTCAGGCTGTTGAGCACAAGGCTATACAGACACAGATGATCAGTACAGAGAACCAGACAGGCGATTGTGCACTCTTAACTCTTTCTAACACAGCACTGTCGAACCCCACAATGAGTAAGTTTCACCACGACCTCTCTCACACCCCGACACCCCCTTCCTCTCTCCTCTGTCTCTCAGGATCAGCCCTATTTCTTCACCAGGATCAACAGCTTCCCCATCCAGCCGACCACGCCTCCTGCCACCTCAACCCCGCCCACCTTGCCACTCCAGCCAGTCAGCACCGTGCCTCTGTGGGCACCCATAGTGACTGCTCTGGGGGGGCTGCTGATTGGCTGGGCGGCCACATGGCTCCTCCTCTCGAGGAGAGTGCGGCAGAGACTGGGGGAGAAGGAGAAGAAACTGGAGATGAAGGGCACTTCCTTTTGACACCCTGTCCTGCCCAACAAGACCCCCAAAATTATTGTAACTCCCACCCAATAATAAAAGGCACACTGAGCTGAAGACTGGAAGAGATCTTGGAATCATTATAGGGCAACTGAATGGGATGGATGGGCCAAATGGAGCTTCACGTGTTTCCCTTCTGGGGTTCCTGTCCCCCAACAATCCCGCTTGTAAAGAGTGCCTCCCCAAGGAGCAGGGGGTGTGCGAGTGCAGGGTCTACATGCCCCTGAAAGCCCTGCCCTGCCCTATCTACCCTGCCCTGCCCTGCCCTGTCCTGCCCTGTCCTGCCCTGTCCTATCTGTCCTGCCCTGTCCTCTCCTGCCCTGCCCTGTCCTGCCCTGTCCTTTCCTATCTGCCCTGCCCTGTCCTGTCCTGTCCTTTCCTATGTGCCCTGCTGTGCCCTGTCCTTTCCTATCTGTCCTGTCCTGCCCTGCCCTGCCTTGTCCTGCCCTATCTGCCCTGCTGTGCCCTGTCCTGCCCTGCCTTGCCCTGTCCTATCTGTCCTGCCCTGTCCTCTCCTGCCCTGCCCTGCCCTGCCCTGCCCTGTCCTGTCCTGCCCTGTCCTTTCCTATCTGCCCTGCCCTGTCCTGTCCTGTCCTTTCCTATCTGCCCTGGTGTGCCCTGTCCTTTCCTATCTGTCCTGTCCTGTCCTGCCCTGCCTTGTCCTGCCCTATCTGCCCTGCCCACAGAGACACGCCAGGAGAGGCGATGTGGTGACAGGTGATCACCCATCATGCTCTGCTCTCCAGCCTGCAGTAGTGTTCTCAGTAGTGATGGTGTCGGGTTGATTGCGATGAATAAAGTCAGAAATGAGCTTCTTGTGTCCTGGTTTGTGTGCGATGCTGCCCTCTCCGTGCAGGGCAGACAGTGACAGCCCAGGGGCCCAGCTGCTGACTTGGGGATCTGCTCGGGGCTCTGGCCCACGCAGGACTGGCTGAAGATGGTGCCGTGGGTTGTGGGTCAGACGGACGGGCCCGGTGCTGTCCTGGCCCGTCCCATGAGTGTGCAGGTGTGGCCGATTTTCCTCAGGCAGAGAGCTCTCGAATGTCACTCCCCCATCAGGTTAGTTCAATGGGGGAAGAGACCAATCGCTCCTTCACAGCACAGCAGGGAGACAGCAGACCTGGGCATTCCTCCAGGCTTCCTCCGGGAAGCCATGTTATTTTATCATATAGTTTAAAATATCTTATAGTAAATCACATATCACAGAGTATATTGGAGAATTTACTGTATATATCATATAGTTAGCATATTATATATCATACTGTATAATTGTAACCTAACAGCTGCTCATCACCTATGTGGCTGAAGGAACTGAGTCTCTTCAGTCTAGAACAGAGAAGACTGTGAGGAGACTGATACAAGAATTAAGGGACTGTCCTTCACTGACAGACTGAAGGAGCTGAGTCTGTTTAGTCTTGAGCAGAGAAGACTGTGAGGAGACTGATACAAGAATTAAGGGACTGTCCTACACTGACAGGCTGAAGGAGCTGAGTCTGTTTAGTCTTGAACAGAGGAGACTGTGAGGAGACCTGATACAAGTATTAAGGGACTGTCCTACACTGACAGGCTGAAGGAACTGAGTCTCTTTAGTTTTGAGGTGTCATGAACCAGGAGTAGCAAGCAGGAGAGTACACGCTTCTTGGAGTACAGAGCTGTCCACCTGATCAGGATATCCTGGACAGAATATATGCTACACTGGGCCCCCATTACTAAACCACTCAGCACACTGGACACTATCTGCCTGAAGACTGGGGGTGCCCTGTCCACACACTGCACCCCAGCTCCCTGTCCACTCTGCTCCCAGACGCGACTCACTCTGTGTAGATGCCGTACGGGTGATGGGGGCGCACTCGTGCGGGGCTGCGCCGGGGACTTTAGCGCGGTCTTTGGCGCCGTCTGGCGGTGAGCGGGCACAGCTTTTCGGCTAGGAAGATGGCGGAAAGTGACCTGAACGTGGACAGCCTCATCTCTCGGCTCTTGGAAGGTAGGAGAATCGGAGGGTCGGGGCCTCCGTCTTTGTAGCGGATACCGTGAAGGACAGCACGGACAGGTGTGCAGTATGTAGTGTGTCAGCCCCGTTTCGCTGTGCCTGTGTGTCGGGACACGGAAACTCAGGTACGGGGGGGTTGCTGTGCTCACAGCGGCTCACGGACACAAACTCCCACTCGGGAGCGCTTCCCGGCGACTCCGTGTAGTGTACTGGGTGTCTGCCCACGCAGCGAAGCTGGTTCTGACAACGTTAGCCGTGACCGGGCCGGTGGACCGGGCTAGACCGGACCGAGCTGGTGGAGCCTGTTCGCCAGACAGCACCGCCAGAAGCCGGTTTAAACCCGTCTTCTCCCCGGACGCGGAACAGAGAAATAAACACAGGACACGCACCGCAGCTGGAGCTCTCGCGTTTTACTGCTGCTCGGGACGAATGTGAGGGTAATAGCGTGTAAAATGGAGTCGCGATATAAGACTGTAGGAGGCGATATTTTGTGTTTATAAGTGGCCACTTGTTAGTGTATCGATGGCGACGGAGGACTGTGGTCCGTGACGCAACAGGGCAGGGATACGCTAACAAACACTCCCGGAGAGCGGCAGGCCCTGGACAGTAAACACCAAGCAGATGGTCAGTGACAGACTGGACACGGGCAGACCTAGCTGCCCAGAGTGAACCTGTGGTAGCTGCGTTAACCTGTCTCTCCGTGTTGAGCTGTTTTAAGCCCGCTCTTTCTGTGTATTAACCTCTCGCAGTGCCTTGCTGTGTTACCTGTTTCTGCTCTCTCAGTACTTGTTAACTTGTCTATGTACAGTATTAACCTGTCTCTTTCTGTTGTAACCTCTCTGTGTTAACCTCTCTCTCTCTGCATTGATCTCCCTCTCTCTATGTTAACCTGTCTCTCTCTCTGTTTCAACCTCTCTGTGTAGTAACCTGTCTCAATTCAATTCAATTCAAGGTGCTTTATTAGCATGACCGATGGGTACAATCAGTGTTGCCACAGCAAATAAAATAATGAGATTCACATGCAACAACAAAAAATAAAAGTAAAATAAAATCTACAGACATATTACAGACATTTACAACAAAGACATATCATAAAATATTTACATATACTGTAAACATATTGAGCATTATTGGGAGACAGACTCACTGTTCCTCAGGCTCTCTCTCTCTCTCTCTGTTAACCTGTCTCTATTCACCTGTCTCCCTCTCTCTCTGTTAACCTGTCTCTATTCACCTGTCTCCCTCTCTCTCTATGTTAACCTGTCTCCCTCTCTCTATGTTAACCTGTCTCTCTCTCTCAGTGTAGTAACCTGTCTCTATGTTAACCCGTCTCTCTCTCTGCGTGTCCTCCTGTCTCTGTCTCAGTGCGGGGATGTCGCCCAGGGAAGATCGTACAGATGACGGAGGCGGAGGTGCGGGGCCTGTGCCTCAAGTCCAGGGAGATCTTCCTCAGCCAGCCCATCCTGCTGGAGCTGGAGGCCCCACTGAAGATCTGTGGTCAGTGGACTCACACTCACACTCAAGACACGGACGATGAGTTACAGTGTTGCCAATTAACACAACATTTACAGACAGTTACAGACACATCACTGGACTGTCGTATAGTGTACATCAGTTGAGAGTTGGCTCACTGTCTGTTCCTCAGGCTGGGACAGGAGATCACACACTGTATTATTATTATTGAGAGACAGGCTCACTGTCTGTTCCTCAGGCTGGGACAGGAGAACACACACTGTATTATTATTATTGAGAGACAGGCTCACTGTCTGTTCTTCAGACTGGGACAGGAGATCACACTGTATTATTATTGAGAGACAGATTCACTGTCTGTTCCTCAGGCTGGGACAGGAGATCACACACTGTATTATTATTATTGAGAGACAGGCTCACTGTCTGTTCCTCAGGCTGGGACAGGAGATCACACACTGTATTATTATTATTGAGAGACAGGCTCACTGTCTGTTCCTCAGGCTGGGACAGGAGATCACACACTGTATTATTATTATTGAGAGACAGGCTCACTGTCTGTTCCTAAGACTGGGACAGGAGATCACACACTGTATTATTATTATTGAGAGACAGGCTCACTGTCTGTTCCTCAGGCTGGGACAGGAGATCACACACTGTATTATTATTATTGAGAGACAGGCTCACTGTCTGTTCCTAAGACTGGGACAGGAGATCACACACTGTATTATTATTATTGAGAGACAGGCTCACTGTCTGTTCCTCAGACTGGGACAGGAGAACACACACTGTATTATTATTATTGAGAGACAGGCTCACTGTCTGTTCTTCAGACTGGGACAGGATATCACACTGTATTATTATTGAGAGACAGGTTCACTGTCTGTTCCTCAGGCTGGGACAGGAGAACACACACTGTATTATTATTATTGAGAGACAGGCTCACTGTCTGTTCTTCAGACTGGGACAAAAGATCACACACTGTATTATTATTATTGAGAGACAGGCTCACTGTCTGTTCCTCAGGCTGGGACAGGAGATCACACACTGTATTATTATTATTACTGAGAGACAGGTTCACTGTCTGTTCCTCAGGCTGTGTCAGGAGATCACACACTGTCTTATTATTATTATTATTATTATTATTATTATTATTATTATTGAGAGACAGGCTCACTGTCTGTTCCTCAGGCTGGGACAGGAGAACACACACTGTATTATTATTATTGAGAGACAGGCTCACTGTCTGTTCCTCAGGCTGGGACAGGAGATCATACACTGTATTATTATCATTGAGAGACAGGCTCACTGTCTGTTCCTCAGGCTGGGACAGGAGATCACACACTGTAGTATTATTATTGAGAGACAGTCTCACTGTCTGTTCCTCAGGCTGGGACAGGAGATCACACACTGTATTATTATTATTGAGAGACAGGCTCACTGTCTGTTCCTCAGGCTGGGACAGGAGATCACACACTGTATTATTATTATTGAGAGACAGGCTCACTGTCTGTTCTTCAGACTGGGACAGGATATCACACTGTATTATTATTGAGAGACAGGTTCACTGTCTGTTCCTCAGGCTGGGACAGGAGAACACACACTGTATTATTATTATTGAGAGACAGGCTCACTGTCTGTTCCTCAGGCTGGGACAGGAGAACACACACTGTATTATTATTATTGAGAGACAGGCTCACTGTCTGTTCCTCAGGCTGGGACAGGAGATCACACACTGTAGTATTATTATTGAGAGACAGTCTCACTGTCTGTTCCTCAGGCTGGGACAGGAGATCACACACTGTATTATTATTATTGAGAGACAGGCTCACTGTCTGTTCCTCAGGCTGGGACAGGAGATCACACACTGTATTATTATTATTGAGAGAAAGGCTCACTGTCTGTTCCTCGGGCTGGGACAGGAGATCACACACTGTATTATTATTAATACTGAGAGACAGGTTCACTGTCTGTTCCTCAGGCTGGGACAGGAGATCACACACTGTATTATTATTATTGAGAGACAGGCTCACTGTCTGTTCCTCAGGCTGGGACAGGAGAACACACACTGTATTATTATTATTGAGAGACAGGCTCACTGTCTGTTCTTCAGACTGGGACAGGATATCACACTGTATTATTATTGAGAGACAGGTTCACTGTCTGTTCCTCAGGCTGGGACAGGAGAACACACACTGTATTATTATTATTGAGAGACAGGCTCACTGTCTGTTCCTCAGGCTGGGACAGGAGATCACACACTGTAGTATTATTATTGAGAGACAGTCTCACTGTCTGTTCCTCAGGCTGGGACAGGAGATCACACACTGTATTATTATTATTATTGAGAGACAGGCTCACTGTCTGTTCCTCAGGCTGGGACAGGAGATCACACACTGTATTATTATTATTGAGAGAAAGGCTCACTGTCTGTTCCTCGGGCTGGGACAGGAGATCACACACTGTATTATTATTAATACTGAGAGACAGGTTCACTGTCTGTTCCTCAGGCTGGGTCAGGAGATCACACACTGTCTTATTATTATTATTATTATTATTATTATTATTATTATTATTATTATTATTGAGTGACAGGCTCACTGTCTGTTCCTCAAGCTGGGGCAGGAGATCACACTAAATTATTGATCAGCTCTGTGTGCTATCTCTCTCTATGTTATTGATCATTTCTATGTGCTCTCTGTGTGTGTGGTATTGACCAGTTCTGTGTGCTCTCTTTGTGTTATTGATCAGCTCTGTGTGCTCCCTCTCTCCCTGTGTTATTGATCAGCTCTGTGTGCTCTCTGTCTCAGGTGATATCCATGGTCAGTACACAGACCTGCTGCGGCTCTTCGAGTACGGCGGCTTCCCCCCTGAGGCCAACTACCTGTTCCTGGGTGACTATGTGGACCGGGGCAAGCAGTCCTTAGAGACCATCTGCCTGCTGCTGGCCTACAAGATCAAGTACCCTGAGAACTTCTTCCTGCTGCGCGGCAACCACGAGTGCGCCTCCATCAATCGCATCTACGGCTTCTATGACGAGTGTGAGTCACGGGGCGTGAAACTGGGGCTCACGTCTGTCTGGGAGCAGGGTGGACAGGGAGCTGGGTGTGCAGTGTGTGGACAGGGTACCCCCAGTCTTCAGGCAGGTAGTGCCCAGTGTGCTGAGTGGTTTAGTAATGGGGGCCCAGTGTAGTGTATGTTCTGCCCAGGATACCCTGGTCAGGTGGACAGCCCTGTTCTCCAAGAAGGATGATGCATCAAAACTAAAGAGACTCAGTTCCTTCAGTCTGTCAGTGTAGGACAGTCCCTTAAGCCCCAGATTATATCTGGTTGCTCATGTCTGGATTGATTTCAGAGCAGTAAGATTTCTTCTAAAACATGGTAACCAAATTGTACGCAGTATATAAATGAGACCATACCAGTCTGTTACACAATTTTAACCCTTTGAAGAGGGAGGTTAATGTCCATCTCTCTCTGCCTCCTAGGCAAGCGCAGGTTCAACATCAAGCTGTGGAAGACCTTCACAGACTGTTTCAACTGCCTGCCCATTGCCGCCATCATCGATGAGAAGATCTTCTGCTGCCATGGGGGTTAGTGCGTGAACGACTCTTATTTCCTGTCCAGTCGTGTCCAACTTCCTGTCCCATCATGCTGTGGTCTTTTCTTGTAAACTTGTGCGAGCAGTGACAGGACTGACTGCCTCAAATTTAGCAAGAGCTAAAGAGCTAAAGCAAGAGCTTTATTGCCATGATCAATGCCTGGGACAGGAGATCACACACTGGGCTGCAACTGTATTGAATTTCCTTTCCCAGTAGGATTGGAGCATTTTTTGATTCTGGCAGGTGTGGGAATTCTGGGATTAGATTTGTTAATTTGGGGAAGAATGTTTGTCTAATCCCAGAGTATTTCTCACAATGCAGCCGAAGGTGCATCTCTGTCTCTATTTCTCCCCCTGGCAGTGGGAGCACAGCCTGTCCTCTCTGGGCAGCCAGGTCTGCCTGTGTCACCCAGTTTCTATGGCCAGGCTGTGGTCACTGGGTCTGTACTTTGACAGGATCTCTGTTTCTCTTTGTTGTGTCTCGCCCTGTTCGGATACTTAGTGTGTTTTCTGTTGTTGGTCTGGTAGCATTCTAGTCTGTGTTGTATTTATGTGTGTTTGTCCATGAGGGTAGGGTATTGTTGTTTAACTTGTAGTGTGATTTGGTAGACTTTGATGCCCGTTGGTTTAGTTGTGTTGTTGGCATCTCTCTCTCCAGGCCTTTCTCTTGACTGACTCTCTCTCTCCCTCCAGGCCTCTCTCCAGACCTGCAGTCCATGGAGCAGATCCGACGCATCATGAGGCCCACAGACGTCCCGGACACAGGTGTGTGAGGACCAGGCCGGGTGAGAGGCTGTGTCTGAGCCAGACACAGGTGGAGTGTGTCACAACTCCTACCAACACCAGAGAAGATCCCCCTCAGCCAGCTGGTCCTGAGGCTCACTGACACCAGCCAGCCTCAGGACAACACTGCTAGAGCAACACGAATCAAAATCAACCACATCACAACACCACCTCACCCACTGGGACACATACAACACAAAACAAACTGGAATGATGCAGGACTCTTAAACACACAAAACGCAAGAGCTAAGTATCTGACTAGGGTAAGAGACAGCGAGCTCAAATATTCTGAGATAAGACAAACATTCCTCTCCGAAATAATAAATCTAATCCCAAAATTCCCACACCTGCTATGGGGGAAAGTCAGTAGAGCTGCAGCCCAGTGTGTGATCTCCTGTCACAGCCTGAGGAGCAGAGTTAGCCTCTGTTTCTGATGCAAATGTTGTGTTTCTGCCATGGCAGCAGTGTAATTCATCAGTCATGGCAGCCAGGCACTGTCTCAATAAAAGCCCCTCTCTCTGTCCCAGGACTGCTGTGTGACCTGCTGTGGTCAGATCCCGATAAGGATGTCCAGGGCTGGGGGGAGAATGACCGCGGGGTCTCCTTCACCTTCGGGGCTGATGTGGTCAGCAAGTTTCTTAACCGGCATGACCTGGATCTCATCTGTAGAGCACATCAGGTATGTACAGACATGTGTATATATATCTCCACTGTGTGTGTACACTGGACAGCATCTGTAGAGCACATCAGGTACTGTACAGACGTGTGTGTATGTATATATATCTCCACTGTGTGTGTACACTAGATAGCATCTGTAGAGCACATCAGGTATGTACAGACGTGTGTATACAGTATATATCTCCACTGTGTGTGTACACTGGACAGCATCTGTAGAGCACGTCAGGTACTGCACAAAAGTGTATACAGTATATCTCCACTGTGTGTGATGTTGTGTAGTGTTGTCTATTGTTGTGTTTCTATGTTGCAGAAGACAGGTGTGTATTGAGCAGTGACTTGATGTACAGTGTTGTGTGTTGTGTTTCCAGGTTGTGGAGGATGGGTACGAGTTCTTTGCGAAGAGGCAGCTGGTCACTCTGTTCTCGGCTCCTAATTACTGCGGAGAATTCGACAACGCGGGCGGCATGATGAGTGTGGACGAGTCGCTCATGTGCTCCTTCCAGGTGACCAGCACAGAGGGCCCAGTCAGTGATGGGGGAGGGTAGAGGGCAGAGGTCAGGTTAGGAGTTAGTGACAGGGAGAGGTCAAAGGGGAGAGGTCATGTCAGATGTGCAGGTGTGATAGTGACTGGGATTTCAGAGGGGAAAGGTGAGATTAGGTGTGACAGTGACTGGGAGAGGCAGAGGGGAGAGGTGAGATTAGGTGTGACAGTGACTGGGAGAGGCGAGATTAGGTGTGACAGTGACTGGGAGAGGCAGAGGGGACAGGTGAGATTAGGTGTGACCGTGACTGGGAGAGGTGAGATTAGGTGTGACAGTGACTCGGAGAGGCAGAGGGGACAAGTGAGATTAGGTGTGACCGTGACTGGGAGAGGCCGAGGGGAGAGGTCAGAGACTGTTGCTGTCAGTAAAACCATACACCTTGACAGGAGCTGCTGACCCCTGCTCTCTCCTCCTCAGATCCTGAAGCCATCAGAGAAGAAGGCCAAGTACCAGTATGGAGGAGTGAACTCGGGGCGCCCTGTCACGCCACCCCGCACTGCCAACGCCCCCAAGAAGAGGTGAGCGGTGCGGCCAGACTGCCGCCCCTCTTCCTCCTCTTTTTCTTCTACCCCAGACACGTGCTGCACCCCGACAGTCTCTGCTCCAGTCGGGGCGTGTCGGCGCTGCTGGGGGAGCAGTGTGTCCTGTCCTTGCTGACTGACCAATTGACTGCTCTCTGTTGCTGTCTGGGCACCCTGCTCCTCCTCGCCTGCTCTTCCTGCCTGTACAGACACGCTGCTGAGACCATGTCGGTTCTGCGTTTCTCCTTTGGTACTTCATCATTTCAGCTTCTCAGCGCAGCAGGGAGAGGCACCTCTGACCCTCTCCACCCTGTGGCCTCAGGGCAGCTGCGGTAATTAGTGAGACTGGAATCTGTCCCCGGCTGGGCAGGGGCTCATCCTGGCCAGTCTCTGCCTTGGGCTGTATTGAGGTCACAGTGTCTTTGTGAATGAGGGGTCACTTGAGTCACACAGGGGTCTGTGGGCTCTGAGGCCCAGAGAGACAGAGACAGGGCTGGGAGCTGTGGGACAGGTGACAGGTGATTGGGACTGAGAGAGTGAGGAGCTGACAGGATGAGGAGAGTGAGGAGTTAGGGGGGTCAGGGTGAGGAGTCAGGGGTGACGGGGACTGAGAGGGTGAGGAGTCGGGAGTGTCAGGGTGAGGAGTCAGGGGTGACGGGGCCTGAGAGGGTGAGGAGTCAGGGGTGTCAGGGGTGACGGGGACTGAGAGGGTGAGGACTCGGGAGTCAGGGTGAGGAGAGTGAGGAGTCAGGGCTGACAGAGGGTGAGGAGTCAGGGGTGAGAAGGATTGAGAGGGTGAGGAGTCAGAGATAATGGGGTGAGGGGGAGTGAGGAGACACTGGGAAGGGGAGAGAAGGGTGGGAGAAGTAGTGTGAGGGTGTGGTGGGGAGACAGTGTTGAGGTAGTTCTGGTACAGTGAGAAAGCTCATGACTGACGCTCTGGCCCTCAGAGCTTGCTGTGGAAGTGTGTGTCTGAGAGCTGTGGGCTGGCAGCAGAACGTTAGCCTGCACTGGTACGGGGAGAGCGTGGCAGAGAGAGCTGTCCCATCCAGGGCAGGAGGAGACGCCCCTGGCTCCTGTGTGACCGAGTGTCCGGGCTGAGCGAGATAGAAGTGTTCAGTGTTCAGTGTTGTTGACTTCCTGAGTGGGCCTGCGCCTCTTCCTGGCCCCTGTGCTCTCTCTGCGTCACGTCAAGAGTCAGAGACGTCGGCCTGGGTTGTGTCTCACGCAGCGTGCAACACCAACAGCGACCAGAAGCGACCATCCCACTGCGTTATGTTTCTTCACATACTTTGTCTTGTTTGTGTTTTTGGATTTTTCTGGGGGTAAACTGTAAGAAACACTGTTTTGAGATTTGTACCAGTTAGTTTTGAAGTCTTTGGTTTCAATAAATGTAACAGAGTGGGGTAAGACTGCCTGTCTGCTCTTTTATTTCCTGATGGCCTGTCGGTGTGCACACAGCAGATACAGCCCTGCACGTCTGCAGACACCCTGGCCTCCTGCCCTGCTCTACAAGGCCAAGAGCTTGCGTACACAGTCTTATCCATCGCATTCCCACTTAGAGCTGTTACACTACACTACAGAGAGATACAGTCACTCCACTGCTCTGTCCTGTAGGGGAGAGAGATACAGTCACCCCACTGCTCTGTCCTGTAGGGGAGAGAGATACAGTCACCCCACTGCTCTGTCCTGTAGGGGAGAGAGATAGTCACCCCACTGCTCTGTCCTGTAGGGGGGAGAGATACAGTCACTCCACTGCTCTGTCCTGTAGGGGGAGAGATACAGTCACCCCACTGCTCTGTCCTGTAGGGGGGAGAGATAGTCACTCCACTGCTCTGTCCTGTAGGGGGGGGGAGATACAGTCACCCCACTGCTCTGTCCTGTAGGGGGGAGAGATAGTCACTCCACTGCTCTGTCCTGTAGGGGGGGGGAGATACAGTCACCCCACTGCTCTGTCCTGTAGGGGAGAGAGATAGTCACTCCACTGCTCTGTCCTGTAGGGGGGAGAGATAGTCACTCCACTGCTCTGTCCTGTAGGGGGAGAGATAGAGTCACCCCACTGCTCTGTCCTGTAGGGGGGAGAGATAGTCACTCCACTGCTCTGTCCTGTAGGGGGGGGGAGATACAGTCACCCCACTGCTCTGTCCTGTAGGGGAGAGAGATAGTCACCCCACTGCTCTGTCCTGTAGGGGGAGAGATACAGTCACCCCACTGCTCTGTCCTGTAGGGGGGAGAGATAGTCACTCCACTGCTCTGTCCTGTAGGGGGGAGAGATAGTCACTCCACTGCTCTGTCCTGTAGGGGGAGAGATACAGTCACCCCACTGCTCTGTCCTGTAGGGGAGAGAGATAGTCACCCCACTGCTCTGTCCTGTAGGGGGAGAGATACAGTCACCCCACTGCTCTGTCCTGTAGGGGGGAGAGATAGTCACTCCACTGCTCTGTCCTGTAGGGGGGAGAGATAGTCACCCCACTGCTCTGTCCTGTAGGGGGGAGAGATAGTCACTCCACTGCTCTGTCCTGTAGGGGGGGGAGATACAGTCACTCCACTGCTCTGTCCTGTAGGGGGAGTGTGACAGCTTGTCTCCAGCTATTACTATTGAGCAACTTTACTGCGAAACTTTTATTCAGCAAGTGGCAAAAGCAATGAAACAAATCCTGAAACAAAAAACATGAATTATTCCTGTAAACAAATTTGGTCCTTTATTAACATATAAAAGTTCAATCAGCGAGAGCAGGCAGAAGGTGCATATGAAATTATCATAATAATTTATCATAAAGTCACAGTGTCTTCTGTTGCTGTGAAGGAGGATGAGAATAAGGGACTTTTCTCAGTCAGGAAAGGGGTACAGGTCCTGCAGACACATTCTGCCTCGAGCCAGGGGCACCAGGGGACCAGACGGGGGTGGAGGGGTCAGGGTTCGGCCCAGGGCTCAGTGACAGCGGTCAGTCAAGGGAGAAGGGGTCAGGGGTCAGGCCCAGGGCTCAGTGACAGTGGTCGGTCAGGGGTAGGGCCCAGGGCTCAGTGACAGCGGTCACACAGGGGAGAAGGGGTCAGTCAGGGGTTGGGCCCAGGGCTCAGTGACAGTGGTCAGTCAGGGGAGAAGGGGTCAGGGGTCAGGCCCAGGGCTCAGTGAAGTGACAGTGGTCAGTCAGGGGAGAAGGGGTCAGGGTTCGGCCCAGGGCTCAGTGACAGCGGTCACACAGGGGAGAAGGGGTCAGTCAGGGGTTGGCCCCAGGGCTCAGTGACAGTGGTCAGTCAGAGAGCAGTGCCTTCTTGACAGCCTCCGGCACACGGCTGGTGTAGTACTCGTGGTTCTGCAGGGTGGCCAGCACCCCCGTAGAATTCATGTGCTTCACGTGGCGGTCGTACCGATAAGCTTTGCCATGGATATCGGTCAGCTTCCCTACAGAGGGAGAGAGAGGGGTCAGCACCGAGCTGAGGGCCGAGGGCCAGGGAGACGCAAACAGCAGACGTGTCTCACCCCCCACGGCGTGCAGGATGGCCTCAGGGGCGCAGGTGTCCCACTTCTTACATCCCGGACTGGCAAACACATAGGCAGAGGCCTTGCCCTCCACCAGCTGGATAATCTGCAGAGAGGCAGGGAGAAGAGGCTTCTACACACAGGCACCAGACTCAGAGAGGTCAGGGGGAGGGAGGGGCTCAGAGAGGGGGCCGGACGAGAGGGGCATGACTCCGCCCACAGTGGAAGTAGAGCTCCGCCCCCAGCACCTCACCTTGTTTCCTGCCCCGCCCACTCTGATCACATCATGCGGCTGCATGGCTTGGACACACTCCGTCACCAGCTTGTTGCTATGGGAACGGGTCGTTGTGATGATGCGCTGCCCTCCCGGCACCTCCTGCAGCTGGAAACCGAAAGAGCCCAATCCCAGCATGCCCCACAGTGTCCGCCCGAGAGCAGCTCCTGGGCCCAGCTACAGGGAGAAGGAATAGCAAGGGGATCAGGGTGGGGAAGAGATAGGAGATGATCACAGCAGAGCACTGTAACAGTGCGAGAGACCGGTGGGTACGTCTTCCTCTGGCTGGAACGCTGCGAGTATCTATCTGGAGACCCGAGAGCAGCTGCTGTACCTGATAGTTGTAGAAGGGCTGGTTGATCACTCCAGCGATGGCTGTCCCATTGTATGCAATACCAATCAGCACGGTCACGTGATCCAGGAGTCCTGGAACACAGTGTAACATCATCATGTCAAGTGAAGGATCCCTCACCCACCCTGCTCGAACCCTTCTCACCCCAACTGCACCCACCCTGCTCGAACCCTTCTCACCCGGACTGCACCCACCCTGCTCGAACCCTTCTCACCCGGACTGCACCCACCCTGCTCGAACCCTTCTCATCCCGACTGCACCTACCCTGCTCGAACCCTTCTCACCCCAACTACACCCACCCTGCTCGAACCCTTCTCACCTGGACTGCACCCACCCTGCTCGAACCCTTCTCACCCGGACTGCACCCACCCTGCTCGAACCCTTCTCACCCGGACTGCACCTACCCTGCTCGAACCCTTCTCACCCCAACTACACCCACCCTGCTCGAACCCTTCTCACCTGGACTGCACCCACCCTGCTCGAACCCTTCTCACCTGGACTGCACCCACCCTGCTCGAACCCTTCTCACCCGGACTGCACCCACCCTGCTCGAACCCTTCTCACCCGGACTGCACCCACCCTGCTCGAACCCTTCTCATCCCGACTGCACCCACCCTGCTCGAACCCTTCTCACCCGGACTGCACCCACCCTGCTCGAACCCTTCTCACCCGGACTGCACCCACCCTGCTCGAACCCTTCTCACCCGGACTGCACCCACCCTGCTCGAACCCTTCTCATCCCGACTGCACCTACCCTGCTCGAACCCTTCTCACCCCGACTACACCCACCCTGCTCGAACCCTTCTCACCCGGACTGCACCCACCCTGCTCGAACCCTTCTCACCCGGACTGCACCCACCCTGCTCGAACCCTTCTCATCCCGACTGCACCCACCCTGCTCGAACCCTTCTCACCCGCACTGTAGGCACCCTGCTCGAACCCTTCTCATCCCGACTGCACCCACCCTGCTCGAACCCTTCTCACCCGGACTGCACCCACCCTGCTCGAACCCTTCTCACCCGGACTGCACCCACCCTGCTCGAACCCTTCTCACCCCGACTGCACCCACCCTGCTCGAACCCTTCTCATCCCGACTGCACCCACCCTGCTCGAACCCTTCTCACCCGGACTGCACCCACCCTGCTCGAACCCTTCTCACCCGGACTGCACCCACCCTGCTCGAACCCTTCTCACCCCGACTGCACCCACCCTGCTCGAACCCTTCTCATCCCGACTGCACCCACCCTGCTGGAACCCTTCTCACCCGCACTGTAGGCACCCTGCTCGAACCCTTCTCACCCCAACTGCACCCACCCTGCTCGAACCCTTCTCACCCCCACTGCACCCACCCTGCTCGAACCCTTCTCACCCGGACTGCACCTACCCTGCTCGAACCCTTCTCATCCCGACTGCACCCACCCTGCTCGAACCCTTCTCACCCGGACTGCACCCACCCTGCTCGAACCCTTCTCATCCCGACTGCACCCACCCTGCTCGAACCCTTCTCACCCGCACTGTAGGCACCCTGCTCGAACCCTTCTCACCCCAACTGCACCCACCCTGCTCGAACCCTTCTCACCCGGACTGCACCCACCCTGCTCGAACCCTTCTCACCCGGACTGCACCCACCCTGCTCGAACCCTTCTCACCCGGACTGCACCCACCCTGCTCGAACCCTTCTCACCCGGACTGCACCCACCCTGCTCGAACCCTTCTCATCCCGACTGCACCTACCCTGCTCGAACCCTTCTCACCCCAACTACACCCACCCTGCTCGAACCCTTCTCACCTGGACTGCACCCACCCTGCTCGAACCCTTCTCACCCGGACTGCACCCACCCTGCTCGAACCCTTCTCATCCCGACTGCACCCACCCTGCTCGAACCCTTCTCACCCGGACTGCACCCACCCTGCTCGAACCCTTCTCACCCGGACTGCACCCACCCTGCTCGAACCCTTCTCATCCCGACTGCACCTACCCTGCTCGAACCCTTCTCACCCCAACTACACCCACCCTGCTCGAACCCTTCTCACCTGGACTGCACCCACCCTGCTCGAACCCTTCTCACCCGGACTGCACCCACCCTGCTCGAACCCTTCTCATCCCGACTGCACCCACCCTGCTCGAACCCTTCTCACCCGCACTGTAGGCACCCTGCTCGAACCCTTCTCATCCCGACTGCACCCACCCTGCTCGAACCCTTCTCACCCGCACTGTAGGCACCCTGCTCGAACCCTTCTCACCCGCACTGTAGGCACCCTGCTCGAACCCTTCTCATCCCGACTGCACCCACCCTGCTCGAACCCTTCTCACCCCGACTGCACCCACCCTGCTCGAACCCTTCTCACCCGGACTGCACCCACCCTGCTCGAACCCTTCTCACCCGGACTGCACCCACCCTGCTCGAACCCTTCTCACCCCGACTGCACCCACCCTGCTCGAACCCTTCTCACCCGGACTGCACCCACCCTGCTCGAACCCTTCTCACCCCGACTGCACCCACCCTGCTCGAACCCTTCTCATCCCGACTGCACCCACCCTGCTGGAACCCTTCTCACCCGCACTGTAGGCACCCTGCTCGAACCCTTCTCACCCCAACTGCACCCACCCTGCTCGAACCCTTCTCACCCCCACTGCACCCACCCTGCTCGAACCCTTCTCACCCCCACTGCACCCACCCTGCTCGAACCCTTCTCACCCGGACTGCACCCACCCTGCTCGAACCCTTCTCATCCAGACTGCACCCACCCTGCTCGAACCCTTCTCACCCCGACTGCACCCACCCTGCTCGAACCCTTCTCACCCCGACTGCACCCACCCTGCTCGAACCCTTCTCACCCCAACTGCACCCACCCTGCTCGAACCCTTCTCACCCCGACTGCACCCACCCTGCTCGAACCCTTCTCACCCGGACTGCACCCACCCTGCTCGAACCCTTCTCACCCCAACTGCACCCACCCTGCTCGAACCCTTCTCACCCGGACTGCACCCACCCTGCTCGAACCCTTCTCATCCCGACTGCACCCACCCTGCTCGAACCCTTCTCACCCGGACTGCACCCACCCTGCTCGAACCCTTCTCACCCCAACTGCACCCACCCTGCTCGAACCCTTCTCACCCCAACTGCACCCACCCTGCTCGAACCCTTCTCACCCGGACTGCACCCACCCTGCTCGAACCCTTCTCACCCCAACTGCACCCACCCTGCTCGAACCCTTCTCATCCGGACTGTAGGCACTCTGCTCCTCCCACTCTAAGGCTTGTCAAGTGTAGTCTAGTATTGTGTATTGTTGTGTTTCCAGGTTGTAGAGAAACGGTGTGTATTGCTGTGTTTCCAGGTTGTAGAGAACGGGTGTGTAGTGTTGTGTATTGCTGTGTTTCCAGGTTGTAGGGAACGGGTGTGTAGTGTTGTGTATTGCTGTGTTTCCAGGTTGTAGAGAACGGGTGTGTAGTGTTGTGTACTGCTGTGTTTCCAGGTTGTAGAGAACGGGTGTGTAGTGTTGTGTATTGCTGTGTTTCCAGGTTGTAGAGAAAGGGTGTGTAGTGTTGTGTATTGCTGTGTTTCCAGGTTGTAGAGAACGGGTGTGTAGTGTTGTGTACTGCTGTGTTTCCAGGTTGTAGAGAACGGGTGTGTAGTGTTGTGTATTGCTGTGTTTCCAGGTTGTAGAGAAAGGGTGTGTAGTGTTGTGTATTGCTGTGTTTCCAGGTTGTACAGAACGGGTGTGTATTGTTGTGTACTGCTGTGCTTCCAGGTTGTAGAGACAGCTGTGCTCTTATTGTGTGTGTTGAGACAAGGGGGCACAGTGTCCTCTCTCCCCCCCTGACCTGGGCTCTGATCACAGCACTAGAGCTCACTGCAGCACAGCAGGGACTGGAGGAGACAGCGAGGAGATCCCAGCACCCCAATCACAGACCCCAGTCTTCACTCCCACCAGGGCTCCCCCAGACACAGGCTTTCAGCCCCAGTCATGCCTGAACGTCACTATTCCACTGCTGACATGCAGACAGACTGGATCTTTCACCAGCTCAGACAGGAGTTCACAGCACGTGCAGCACACCTGTCTCGCAGAAACCAGGCGCAGTGGGCGATGATGAATACTGTGCTCTCCAGGAGAGGCGCTATATAAATAAGAGCTGATGGATCCAACTTACCCTCAGTGTACTCCTTGGTGCCGTCCAGAGGATCGACCCACACCACCAGCTGAGAGAGAGAACTGGAGTGAAACTGCTGAACTCTACAGCACACTGTTCCCCTCTCTCACTCTCACACTGCTGAACTCTACAGCACACTGTTCCCCTCTCTCACTCTCTCACACTGCTGAACTCTACAGCACACTGTTCCCCTCTCTCACTCTCTCACACTGCTGAACTCTACAGCACACTGTTCCCCTCTCTCACTCTCACACTGCTGAACTCTACAGCACACTGTTCCCCTCTCTCACTCTCTCACACTGCTGTACTCTACAGCACACTGTTCCCCTCTCTCACTCTCTCACACTGCTGTACTCTACAGCACACTGTTCCCCTCTCTCACTCTCTCACACTGCTGTACTCTACAGCACACTGTTCCCCTCTCTCACTCTCACACTGCTGTACTCTACAGCACACTGTTCCCCTCTCTCACTCTCTCACACTGCTGTACTCTACAGCACACTGTTCCCCTCTCTCACTCTGTCACACTGCTGAACTCTACAGCACACTGTTCCCCTCTCTCACTGCTGTACTCTACAGCACACTGTTCCCCTCTCTCACTCTGTCACACTGCTGTACTCTACAGCACACTGTTCCCCTCTCTCACTCTGTCACACTGCTGAACTCTACAGCACACTGGTCCCCTCTCTCACTCTCTCACACTGCTGTACTCTACAGCACACTGTTCCCCTCTCTCACTCTCTCACACTGCTGTACTCTACAGCACACTGTTCCCCTCTCTCACTCTCTCACACTGCTGTACTCTACAGCACACTGTTCCCCTCTCTCACTCTCTCACACTGCTGTACTCTACAGCACACTGTTCCCCTCTCTCACTCTGTCACACTGCTGAACTCTACAGCACACTGTTCCCCTCTCTAACTCTCTCACACTGCTGTACTCTACAGCACACTGTTCCCCTCTCTCACTCTGTCACACTGCTGTACTCTACAGCACACTGTTCCCCTCTCTCACTCTGTCACACTGCTGTACTCTACAGCACACTGTTCCCCTCTCTCACTCTCTCACACTGCTGTACTCTACAGCACACTGTTCCCCTCTCTCACTCTCACACTGCTGTACTCTACAGCACACTGTTCCCCTCTCTCACTCTCTCACACTGCTGTACTCTACAGCACACTGTTCTAAGCCAGGGTCTCTCACTCTCACCTCCTCCTCTCTCAGGCCGCTGTACTCTGCAGGACAGTGTTTCTTCAGGACCTCCTCAGACTGCCTGCTCTCAATCAGGTCCTCCTCCACCTCCTCAGGAAGAAGATCCTGGACAGATGGAGAGAGAGGCAGAGTTTTATGGTTTTATCTGATTCTACACGTCAAACCTTCACCAGATTAATCTGGAATCACTATTACTCTGAAGTCATTTGGCTGATCAGACAGAGGTGAGGCAGAGAGATCAGTCACTGGGAGACAGAGATCGGACCAGCAGAGACTCATACAGAGAGTGATGAAAAACGAATACATTAATACACTAATAGACAGACGGACTGACCTCCTCTCCGATGATGGTGATGGTGGGGAAACTACGAGACAGCGAGGCGACGATACTCTTCTGAACCAGTCGATCAGCCTGAGTCTGCAGGTCACTGGCCCCAGTCTGAGAGGACAACAGCAGGAGCACAGCTGTCTGATCAGTCCGCACATAACAGGATTTTCAAAGCAGGACAGCAGCTACCTGCCCCAGTCTGACAGGACAGCAGCTACCTGCCCCAGTCTGATAGGACAGCAGCTACCTGCCCCAGTCTGACAGGACAGCAGCTACCTGCCCCAGTCTGACAGGACAGCAGCTACCTGCCCCAGTCTGACAGGAGGCAGGACAACAGCTAACTGCCCCAGTCTGGCAGGACAACAGCTAAAGATTAGCTACAATGACTAAAACACACAATTAACAATGATAAATCCTAAGTAAAGGATCAAGGCACATAACACAGACATGGGGAGAAAGAAAACAAAGATATCCATCCAGTTGATAAAATGATCCATTCTCCCATCTTGAAAGTGTTTTATCCAGTACGGGGTGTGTGGGGAGACCGAGCCTGTGCTGGCAAGCAAGGCAGGAGACACAGGGCACACACTCACACACAGTCACACCAGGGCCACTTCTACCTGAAGCCAGCATGTCTTTGGACTGCAGGAGGAAACCCATGCAAACACAGGGAGAACATACAAACTCCACACAGACAGCACCCAGGAACTGAATCCAGGGCTCCAGCACTGTAAGGCTACAATGCTAACAACTTACCAATACAATTGTAACAAATACTTTCATTTTGTGGAATTTAGACAGAAGATATACAATTCAATTTTTTCCACACCAAAGACCATCCTAAATCCCTTCTTCCCTCTCCCATTCCCCCTCCCAAATCCCTTCTTCCCTCTCCCATTCCCCCTTCCCAAATCCCTCCTTCCCTCTCCCATTCCTCCTCCCAAATCCCTTCTTCTCTCTCCCATTCCCCCTTCCCAAATCCCTGGTTCCCTCTCCCATTCCCCCTTCTCAAATCCCTCCTTCCTTCTCCCATTCCCCCTTCCCAAATCCCTCCTTCCTTCTCCCATTCCCCGCTCCCAAATCTCCCCTTCCCTCTCCCATTCCCCCCTCCCAAATCCCTTCCTCCCTCTCCCTTTCCCTCCTCCCAAATCCCTTCCTCCCTTTCTCTTCCCTCCTTCCCTGTCACTCTCCCATTCCTCCCCTCCCAAATCTCTCTGAGCTCTACAGGGACACTGAGCCCTGATTAACAGCCTTACTGCAACCTGCTGTAAATGAAAGAACATCTTAGGACACAGCTGACTTGGATTTCGGAAGGGAAGGTCTTGTTTCACCGGTTTGTCAGAATTCAGGAGATAACACGACTGCAGCCAGGTTCATTTGTTTGCCCGGGTTGCAGCTGTGATCAGAGCCATTGGCACGGATACAATCCGCTTCTTGTCTGGGCTGGAATGACCACACAGGAAGCAGGTGCCTTTGGTGATGTCACTGTGTCAGGCACGTACACACACACACACACACACACACACACACACACGATGTTTGAGGTTCTCCACCTCTGTCCCATCACACAGCTCCTGCCTGACAACGTCACAGATCGAGTTTCTCTGCACGATCGCTGGAAAGTGATCCACACAGGAAGGAGGAAGATACAGACAGGAGCAGCGGGATGGTACACACGACAAGAGACATGAGTCTTCGTGGGGATGCTGATGTGTCCTCATCAAGACAATGTGGAGAAGCAACTGAACCTCAAACTAAAAGCTTGGTGACAGAGCAGTGATCCAGTGATCCTCTACCGCTACAACACACTAGAATACAATAACCTCATTTAGAGCACCGTGTCCAGTTTTGGTCATCATACCATGAAAATGATAATACCAGAAAGAGTTCAGAGAACAGCAACAATGATTGCTGGTCTTGGAGGACAGTAGAATACCGACAATTTGTACTGTTGTTGAGAACAGAGGAGATTGAGAGATCGAATTAAATTCAGGAGATTTTAAAAGTTTCCAGGTTTACCAAAGCTAAATGGGAGTCCATTAACAATGAGAGTGGGAACACACGTGTGTCATGTACCGCGGGCTCCAAAACACGCGGGCTCTGACAGCTGTGACGGCCTGTGTCCTCTCTCTCTCACCTTCTCCACGATGCCCAGATCTCCGCTGTGCAGCACCTTGCGCACGATGCTGCCGGCTCTCTCCGCCACCATGAAGGCCGAGGCCACCACCCGCATCACTGCCGGACTGGACGCCATCCTGAGACACACTGAGAGACAGCCAGGTCAGCTGGAGAGGAGGGCGGCAGGAGGAAAGATCATCTTCAGCAGTACACAGGGACACTGTACAGAGCTGGCACCACAGTTTAGGACACTGCACAGAGCTGGCACCGCAGTACAGGGACACTGCACAGAGCTGGCACCGCCGTACAGGGACACTGCACAGAGCTGGCACCACAGTACAGGACACTGCACAGAGCTGACACCTCAGTACAGGACACTGCACAGAGCTGACACCACAGTACAGGGACACTGCACAGAGCTGGCACCGCAGCACAGGACACTGCACAGAGCTGACACCGCAGCACAGGGACACTGCACAGAGCTGACACCGCAGCACAGGACACTGCACAGAGCTGGCACCGCAGCACAGGACACTGCACAGAGCTGACACCGCAGTACAGGACACTGCACAGAGCTGGCACCACAGTACAGGGACACTCCCCAGAGCTGACACCGCAGTACAGGACACTGCACAGAGCTGGCACCACAGTACAGGGACACTGCACAGAGCTGACACCGCAATACAGGGACACTGCACAGAGCTAGCACCGCAGTACAGGGACACTCCCTAGAGCTGACACCACAGTACAGGGACACTGCACAGAGCTGGCACCACAGTACAGGGACACTGCACAGAGCTGGCACCACAGTACAGGACACTGCACAGAGCTGGCACAACAGTACAGGGACACTGCACAGAGCTGGCACCACAGTACAGGACACTGCACAGAGCTGACACCGCAATACAGGGACACTGCACAGAGCTAGCAGACAGTATAGTGACCTTGGGTGTGAGGTTTAAATCTATTGTGGTGAAATCGGTAATTTGCAATCACAGTACAGTGATGATTACACACTAACCACAGCACCTCCTGTTTCTCAATGGTGTGTGTGTGTGTCCGTCACTGGAACCCCACAGACACACAGCTCTGAGCTGCTCCTGACTACATTAGAAATTAGTTTCTTTTTTCATTTCACGCACACTGTTGGCATAGACCACCATTTAGATCTGAAATGTCTCCCACCAACCCATTTCCTAAACTATCTGTTAAAAGTTTCAGAAGAAACAGAAATAATCCTGTTCAGACAGGTGAGTTGAGAACGACAGGGGGTCACAGTCAGATATTTCAGCATCACTGCAAGTTCTGATCTAATCCGCCTGGTGAGCATGAGATCGGGCTTCATTCCCGGGGTTCTGTCAGACTTGTCTCTGACTCCTGTGACACTCGACTACTGTCAGCCTTGTGTCTTCAGTGACCATAGCTCTCAGACACCTGGAGGGACTGATCTCTTCTGAATTGTTCAGCAAACGATTAGCTTTCTAACACGCATACGGCATGTTTTCTCCGGTCCTTACAGCCAATTACTCGAATCATTCCCATCGTTAAAGGTACAGTCGCCTATAAACACCCCAGAGCCTCGTTAGAACTACAAGCGTGCCATGAGTTAAATAATCACACCAGATCTGTAACAGAGAGCTCAGCAAGTCCAGTGCAGAACACTCCTCGCCCTCCAGAAGCCCTGACCCGACCTGTCGGCACAGCGCAGAGACCCGGTTTAACCCAGACTGTGTTCACACTGCCTGGACCTCCTCAGACCCTCCAGACACTTCAGACAGCTGAGTTATTTTACATTTTATTTTAAAATCAGTTTATGCATTTTAGAAACTTTTAAGCAAATCAAGATAGACCACGTAAATTTCTTGAGGTGTTTCCTGTACTTTTACAGGTCCAGCACTGTGTGCGTAGTTGTGTCGGACTGACGACTGTATTTAGTATCTGAAAACGGACGGACTCTGGACGCTGGACTCACTCGCGGTCACCGTGCTGACGGACAGGTGCGCTGTAGCCACGGAGCTTCTCGCTGGCCATCCCGGGCAGCTGGGCACCAGGAGCAGTGACCACTGCCGAGAGGGCCGCCCGGCGTGCGCTCCGCCCGGAGGTAACAGGTCAACACCTGCTGCCTTCAGGTCCACCGGACCTGCTCAACACCTTATCACACTGCTACGGCACTGCAGTGTATCTATTTCACCGTGACACCGCGCTATCCCACAGTAATCGCGCTGTCCTGTGGGTGTGAATAAGGAAAACTCACCGAGTTTGCCGACTGCAGTTACAGACTTGACAGAGGGAGCCGATCAATGCTGATCCGGGAGAGTCCGGGCTGTTAGTGCCGGGAGCGGCACTCAAAGCCACAGTCTTAGTTCCCAGCCGGAAACTGTACCGAAGGGGACTGCGCAATCACACACCAGCTTCCCGTCACTTCTCCGGGTCCTAATGTTAAAAGTGTCACTGCAAATCCCGCAGCAGCTGTCGGTACTGCATATTTCTATTTTCGACGGACATCGAGTCTTAGTGTTTGTTACAATTGCCTTAAAAATAAAAAAAACAATATCCCGTACATGGGACAGCATAAAAACAAAATTTGTTACAATCCAAGAAGACTATTCGGATCATCTAGCCTTTCTGTATTGGGAAATTAATCGATCCCTCTCACCCATCCGTTTCTGGGATGAAGCAGGGTATCGGCTTCAACAACACAGTAGAGTAAACCGTTCCATACTTCCACAACCCGTTGTGTGAACAAGTGCCACCTGTTCTCACTTTTAAATATCACTCTCCTGTGTCTCTGCTGTAGACAGTGTGTCTCCTGTGTGTGCAGTCAGGAGCAGCTCAGAGCTGTGTCTCTGCTGTAGACAGTGTGTCTCCTGTGTGTGCAGTCAGTAGCAGGTCAGTGCTGTGTCTCTGCTGTAGACAGTGTGTCTCCTATGTGTGCAGTCAGGAGCAGCTCAGAGCTGTGTCTCTGCTGGAGACAGTGTGTCTCCTGTGTGTGCAGTCAGGAGCAGCTCAGAGCTGTGTCTCTGCTGTAGACAGTGTGTCCCCTGTGTGTGCAGTCAGGAGCAGCTCAGAGCTGTGTGTCTGCTGGAGACAGTGTGTCTCCTGTGTGTGCAGTCAGGAGCAGCTCAGAGCTGTGTCTCTGCTGGAGACAGTGTGTCTCCTGTGTGTGCAGTCAGGAGCAGGTCAGCGCTGTGTCTCTGCTGTAGACAGTGTGTCTCCTGTGTGTGCAGTCAGAAGCAGCTCAGAGCTGTGTTCTGCTGTAGACAGTGTGTCTCCTGTGTGTGCAGTCAGGAGCAGCTCAGAGCTGTGTCTCTGCTGGAGACAGTGTGTCTCCTGTGTGTGCAGTCAGGAGCAGCTCAGAGCTGTGTCTCTGCTGGAGACAGTGTGTCTCCTGTGTGTGCAGTCAGGAGCAGCTCAGAGCTGTGTCTCTGCTGTAGACAGTGTGTCTCCTGTGTGTGCAGTCAGGAGCAGCTCAGAGCTGTGTCTCTGCTGTAGACAGTGTGTCTCCTGTGTGTGCAGTCAGGAGCAGGTCAGCGCTGTGTCTCTGCTGTAGACAGTGTGTCTCCTGTGTGTGCAGTCAGGAGCAGCTCAGAGCTGTGTCTCTGCTGGAGACAGTGTGTCTCCTGTGTGTGCAGTCAGTAGCAGGTCAGCGCTGTGTCTCTGCTGTAGACAGTGTGTCTCCTGTGTGTGCAGTCAGGAGCAGCTCAGAGCTGTGTCTCTGCTGGAGACAGTGTGTCTCCTGTGTGTGCAGTCAGGAGCAGCTCAGAGCTGTGTCTCTGCTGGAGACAGTGTGTCTCCTGTGTGTGCAGTCAGGAGCAGCACAGAGCTGTGTCTCTGCTGGAGACAGTGTGTCTCCTGTGTGTGCAGTCAGTCAGCAGCTCAGAGCTGTGTCTCTGCTGTAGACAGTGTGTACTGTTGCCTGTGTGTGGAGTCAGGAGCAGCTTAGAGTCAAATGTTTAAAAAGTCAATATCAGGTCATCATCGTCAGGTGTCACAGTCCATCAACATAGTACTGAGCATATGCTGACTGTAAGAAAGTGGGTTAAAAAATATGTCCATAACATTTTGCTTTTATGAGACAACATATATATTGTTATTGTTAGACAGCTTCTGAATGTTAAACTGTACAGTAACACAAACAACTCTTAACTGAGCACCACTGTGTGAAACATTGTAGAAAATCCCGATCATTCTATACTGTAAATGTACAGTACCACTCAGATTGAATGCTGAATTCAGAATGGGTTCCTTTATACCAAGAGTGGTGGCTGTGTGGGGCAAATGACCATGCACCTCGTAGCTGAAGGTGGTTCAGCTCAATCTGTCGGTGACATGAGTATCTGGGAGCAGCAGTCAGAGGGCTGTCACTGTGTGGCACAATATGTCTTTCCTGTGATGTGATTTGTCACTGTGTTGATGGTGAAGACAGAGCTGGACTTGAGAAACTCTGTGGTCAGGAGTGGTGACTCCTGCTTCCTGTTTGTTCAGCCTGCGGTCTGCAGGATGTAGAAATGGAGCTTGAGAAACCTGTACAGCCAGTCTGAGTCCAACTGACTGTCCCATCTCACAAAGCCCTCAGTGTCTCTGAATCCATCTCACAGAGCCCTCAGTGTCTCTGAATCTCATCCCTAAGAGCCTTCATCATCTCTGAAGCTATGTCACAGAGCCCTCATTATCTCTGATTCCATCCACAGAGCCCTCAACATCTTTGAATCCATCCAGAGCCCTAAACATCTCATAATCCTATCCACAGAGCCCCCAGTGTCTAAATCTCATCCACAGAGCCCTCAACATCTCTGAATCTCATCCACAGAGCCCTCAATAACTATGAATCCATCTCACAGAGCCCTCAATATCTCTGAAGCCATATACAGAGCCCTCAAAATCTCTGAATCCATCTATTGACCCTAAACATCTCTGAATCCATCTACAGTGTCTCAGTGTCTCTGAATCCCTCCACAGTGTCCTCAGTGTCTCTCAATCCCATCCACAGTATCCTCAGTGTCTCTGAATCTCATCCAGTGTCCTCAGTGTCTCTGAATCTCACCCACAGTATCCTGTGTCTCTGAATCCCTCCACAGTGTCCTCAGTGTCTCTGAATCTCATCCAGTGTCCTTAGTGTCTCTGAATCTCATCCACAGAGCCTTCAGTGTCTCTGAATCCCGTCCACAGAGCCCTCAGCGTCTCTGAATCTCATCCAGTGTCCTTAGTGTATCTGAATCTCATCCACAGAGCCCTCAGCGTCTCTGAATCTCATCCAGTGTCCTTAGTGTATCTGAATCTCATTCACAGAGCCCTCAACATCTCTGAATCCCATCCACAGAGCTCTCAATATCTCTGAATCCATTCATAGAGCCCTCAACATCTCTGAATCTCATCCACAGAGCCCTAAATAACTATGAATCCATCTCACAGAGCCCTCAATATCTCTGAAGCCATATACAGAGCCCTCAAAATCTCTGAATCCATCTATTGACCCTAAACATCTCTGAATCCATCTACAGTGTCTCAGTGTCTCTGAATCCCTCCACAGTGTCCTCAGTGTCTCTGAATCTCATCCAGTGTCCTCAGTGTCTCTGAATCCCTCCACAGTGTCCTCAGTGTCTCTGAATCCCGTCCAGAGCCCTCATCATCTAAGAGCCTAAGAGCCCTCATCATCTCTGAAGCTATGTCAAAGAGCCCTCATCATCTCTGTTTCCATCCACAGAGCCCTCAACATCTTTGAATCCATCCAGAGCCCTAAACATCTCTGAATCGTATCCACAGAGCCCTCAGTGTCTCTAAATCTCATCCACAGAGCTCTCAATAACTATGAATCCACCTCACAGAGCCCTCAACATCTCTGAATCCATCCACAGTGTCTCAGTGTCTCTGAATCTCATCCACAGTATCCTCAGTGTCTCTGAATCCCTCCACAGTGTCCTCAGTGTCTCTGAATCCCATCCACAGTATCCTCAGTGTCTCTGAATCTCATCCACAGTGTCCTCAGTGTTTCTGAATCCCGTCCAGTGTCCTCAGTGTCTCTGAATCCCATCCACAGTATCCTCAGTGTCTCTGAATCTCATCCAGTGTCCTTAGTGTCTCTGAATCTCATCCACAGAGCCTTCAGTGTCTCTGAATCTCATCCACAGTATCCTCAGTGTCTCTGAATCCCTCCACAGTGTCCTCAGCGTCTCTGAATCTCATCCACAGAGCCCTCAGTGTCTCTGTATCTCATCCACAGTATCCTCAGTGTCTCTGAATCCCTCCACAGTGTCCTCAGTGTCTCTGAATCTCATCCACAGTGTCCACAGTGTCCTCAGTGTCTCTGAATCCCTCAAGTGTTGATACACCAGAAAATACAAAAATGTGTACAGTATATACACAGTGCAACACAGGGATCAGCACACAGGCCTCAGAGATGGAGACACAGATACTCTATGTAGATTACACACTAAGCACACAAACACTCTGTGTTTCTCTGTATTACACTGTGTCTCTGTGTGTGTACTTTTTGCCACAGTGTCTCACTGTTTGACTAACAAAAAGATCTGCAACCCTCAAAATAAAGTTAAATGCAATTATAACAGATCTCAATTCAGATATTAAGGTTTCATCACTATTGACAAAGCATTTACAGTAACGTCCAGCCCAGCACATTAAGCAATAAGCATACGGTAATTATACTTTTTAGAGAGCAGTTGCATACAGAGAAATCAATTTACAGTCTAGAATGATTTTCAGTATCTCTGTAATAAATGTAGTTCTGCTTACAGTTGCTTCTTACTGTGGTAAAGAGTGCATATATGTTACAGTATGTCACAGAGTGTCAGTGTGATATACCCCAGTGTGTCACAGGGTGTCAGAGTGATATACCCCAGAGTGTCACCCCTGTGTGTCAGTGAGATTTCATTAGTCATTAATTACAGTTAATTATAGCTCTGGTTACCTGCATACCTGACTCTCCACTTATACAAGTCAGTTGTTGGCTGACCAAAGATGGCCACCAGAGCAACTCTGGGAGACAGGAGGAGAAACAGGAGAGCGAGGGGAGATGGGAGAGCTAAACTAGGAGACAGGAGAGTGAGAGGAACAGTGCTGAAAGAGAGAGGAAAGACAGGGGGAGATGGGAGATTGAGTGCAGGTTACATCCCCCTACAGAACTCCTTACTACAGTGAGGGAATTCTTCCTAGTCTCCACACAGAGATCAGTCACTTCCAGGGCCAGGGAAACGTGCTGCTCTGTGGTGACCTCAACGCACGAACAGGCACACTGGCAGACTTCACCAGCACACAGGGAAACACTCACGTATTCAGACAATCCCCTCTGTACCACACACCGGTCACCTCACACAGGTGCAGCCATGACACCACGGTCAACAGCACCGGGCGCGAGCTGCTGCAGCTCTGTCAAGGGCTGGGCCTGTACATCGTCAACGGCAGGACTAGAGGGGACTCTCTAGACAGGTCCACCTACAGCCCAGCTCTGGGCAGCAGTGTGGTGGACTACACCATCACCGACCTGGACCCCTCCTGTATCAGTGCCTTCACTGTCAGGCCACAAACTCCTCTCTCTGACCACAGCCAGATCACACTCTACATGAAGAGAGCACACCAGCACAGAGACACACTGACACAGCCCAGCCAGCTGTATGATCTCAACCAGGCGTACAGATGGGACACAGATGCTCAAATTTTTCAAATTCTCATCGTGAGAACTGGGTGTTTCCCTGAGGCCTGGAATCAAGGACTGATCACATCTATAAGAGTGGAGACAGACTTGACTCTCCTCTAGAGACTCTGGGTGGGACACCATCAGTCAGACAGCATCTTCATCCTCTGGAGACTGGGTGGGACACCATCAGTCAGACAGCATCTTAATCCTCTGGAGACTCTGGGTGGGACACCATCAATCAGACAGCATCTTCATTCTCTGGAGACTCTGGGTGGGACACCATCAATCAGACAGCATCTTCATCCTCTGGAGATTCTGGGTGGGACACCATCAATCAGATAGCATCTTCATCCTCTGAAGACGCTGGGTGGGACACCATCAATCAGACAGCATCTTCATCCTCTGGAGACTGGGTGGGACCATCAGTCAGACAGCATCCTCATCCTCTGAAGACTCTGGTCGATGGCAAGAGCTGCTCATTATTATCCTCCTTCTCTGGACTCTCTGTCTGCCTGATAAACTGTCCCCACTGTCATCACTCTGGACAGGGCTAGTCTCTCTGTCCCCACTGTCCTCAGACACTGCACTGGACTAGTCTGTCTGTCCCCACTATCCTCACAGACTGGACTGGACTAGTCTGTCTGTCCCCACTATCCTCACAGACTGGACTGGACTAGTCTGTCTGTCCCCATACTGTACAGAGAAAACCAAGTAAAGTCTAAATTGTCCTGGAGAAGTCATTTCTTCTTCAGATGTAAATTTAGATTTTTTCGGTGTTCCACAACACTATTTGTGGCAATAATGAAAAGTGTACTATTTAAAAATCTCTTAATCTGCTAACATAATTAATATTACGTACTAAGAATAATAGCACTATGCTTTCTTTAAGAGTTAAGAGTGTCCTGCACAGTGAGAAACATTCTTCCCTAAACTCAGAAATCTAATCCCAGAGTTCCCACACCTGCCAGAATCACAACGGGTCCCAATCCTACTGGGAGAGGGAGGAGGGAACTCAGTTGAACTGGCAGCCCAGTATGTGATCTCCTGTCACAGCCTGAGGAACAGTGAGTCTGTCTCCCAATAATGCTCAATATGTTTACAGTATATGTAAATATTTTATGATATGTCTTTGTTGTAAATGTCTGTAATATGTCTGTAGATTTTATTTTACTTTTATTTTTTGTTTCATGTGAATTTCATTATTTTTATTTGCTTTGGCAACACTGATTGTACCCATCGGTCATGCTAATAAAGCACCTTGAATTGAATTGAATTGAATTGAGTGTGTGGTTACGTGGACAGAAAAATAATATTTCTGTCCACTTTAGAGAACAGCTGATTGTCCCTGGCAAAGCGAACACCCCTTGGAATCCTCGGCTCCAGAGCTCGGTCTGGACCGTGCTCGTTTCTCTCACTCCGCGGTGCAACAGTCGAACAACGCGTTTTTAGGGGGCCCTGGTGTTCCGCACAGCAGCGAGAACTCGGACTGTCCTTAGCAGCTCTCCGTAGTTGTGCTGCTGATTAATTCTTCCGGCTGGAACCTGTGAAGACCTGTGAAGTAACAAGCAACGGAGGCCGATCGACAGGAGTCCTGACTTTCCCGAGAAGTCGCTCTTAGTGCCTGTCATGCTGCTGTGCCGGGCCGCTGGGGCGCTCAGACAGGGGGTGCGCTGGGGGCCGTGTGCTCGCAGAGGCGCCCTTCATCGCGGCCTCGTCTCCAGCCCCTCACAGACTGGCGACACCGCCGGACCCGCAGTCGCCCAGGGAGATGGGCGGTACCGCGACACTGTCCTGCTGCCCCGGACCGATTTTCCCATGAAGCTGAGTGGTCAGCAGCTGTTGGACAAGGAGCTGGAGATACAGCGGGTAGAGTCTCAGTACCGGTGCTGAGTCTCGGTTTAGTGTGTGCGCTCAGGGGAGTGTGAGTCTCGGTACCGGTACCAGTTTAGTGTGTGTGTGCTCAGGGGAGTGTGAGTCTCGGTACCGGTACCAGTTTAGTGTGTGTGCTCAGGGGAGCGTGAGTCTCGGTACCGGTACCGCTGTGCGCTCAGGGGAGCGTGAGTCTCGGTACCGGTACCAGTTTAGTGTGTGTGTGCTCAGGGGAGTGTGAGTCTCGGTACCGGTACCAGTTTAGTGTGTGTGCTCAGGGGAGCGTGAGTCTCGGTACCGGTACCAGTTTAGTGTGTGTGTGCGCTCAGGGGAGTGTGAGTCTCGGTACCGGTACCAGTTTAGTGTGTGTGTGTGTGTGTGCGTGTGCGTGTGCGCGCGCTCAGGGGAGCGTGAGTCTCAGTGTACTGGTACCAGTTTATTGTGTGTGTTCAGGGGAGCTTGAGTCTCAGTACTGGTGGTGTGTCTGGTTGTGTGGGTGTGTTGCCTCTGTGTGTCAATACAGGTGTAGTGTAATAAAAGTGACAGGACGGGTGGACTGTCAAGGAGTGGTAGATGTGAGCCCCATTGTTCTACTGCTGCTGTAAATGGTAACATCTCTGTTTCGTGCTCGTACGAATTCCGGATAGTAATTCAGCTCTTGTCAGATCGGCAGATCTAACAGTATTCTTGTGTATACTAGTCTGTACTAGTCTGCAAGTATCGCATCAAGCTTGGCAGTACTGGTAGATGTAATATTATTTTACTTAGTCTCCCTCTTAATTACCCTTCTCTCTTACCTTCTGTGCCATCTTGCCTCCTCTTCCGAGACCATGAACATGTTTTCCTCAGACATCTTTTTCCAGATGTACATCCTCCTCCTGAAGGGGGATGAACTTGAGCCAGCTATTGTTACTGAAACAATTTTCATTATACAGTAAACTGACCGTTAACAATAAACATGATAAGGGAGGAACAAAACTGATTGATTGTCAGGAAAGGTTCTGTCTGTGTTTTCCATTCCTTGAGATGACAGCAGTTAGATATGAGTTTGTGTGTTTTCCTGGAGAAACAGGTAATGTTTTGTATTAATCGCTTTGGTGACAATAACTATTCTTTGTTGTTCTCAAGTCTTTGTTTAGACACAAACATAATCTTCCCCCAGTCCATGCTGTTCAGAATAAGCTGTAGGGGTTCTGTGGTGTTTAACTCTGTGCTGTATCTGACAGTGTGTGAGTGCGTGCAGGTGTGTGCTGCTGGGCAGGTGTGTGACGGTGTGCAGGTGTGTGCTGCTGGGCGGGGTGTGACAGTGTGCAGGTGTGTGACGGTGTGCAGGTGTGTGATGCTGGGCGGGGTGTGACAGTGTACAGGTGTGTGACGGTGTGCAGGTGTGTGATGCTGGGCAGGGTGTGACGGTGTGCAGGTGTGTGATGCTGGGCAGGGTGTGACGGTGTACAGGTGTGTGACGGTGTGCAGGTGTGTGATGCTGGGCGGGGTGTGACAGTGTACAGGTGTGTAATGCTGGGCGGGGTGTGACAGTGTGCAGGTGTGTGACGGTGTACAGGTGTGTGACGGTGTGCAGGTGTGTGATGCTGGACGGGGTGTGACGGTGTACAGGTGTGTGACGGTGTGCAGGTGTGTGATGCTGGGCGGGGTGTGACAGTGTGCAGGTGTGTGACGGTGTGCAGGTGTGTGATGCTGGACGGGGTGTGACGGTGTGCAGGTGTGTGACGGTGTGCAGGTGTGTGATGCTGGGCGGGGTGTGACAGTGTACAGGTGTGTGATGCTGGGCGGGGTGTGACAGTGTACAGGTGTGTGACGGTGTGCAGGTGTGTGCTGCTGGGCGGGGTGTGACGGTGTGCAGGTGTGTGCTGCTGGGCGGGGTGTGACGGTGTGCAGGTGTGTGATGCTGGGCAGGGTGTGACGGTGTGCAGGTGTGTGATGCTGGGCGGGGTGTGACAGTGTACAGGTGTGTGACGGTGTGCAGGTGTGTGCTGCTGGGCGGGGTGTGACGGTGTGCAGGTGTGTGATGCTGGGCAGGGTGTGACAGTGTACAGGGGTGTGACGGTGTGCAGGTGTGTGCTGCTGGGCGGGGTGTGACGGTGTGCAGGTGTGTGATGCTGGGCAGGGTGTGACGGTGTGCAGGTGTGTGATGCTGGGCGGGGTGTGACAGTGTACAGGTGTGTGACGGTGTGCAGGTGTGTGCTGCTGGGCGGGGTGTGACGGTGTGCAGGTGTGTGACGGTGTGCAGGTGTGTGCTGCTGGGCGGGGTGTGACGGTGTGCAGGTGTGTGATGCTGGGCAGGGTGTGACAGTGTACAGGGGTGTGACGGTGTGCAGGTGTGTGCTGCTGGGCGGGGTGTGACGGTGTGCAGGTGTGTGATGCTGGGCAGGGTGTGACGGTGTGCAGGTGTGTGATGCTGGGCGGGGTGTGACAGTGTACAGGTGTGTGACGGTGTGCAGGTGTGTGCTGCTGGGCGGGGTGTGACGGTGTGCAGGTGTGTGATGCTGGGCAGGGTGTGACAGTGTACAGGGGTGTGACGGTGTGCAGGTGTGTGCTGCTGGGCGGGGTGTGACGGTGTGCAGGTGTGTGATGCTGGGCAGGGTGTGACGGTGTGCAGGTGTGTGATGCTGGGCGGGGTGTGACAGTGTACAGGTGTGTGACGGTGTGCAGGTGTGTGCTGCTGGGCGGGGTGTGACGGTGTGCAGGTGTGTGATGCTGGGCAGGGTGTGACGGTGTACAGGTGTGTGATGCTGGACGGGGTGTGACGGTGTGCAGGTGTGTGACGGTGTGCAGGTGTGTGATGCTGGGAAGGGTGTGACAGTGTGCAGGTGTGTGATGCTGGGCGGGGTGTGACGGTGTGCAGGTGTGTGACGGTGTGCAGGTGTGTGATGCTGGACGGGGTGTGACGGTGTGCAGGTGTGTGACGGTGTGCAGGTGTGTGATGCTGGACGGGGTGTGACGGTGTACAGGTGTGTGACGGTGTGCAGGTGTGTGATGCTGGACGGGGTGTGACGGTGTGCAGGTGTGTGACGGTGTGCAGGTGTGTGATGCTGGACGGGGTGTGACGGTGTGCAGGTGTGTGACGGTGTGCAGGTGTGTGATGCTGGACGGGGTGTGACGGTGTGCAGGTGTGTGACGGTGTGCAGGTGTGTGCTGCTGGGCGGGGTGTGACGGTGTGCAGGTGTGTGACGGTGTGCAGGTGTGTGATGCTGGACGGGGTGTGACGGTGTGCAGGTGTGTGACGGTGTGCAGGTGTGTGATGCTGGGTGGGGTGTGACAGTGTGCAGGTGTGTGACGGTGTGCAGGTGTGTGCTGCTGGGCGGGGTGTGACGGTGTACAGGTGTGTGACGGTGTGCAGGTGTGTGATGCTGGGCGGGGTGTGACGGTGTGCAGGTGTGTGATGCTGGGCGGGGTGTGACAGTGTGCAGGTGTGTGACGGTGTGCAGGTGTGTGCTGCTGGGCGGGGTGTGCTGCTGGGCGGGGTGTGACGGTGTGCAGGTGTGTGCTGCTGGGCGGGGTGTGACGGTGTGCAGGTGTGTGATGCTGGGCGGGGTGTGACGGTGTGCAGGTGTGTGATGCTGGGCGGGGTGTGACGGTGTGCAGGTGTGTGACGGTGTGCAGGTGTGTGCTGCTGGGCGGGGTGTGACGGTGTGCAGGTGTGTGATGCTGGGCGGGGTGTGACGGTGTGCAGGTGTGTGATGCTGGGCGGGGTGTGACGGTGTGCAGGTGTGTGATGCTGGGCAGGGTGTGACGGTGTGCAGGTGTGTGATGCTGGGCAGGGTGTGACAGTGTGCAGGTGTGTGATGCTGGGCGGGGTGTGACAGTGTGCAGGTGTGTGACGGTGTGCAGGTGTGTGATGCTGGACGGGGTGTGACGGTGTGCAGGTGTGTGACGGTGTGCAGGTGTGTGATGCTGGACGGGGTGTGACGGTGTGCAGGTGTGTGACGGTGTGCAGGTGTGTGATGCTGGGCGGGGTGTGACGGTGTACAGGTGTGTGACGGTGTGCAGGTGTGTGATGCTGGGCGGGGTGTGACGGTGTGCAGGTGTGTGATGCTGGGCGGGGTGTGACAGTGTGCAGGTGTGTGACGGTGTGCAGGTGTGTGATGCCGGGCGGGGTGTGACGGTGTGCAGGTGTGTGATGCTGGGCGGGGTGTGACAGTGTGCAGGTGTGTGACGGTGTGCAGGTGTGTGATGCTGGACGGGGTGTGACGGTGTGCAGGTGTGTGACGGTGTGCAGGTGTGTGATGCGGGACGGGGTGTGACGGTGTGCAGGTGTGTGACGGTGTGCAGGTGTGTGATGCTGGGCGGGGTGTGACGGTGTACAGGTGTGTGACGGTGTGCAGGTGTGTGATGCTGGACGGGGTGTGACGGTGTGCAGGTGTGTGACGGTGTGCAGGTGTGTGATGCTGGGCGGGGTGTGACGGTGTACAGGTGTGTGACGGTGTGCAGGTGTGTGATGCTGGGCGGGGTGTGACGGTGTGCAGGTGTGTGATGCTGGGCGGGGTGTGACAGTGTGCAGGTGTGTGATGCTGGGCGGGGTGTGACAGTGTGCAGGTGTGTGACGGTGTGCAGGTGTGTGATGCTGGGCGGGGTGTGACGGTGTGCAGGTGTGTGATGCTGGGCGGGGTGTGACAGTGTGCAGGTGTGTGACGGTGTGCAGGTGTGTGATGCTGGGCGGGGTGTGACGGTGTACAGGTGTGTGACGGTGTGCAGGTGTGTGATGCTGGGCGGGGTGTGACGGTGTACAGGTGTGTGACGGTGTGCAGGTGTGTGATGCTGGGCGGGGTGTGACGGTGTGCAGGTGTGTGACGGTGTGCAGGTGTGTGACACTGTACAGGTGTGTGACGGTGTGCAGGTGTGTGATGCTGGGCGGGGTGTGACAGTGTACAGGTGTGTGACGGTGTGCAGGTGTGTGATGCTGGACGGGGTGTGACGGTGTGCAGGTGTGTGACGGTGTGCAGGTGTGTGATGCTGGGCAGGGTGTGACTGTGCAGGTGTGTGACGGTGTGCAGGTGTGTGATGCTGGGTGGGGTGTGACAGTGTGCAGGTGTGTGACGGTGTGCAGGTGTGTGATGCTGGGTGGGGTGTGACAGTGTGCAGGTGTGTGATGCTGGGCGGGGTGTGACAGTGTGCAGGTGTGTGATGCTGGGCGGGGTGTGACAGTGTACAGGTGTGCTAATAGGCAGGGTGTGACGGTGCGCAGGTGTCTGACAGTGATCTCTGTGTGCAGCGCTGTGGCTTCTCAGAGCTGTACTCCTGGCAGAGGGAGAGGAAGGTGAAGAAGGAGTTCTGTCTCCATGATGGTCCACCCTATGCAAATGGAGACACACATGTTGGGCATGCCCTCAACAAGGTACTGTATACTCTCACCCCCTAACTCTGAACCCCAGCTGCTCATCCCTGCTGTCTGACACCACGTCAGAGCTGGTGGCTCTGTGTGTGAGTGTCTAGGAGCTCAGTGTTGTGTTGACTCAGGACTGTGTGTGTTGACAGAGCTGGTGGCTCTGTGTGTGAGTGTGTAGGAGCTCAGTGTTGTGTTGACTCAGGACTGTGTGTGTTGACAGAGCTGGTGGCTCTGTGTGTGAGTGTCTAGGAGCTCAGTGTTGTGTTGACTCAGGACTGTGTGTGTTGACAGAGCTGGTGGCTCTGTGTGTGAGTGTCTAGGAGCTCAGTGTTGTGTTGACTCAGGACTGTGTGTGTTGACAGAGCTGGTGGCTCTGTGTGTGAGTGTGTAGGAGCTCAGTGTTGTGGTGACTCAGGACTGTGTGTGTTGACAGAGCTGGTGGCTCTGTGTGAGTGTGTAGGAGCTCAGTGTTGTTTTGACTCAGGACTGTGTGTGTTGACAGAGCTGGTGGCTCTGTGTGAGAGTGTCTAGGAGCTCAGTGTTGTATTGACTCAGGACTTTGTGTGTTGAGAGAGCTGGTGGCTCTGTGTGTGAGTGTGTAGGAGCTCAGTGTTGTGGTGACTCAGGACTGTGTGTGTTGACAGAGCTGGTGGCTCTGTGTGTGAGTGTCTAGGAGCTCAGTGTTGTGTTGACTCAGGACTGTGTGTGTTGACAGAGCTGGTGGCTCTGTGTGTGAGTGTCTAGGAGCTCAGTGTTGTGGTGACTCAGGACTGTGTGTGTTGACAGAGCTGGTGGCTCTGTGTGTGAGTGTCTAGGAGCTCAGTGTTGTGTTGACTCAGGACTGTGTGTGTTGACAGAGCTGGTGGCTCTGTGTGTGAGTGTCTAGAAGCTCAGTGTTGTGGTGACTCAGGACTGTGTGTGTTGACAGAGCTGGTGGCTCTGTGTGTGAGTGTCTAGAAGCTCAGTGTTGTGGTGACTCAGGACTGTGTGTGTTGACAGAGCTGGTGGCTCTGTGTGAGAGTGTCTAGGAGCTCAGTGTTGTGGTGACTCAGGACTGTGTGTGTTGACAGAGCTGGTGGCTCTGTGTGAGAGTGTCTAGGAGCTCAGTGTTGTGTTGACTCAGGACTGTGTGTGTTGACAGAGCTGGTGGCTCTGTGTGTGAGTGTCTAGAAGCTCAGTGTTGTGGTGACTCAGGACTGTGTGTGTTGACAGAGCTGGTGGCTCTGTGTGAGAGTGTCTAGGAGCTCAGTGTTGTGGTGACTCAGGACTGTGTGTGTTGACAGAGCTGGTGGCTCTGTGTGTGAGTGTGTAGGAGCTCAGTGTTGTGGTGACTCAGGACTGTGTGTCAGTGTTCAGACTGTGCTGTGCTGTGTTATTGTGCAGACTGTGTATGAACGGTGCGCGTGGCGCTGTGTTGCAGATCCTGAAGGATATCCGGAATCGTTTTGAGGTTCTGCGTGGGCGGCGTGTGCACTTCGTGCCAGGCTGGGACTGCCACGGGCTGCCCATCGAGCTGAAGGCCCTGGGAGAGCTGGGCACCACCGGGCTCACGCCCCTGCAAATCAGGCACAAAGGTCAGGGGTCACTCTTTCACGCTGTGGACACACCCCCTGAGTTACCCTGCCCCCACGGCACCTTGCATTTCAGCCTGTGTGTGTGTAGGTGTCGGGCTGTACTGAGTCTGACTGTCAGGATGCCTGTGTGTGTGTGGGTGTCAGGCTGTACTGAGTCTGACTGTCAGGATGCCTGTGTGTGTGTAGGTGTCGGGCTGTACTGAGTCTGACTGTCAGGATGCCTGTGTGTGTGTGGGGGTGTCAGGCTGTACTGAGTCTGACTGTCAGGATGCCTGTGTGTGTGTGTGTGTGTGTGTGTGTGTGTGTGTAGGTGTCGGGCTGTACTGAGTCTGACTGTCAGGATGCCTGTGTATGTGTAGGTGTCTGACTGTCAGGGTGCCTGTGCGTGTGTAGGTGTCTGACTGTCAGGGTGCCTGTGCGTGTGTAGGTGTCTGACTGTCAGGGTGCCTGTGCGTGTGTAGGTGTCTGACTGTCAGGGTGCCTGTGCGTGTGTGTAGGTGTCAGACCTTGTCTCAGATTAGGACCTGACCCTGACCAGATATGTGCCAGGGATCATTGTGCAAGTAGAGTCCTGTAACACTTTTCTTACCCCTCTGTCTGTCCAAACCCCTCTCTCTTGCCCTCTTGCCCTGCTCTAGCCCGGCAGTTTGCGGAGGCAGCGATCTCAAGACAGCGCGCAGCGTTTCAGCGCTGGGGGGTGATGGCGGACTGGGACCAGTGCTACTACACCTTTGAGGGGCAGTACGAGGCCAGGCAGCTGCGTGTCTTCCAGGACATGCACAGCAAGGCAAGAGACTGACTCATTCATTCACAGAGGACATTCGCTCCAGCTCGTTTCACCTGGATATCCAACACCCCTGTCCTTGTTCAGTGACACGGCTGGATGGGTCATTCCCAGGGAATCCGTGTTCAGTGACATGGCTGGATGGGTCATTCCCAGGGAAGCCGTGTTCAGTGACACGGCTGGATGGGTCATTCGCAGGGAACCCGTGTTCAGTGACACGGCTGGATGGGTCATTCGCAGGGAACCAGTGTTCAGTGACACGGCTGGATAGGTCATTCCCAGGGAAGCCCGTGTTCAGTGACACGGCTGGATAGGTCATTCCCAGGGAAGCCCGTGTTCAGTGACACTACTGGATGGGTCATTCCCAGGGAACCAGTGTTCAGTGACACGGCTGGATAGTTCATTCCCAGGGAAGCCCGTGTTCAGTGACACGGCTGGATAGGTCATTCCCAGGGAAGCCCGTGTTCAGTGACGCGGCTGGATAGTTCATTCCCAGGGAAGCCCGTGTTCAGTGACGTGGCTGGATAGTTCATTTTCAGGAACCCCGTGTTCAGTGTGTTCAGGGTGTTACTCTTTGTTTTGGTGCATGCTGGGGCGCTGTGCTGGTAGGGTCAGTGTGTGACTCTCTCTCCTCTCTCACAGGGCCTCATCTATCAGGACTACAAGCCTGTGTTCTGGTCCCCCTCCAGCAGGTACGACTGAACAGGGGAGGAGCAGGGGTGAGGCTGTCAGTGTGAACCACACCCAGCTGGAGAAGTGTGAGAGTGATGGGAATGAATGACTGGACCCCACACTTCACTGCCGTATAGAGCAATGGGTTGGATCACACTTTCAGATATATGCAGCCAGAATTTTGTGGGGTGAGGGGGGTTGGTGTTGTCGACCCTCCTTCTAATGATGTAGGAAACCCTGCTCGCCTTCTCCTTCAGTGCCAGGTTAAAACTCCCAGATGAACTGGTGGTCAGTCTGGGGTATGAGTACCTGGTTGTGTTCCAGTGTGTTGTTGTTCAGTGTGAAGTGGTACCTGTATTTCTCTCACCAGACTGCTCTCTGTCTCTCCCCCCCTGTCTCTGTAGGACAGCGCTAGCTGAGGCGGAGCTGGAGTACAATCCCAATCACGTGAGCCAGGCTGTGTACACCACCTTCCCTGTGATCACGCCCCCTCCCAAACTGGCCTCCGCCACAGGTGAGAACACACACCTGTACTGCACACCTGTACTGTCTGGACCCCCTCTACACACCTGTACTGCACTCCTGTACTGTCTGGACCCCCTCTACACACCTGTACTGCACTCCTGTACTGTCTGGACCCCTCTACACACCTGTACTGCACACCTGTACTGTCTGGACCCCTCTACACACCTGTACTGTCTGGTCCCCTCTACACACCTGTACTGCACTCCTGTACTGTCTGGACCCCCTCTACACACCTGTACTGCACACCTGTACTGTCTGGTCCCCTCTACACACCTGTACTGCACACCTGTACTGTCTGGACCCCTCTACACACCTGTACTGCACTCCTGTACTGTCTGGACCCCCTCTACACACCTGTACTGTCTGGTCCCCTCTACACACCTGTACTGTCTGGACCCTTCTACACACCTGTACTGCACACCTGTACTGTCTGGTCCCCTCTGCACACCTGTACTGCACACCTGTACTGTCTGGACCCCTCTACACACCTGTACTGCACTCCTGTACTGTCTGGACCCCTCTACACACCTGTACTGCACTCCTGTACTGTCTGGACCCCTCTACACACCTGTACTGCACACCTGTACTGTCTGGACCCCCTCTACACACCTGTACTGCACTCCTGTACTGTCTGGACCCCCTCTACACACCTGTACTACACACCTGTACTGTCTGGACCCCCTCTACACACCTGTACTGCACACCTGTACTGTCTGGACCCCTCTACACACCTGTACTGCACACCTGTACTGTCTGGACCCCTCTACACACCTGTACTGCACTCCTGTACTGTCTGGACCCCCTCTACACACCTGTACTGCACACCTGTACTGTCTGGACCCCCTCTACACACCTGTACTGTCTGGTCCCCTCTACACACCTGTACTGCACACCTGTACTGTCTGGACCCCCTCTACACACCTGTACTGTCTGGACCCCTCTACACACCTGTACTGCACACCTGTACTGTCTGGACCCCTCTACACACCTGTACTGTCTGGACCCCCTCTACACACCTGTACTGCACTCCTGTACTGTCTGGACCCCCTCTACACACCTTTACTGCACTCCTGTACTGTCTGGACCCCTCTACACACCTGTACTGTCTGGACCCCTCTACACACCTGTACTGCACACCTGTACTGTCTGGACCCCTCTACACACCTGTACTGCACTCCTGTACTGTCTGGACCCCCTCTACACACCTGTACTGTCTGGACCCCTCTACACACCTGTACTGTCTGGACCCCCTCTACACACCTGTACTGCACTCCTGTACTGTCTGGACCCCCTCTACACACCTGTACTGCACACCTGTACTGTCTGGACCCCTCTACACACCTGTACTGTCTGGACCCCTCTACACACCTGTACTGCACTCCTGTACTGTCTGGACCCCTCTACACACCTGTACTGCACTCCTGTACTGTCTGGACCCCCTCTACACACCTGTACTGCACTCCTGTACTGTCTGGACCCCTCTACACACCTGTACTGCACTCCTGTACTGTCTGGACCCCTCTACACACCTGTACTGCACTCCTGTACTGTCTGGACCCCTCTACACACCTGTACTGCACACCTGTACTGTCTGGACCCCCTCTACACACCTGTACTGTCTGGTCCCCTCTACACACCTGTACTGCACACCTGTACTGTCTGGACCCCTCTACACACCTGTACTGCACACCTGTACTGTCTGGACCCCTCTACACACCTGTACTGTCTGGACCCCTCTACACACCTGTACTGCACACCTGTACTGTCTGGACCCCCTCTACACACCTGTACTGCATACCTGTATTGCCTGTACCCCCTCTACACACCTGTATTGCCTGTACCCCCTCTACACACCTTTACTGCACCCCTGTGCTGCCTGCACCCCATGTGCACACCTGTGCTGCACCCCTGTACTGCCTGCACCCCCTCTACACACCTGTGCTGCACCCCTGTACTGCCTGCACCCCCTCTACACACCTTTACTGCACCCCTGTGCTGCCTGCACCCCATGCGCACCTGTACTGCAAGCAGAGCTCCACTGGCTCGGCCACCCCAGTCAGGATGAGACGAGCTGCCCCTGAGTCCCTGCGGGGGTACACTGTGAAATCTTGCTTCAGTGAGGTCATTACAAAGAGTGCATTCCCTGCCTGGTAATGTGCTTACTTTCTTGTTTATTTTAATTCTATTTCTTTTTACCTAATGCCACAGTTCCAGGAAACAAGCTATTTCCATACTGCTTGTTGTGTAAACATATGTACTGTAGGAAATCCAGTGGTTATTCTAGTTCACTGAGTGGGGGGCCGTCCATGTAAAGACTGTCTCTGCTTCAGAGGACTGGTGCAGTGTGGGAGTTTTGGTGTGGACCACCCAGCCCTGGACCCTCCCTGCCAACGAGGCCATCTGCTACATGCCCAACGCACAGTGAGTCTCGGCTGCGCACTGTCTATACACCGCACGCTGTACTCTGACTGTACACTGCCCTGGGACTGGCTAAGCTCCGAGCTGGAGCGAAGCCGGACAGTTCTTGTCTGTTGAGCTCCAGAGCTGCTCAATGAATGAATGATTTGACCCACAATCCAACACGCATAGACCACATAGTAATGAAAGAAAAAAGCACAAAGAGCTTCCATGCTGAGTGTTTTGTATTTACACACATTGTATTTACACCACACTGTACACTGTAGCCTGACAGTGAGCAGTGTGTAATCGGGTACAGCGCACGGTGCCCTGACTGTACACTGTAGCCTGACAGTGAGCAGTGTGTAATCGGGTACAGCGCACGGTGCCCTGACTGTACACTGTAGCCTGACAGTGAGCAGTGTGTAATCGGGTACAGCGCACGGTGCCCTGACTGTACACTGTAGCCTGACAGTGAGCAGTGTGTAATCGGGTACAGCGCACGGTGCCCTGACTGTACACTGTAGCCTGACAGTGAGCAGTGTGTAATCAGGTACAGCGCACGGTGCCCTGACTGTACACTGTAGCCTGACAGTGAGCAGTGTGTAATCGGGTACAGCGCACGGTGCCCTGACTGTACACTGTAGCCTGACAGTGAGCAGTGTGTAATCGGGTACAGCGCACGGTGCCCTGACTGTACACTGTAGCCTGACAGTGAGCAGTGTGTAATCGGGTACAGCGCACGGTGCCCTGACTGTACACTGTAGCCTGACAGTGAGCAGTGTGTAATCGGGTACAGAGCACGGTGCCCTGACTGTACACTGTAGCCTGACAGTGAGCAGTGTGTAATCGGGTACAGCGCACGGTGCCCTGACTGTACACTGTAGCCTGACAGTGAGCAGTGTGTAATCGGGTACAGCGCACGGTGCCCTGACTGTACACTGTAGCCTGACAGTGAGCAGTGTGTAATCGGGTACAGCGCACGGTGCCCTGACTGTACACTGTAGCCTGACTGTGCACTGTACCTGATTATACACTTCTCACTGTGTCCTGACTGCAACCTGTAGCCTGACTGTGTCCTGACTGTACACTGTAGCCTGACTGCGCTGTACCTGATTATACACTTCTCACTGTGTCCGGACTGTAACCTGTAGCCTAACTGTGCTCTGTACCTGATTATACACTTCTCACTGTGTCCTGACTGTACACTGTATTCTGTGTAATATACCCTGACCATACACTGTGTTGGCCCTGACAGCACCCTGACTGGACACTCCTTCAGTCTGTACTCTGCACCTCAAATAGACAGTGGGTGGTCAGTGCACATACTGCAAGCACTCCATACTTCCTGGCAGCTGTCAGTACGAAGGCACGCCTTCACGTTGTTTTAACTGTGTGTGCTGTGTGGCCTGACTGTTTTTCTGTGCTTGGCCTCAGGTACTCAGTTGTGAGGAGAGCTGACAACTCACAGCTCCACCTGGTGGCTACTGAGCGTATTGCCAGCCTTGCCACCCTGCTGGGCACCCAGCTGGACACCACTGCCTCCTTCACAGGTAACACAGCGCCCTCTGCTGGCCAGCTGCTTTCTCCCTCTGAAGGAGACCCATGAGCCCCATATCATTAAGCAGGAGGTAAACTGATGATGAGCAGATCTTAATGTCTTCCAGGCTAGTGTCCAACTCCAGCCCTTAAGCCCTTAAGACCACACAGGCACACAGCAGACTTTATCGGCCCCAGGACAGATCCCTGCAGTGCGCCAGACACTGTGTCTTCATGGTGGGGGTGCACAATATAGCCCATTAGATGAGCAAGACACCCTAGTAAAAGTGTCCACATCTAGTGTCCACTTGAGGTCTCCGGGGGTCAGCAGGGCTGGTCAGTGTTGAAAACGTCAGGTGTCAGGTGGTTTTTCATTGCATTTCAAAGGTCTTTGTGTAAGTCTTGTATTGTGTATCTGAAATACATACTCCTGCGGTTTAACATTGATACTGTTATATTTAAATATATTCTTATATTTAATTTAAAACCGTTGGGTTTCTCACCTTAAAAATAGTTCTAGTGTGGTTCCATCCTGCTATTCTGGGAAACAAGCCCTTCTAGATGACATTTTCCGTACTTACCCAAGCAGGTACAGTGTACGGCTCCGCACCCGTGTTCCTGCTGAGCCCTGCACCTCTCCATGTGTCCCAGCAAGCTGCCGGACTCTGGGCATCTGCTGCTCTGAATTAAAGGGTTAATAAAAGCAGCTAGCACCTAGTTCTACTTCTGGGCTCTCACCAATATGAATACAAGTCCTTATCCCGCTAGGCTGGAGCTTTTATTATTTTTCATCTGCATTCCATACCTGCTGGGCTAGGAGAAGATTCACGAGCTGAGAGAAGGCAATGCCCGTCTGTTGATCGGTTCTCCAGACAGCCTGTATGAGTACTGAGCATGCTCCTGGGCACAGGAAGTGACCTCGCTGCCACTGCGTGTCGTCTGCAGGGTCTGAGCTGGAGGGTATGGTTTGCAGCCATCCCTTCACCCCTGGCAAGGCGTCTCCACTGCTGCCCGCCAACCATGTGACCATGGGCAAGGGCACGGGATTGGTGCACACCGCGCCCGCCCACGGCATGGAGGACTACAGCGTCGCCTCGCACTTCAAGCTGCCCGTGGTACGTCTGGCTCTCAAACGCACCTTGCAGCTGGCTCATTCGCTGCCTCTTTCTCCTCACTGAGCAGCTCGCCCAACTCTTTCACACCCCCACCTCCCTGTCTCTCTGTTGGACCTGCCCCATCCCTCCCTCGCAGTCTCTGCTCTGCCCTCTTCTGCCCCTTCACTGTTTCCGCCATCTGTCTCCTCGTTTATTCTCCTCCGGTCTCTTTCTTCCTCTCTTACAACACTCATCGATCCTCTCTGGCATGTCCTGCCTGCTTTGTCCCTCTTCTGCGGCGGCCTGACTCCCATGGTGCAGCAGTGTGGCCCAGCTGTGAGCTGCAGAGGAAGGGCTGGATACTGGGATTGGGAGTTACTGTGCACAGGCATTGTGGTGATAAAAGCACTGGGCGTTGTCACTCTGTTCCTCTGCCAGTGAAGAGGGGCAGAGGGCTGGCGACCGGTTTTCTTCATGGGGCTGTGTGTCCCTGGATTAAACGGCTCCGTGTCCTCCCGGCTGTCCCTGTCAGGTGTGCCTGGTGGATGAGGAGGGCCGGTTCCTTGAGCAGGCGGGGCCGGAGCTGTGCGGCAAGGAGGTGCTGGACCAGGGCAGCCACACAGGTGAGTTAAAAGGCAGGGAAGTGTGGCAGTGCAGGCATTAACAATCTGAAGGATACAGGAGCTCTGGCCAAGGAGGAGCAGTGTGTGTGTAACTGTGTCTCTCAGTGATCTCCATACTGAAGGATACAGGAGCTCTGGTCCAGGAAGAGCAGTGTGTGTGTAACTGTGTGTGTCTCTCTTGGTGATCTCCATACTGAAGGATACAGGAGCTCTGGTCCAGGAGGAGCAGTGTGTGTGTAACTGTGTGTCTCTCTCTCTCGGTGATCTCCATACTGAAGGATACAGGAGCTCTGGTCCAGGAGGACCAGTGTGTGTGTAACTGTGTCACTCTCTCTCAGTGATCTCCATACTGAAGGATGCGGGAGCTCTGGTCCAGGAAGAGCATTGTGTGCACAGTTACCCATACGACTGGAGAACCAAAAAACCTGTTGTCATCCGACCCAGTAAGCAGTGGTTCATCAACACTGCCAGCCTGAAGGACCGGGCCCAGGTCAGCCTCACCTGCCGAACCATGATACTACAGTGACTGTTGTGTGGATCAATGTACTGACGCACTGCTGTCATTGTACTGACATTGTCACTGTACTTACACAGACACAGACTTTGCGTCTGGTCTGTGTCTGTCTGGGAGTGTGTGCGGTCTGTATCTGGGACAGTGTCTGGTCTGTGTCTGTCTGGGAGTGTGTGCGGTCTGTATCTGGGACAGTGTCTGGTCTGTGTCTGTCTGGGAGTGTGTGCGGTCTGTATCTGGGACAGTGTCTGGTCTGTGTCTGTCTGGGAGTGTGTGCGGTCTGTATCTGGGACAGTGTCTGGTCTGTGTCTGTCTGGGAGTGTGTCTGGTCTTTCACTATCTGTGTCCCTATCTGCAGGAGCTGCTCCAGAAAGTGCGCGTGATGCCTGAGTCTGCGCGCAGCAGCCTGCTGGCCATGCTGGACAGGAGGACCTACTGGTGCATCTCACGCCAGCGGAGCTGGGGTGTCCCCATTCCTGTATTTTATCACAGAGTGACTGGAGAACCCTTAATCAACAGGTACGAACCCTTACATTTCACAGCCAGGGCACCCCAGAACACCCCATCAACAGGCCACCCCGAAAGCCCAGTGTGCGGTATTGACAGTGTGTTTATAGTGTGTGACAGTGTTGACACTGTGAGCTGGTGTGTTGCAGGCACACAGTCTCCCATGTGGCGGCGCTGTTCTCTGAACAGGGCAGTGACTGCTGGTGGGAGCTGTCCATGGACCAGCTGCTGCCCCTGGAGGTGCTGAAGAAGGTGAGAGCGTGGGACTCGCTGACCTGCCGCGGGACCGTGAGGACTCGCTGACCTGCCGCGGGACCGTGAGGACTCGCTGACCTGCCGCGGGACCGTGTGGACTCGCTGACCTGCCGCGGGACCGTGTGGACTCGCTGACCTGCCGCGGGACCGTGAGGACTCGCTGACCTGCCGCGGGACCGTGAGGACTCGCTGACCTGCCGCGGGACCGTGTGGACTCGCTGACCTGCCGCGGGACCGTGTGGACTCGCTGACCTGCCGCGGGACCGTGTGGACTCGCTGACCTGCCGCGGGACCGTGAGGACTCGCTGACCTGCCGCGGGACCGTGAGGACTCGCTGACCTGCCGCGGGACCGTGAGGACTCGCTGACCTGCCGCGGGACCGTGTGGACTCGCTGACCTGCCGCAGGAGTATGTGACCTCTCTGCTTCTTCATCCCACAGAGTAAGGCGGGCACCGCGGACGACTACGAGCGCGGTCAGGATGTGCTGGACATCTGGTTTGACAGCGGAGTGTCCTGGGCCGCAGTGCTGGACGGTGAGTATCTCGCACAAACACACTCTGGCCTTTCTCAGGTGACCCACAGGCAGCCTTAAGCTGGGAGGCAGACAGGAGGCAGGCTCTGAGGGGAGGTCAGGGTTAGAAATCATGCCTCCGATTTTTCCCGACTCCTGTTTCTTTTCCCCAAAGCCCTCCATGGAGATGTACCCTGACTATACTGAAATGTTGATATGAATGATTGATGCAAAGTGAGTCCTCGCACAGGTTTAGAGCTGATGCTGTGTCGGAGAGTCCCCAGATTGGGTTTCTCAGGTCTGTATGTCAGTGTGAAATAATCAGTGTGTTCGTGTGCACCTGTGTCACAGTTTCACAAATCCCCCTGTGCGCTCTTGTTGCACACGTCTGCCCACACCAGTCTGGATGGAGGGGAAGAGCTCCGTCTCCCCCCTTGCTCCTCTTGCAGGCTGACCCCTGTCTGGAGAGCGTCGTGGATGACCGTGTGTCTGCTCTCTCCCGCAGACTCGGATCCGCAGGCTGACGTCTATGTGGAGGGCAAGGACCAGCTGGGCGGGTGGTTCCAGTCCTCCCTGCTGACCAGCGTGGCTGTGCGCAACAAGGCCCCCTACAGGTCAGGCCTGAGCACTCGCCAGTGCCCGTGCTGTCACCAGTGTTCGTCATCAGTGTTTTGTTCTAGTTATATTAGTGTTAATGTTGTTATTATTCTCAGTATTATTTTTGTATTGTTAGCAGTGATTCTAATATTGTATTATTCTCAGTATTTTACAGTTGTATTCAGTTCCAGTTTTGTATTTTAATGCAGGAAAACCTTCTTAATCAGGTGCCATAACCTGCTTCCTGTCAGTGATGTGTGGCTTTTTTGTGTGTTTTTCTGGGTCACTGCACACAAACATTCTTTTGTGCATCAGCGTACGTGTGAGGCTGTGTTTGTTGGTGCAACATTGTCAGGTTTATCCCTGTGTCAGTGTGTGTATGTCAGCATATTGCTGTGTGTGTCTCATTGTGTCAGTGTGTGGATGTCAGTAGGTCAGTGTGTTTGTATTTGACACTGTGTGTTGCTGTATGTGTATAGCAGTGTGCCAATATTTCCTTGGATATTAATGGAGAAAACATCGGTGAACTGTGACTAACACTGTCCCTCTCTGTCGCCCCCTGTGGCAGGTCGCTGGTAGTGCACGGTTTTGCTCTGAGTGAGCAAGGGGAGAAGATGTCCAAGTCTCTGGGGAACGTCATGGACCCCGACACGGTCATCAATGGGGGCCCGGTGAGGACGGATACGGTCTCTTACACGCTCATCTCTCAAGCCAGGTTCTCTCCATGAACCCCCACGCTAGAGGAGGGGTGTCTTCAGAGACAGATATGCAGAACACATTACACAGCATGAGCAGTAGGTGATGCCGCTATCAGATGGATGTTTTCCGCAGCTGATTACTAAGCAAGGAAGGAAGTGGCTATGTCACACTGCAGCTCACAGCCGGCAGTCCACTGAAGCTCAGCAGGTGTGAGCCTGGCCACTACCTGGAGACCTCCTGGGAAAAACTAAGGCTGCTGCTGCAGGAAGAGGTGTTAAGAGGGGCCAGTAGGGGGCGCGTACCCTGCTGTCTGTGTGGGTCCTAATGCCTCAGTATAGTGATGTAAATAAGCATACTGTTTAAAAAAAAGGTGCCGTCTTTCAGATGAGGTCTGAGGTCCTGACTCTCTGTGGTCATTAAAAATCCCAGGGCGTTTCTCAAAAAGAGTAGGGGTGTTAGCCCGGTATCCTGGCCAAATTTCCCATTGGCCTTTACCAATCATGGCCTCCTAACAATCCCCATCTCTGAACTGGCTCCATCACTCTGTTCTCCTCCTCACTGAGAGCTGGTGTGTGGGGAGTGTACTGGTGCACTACGGCTGCCGTCGCATCATCCAGGTGGGGCTGCACACTGCTGGTGGTGGAGGGGGGTCCCCATTACCTGTAAAACGCGTGTCCAGAAAAGTGTTATATAAGTGTAAGCAATTATTGTTCTTTAAAACCATGTGTCTGTCCACACACACAGTAATGAACAGTCTCGGCAGAACAAGACGAGTGTCACATGGACTGCGCGAAAACCAGCCTCGGCTCTGTCTTTCCATTCTGAGCTTGAGCAGTCTAGAAATAAATGGATCACCAAAAGAGTTAGATCACTTAATGAGACGGTTGAATATTAATTAGGACCTGTTAATAAGGATCTTGAGTCAAGCGCTTAAGGCAGACGTTCCCCTTGTTTGAAGCGGTTCAGTTTAGGTATAGGGTAACGTATGTACAAGAGCTTGGGGTTAGGAAGGACCGACCTTATTTCTGTACCTCAACAGGGCCAGTGGGTGTCAGCAGAGGTTTGATTGGGTGTACTTAGATTTCAAGAAACCTTTGGGGAAGGTTTCAAAATACAGACATTCGAGGCTGGAAACTGTAAAGTGTGTCTGGGGGTTGAGAAGGGATATGCCAGGTAAGAAAGAGCCCTGGTATCACACGGATCTGTACTGGGTCCCCTGTCCTTTCTCATCTTTCGACTGCGATATACACATACACCTGTGATCACAGGACATCACACACACACTGACTGACCCTCTCTCCTGCTCTGCACATGCTTGTGATCACGTGACATCATCGCACACACTGACTGACTCTCTCTCCTGCTCTGCACATGCCTGTGATCACATGACATCATCACACACACTGACTGACTCTCTCCTGCTCTGCACACCCTTGTGATCACACGACATCATCGCACACACTGACTGATTCTCTCTCCTGCTCTGCACACGCCTGTGATCACACGACATCATCACACACACTGACTGATTCTCTCTCCTGCTCTGCACACCCTTGTGATCACACGACATCATCGCACACACTGACTGATTCTCTCTCCTGCTCTGCACACGCCTGTGATCACACGACATCATCACACACACTGACTGATTCTCTCTCCTGCTCTGCACACCCTTGTGATCACACGACATCATCGCACACACTGACTGACTCTCTCTCCTGCTCTGCACACGCCTGTGATCACACGACATCATCACTCACTGTCTGTCTCCTCTCCCCTCCAGGACCCCTCAGCCGCCCCCCCCTACGGTGCAGATGTGTTGCGCTGGTGGGTGGCTGAGTCCAATGTGTTCTCCGAGGTCCAGATTGGTCCCAGTGCCCTCAGCTCAGCCCGAGACAGCATTGCCAAGGTCTGTCTCTCACTGCAGTTGTCTCTCACTGTGTCACGAGTGTCACTGTGTCAGTCTGTTGCTGCTGTCGTCTCTTACTGTCTACAGGTGCTACACAGGTGTCAGTCTGTCGCTGCTGTCGTCTCTCACTGTGTCTGTAGCTGCTACATGAGTGTCACTGTGTCAGTCTGTCACTGCAGTCGTCTCTCACTGTGTCTGTAGCTGCTACATGAGTATCACTGTGTCAGTCTGTCGCTGCTGTCGTCTCTCACTGTGTCTGTAGCTGCTACACGGGTGTCAGGGTGTCAGTCTGTCACTGCAGTCGTCTCTCACTGTCAGTGTCACCGCCATCTTCTCTCTATGTCTATATCTGCCCATGTCTGCAGCTGAGGAACACTCTGCGCTTCCTACTGGGGAATCTCCAGGGGTTTGACCCCCAGACCCAGGCAGTGGAGCCCAGAGACATGTACTACATTGACCAGTACCTGCTGCATCTGCTCCGAGAGTACAGCATCAAGGTCTGTGGAGTGTGTGTGTGGGGTGTCTGGCTGGCTCTAAGTGTGGGATCTGTGGAGTGTGTGGTGTCTGATTGGCTGTGTGTTTGCTGTCTGTGGAGTGTGTGGTGTCTGATTGGCAGGCACTGTGTGTGTGGGGTCTGACTGGCTGTGTTTGCTTCCTGTGGATTGTGTGTGTGAGGTCTGTGGAGTGTGTGTGTATGTGGTGCCTGATTGACTGTGTTTGCTGTCTGTGGAGTGTGTGTGTGTGTGGTGCCTGATTGACTGTGTGTTTGCTGTCTGTGGAGTGTGTGTGTGGTGCCTGATTGGCTGTGTTTGCTGTCTGTGGAGTGTGTGTGTGCGGTGTCTGATTGGCTGTGTTTGCTGTCTGTGGAGTGTGTGTGCGGTGTCTGATTGGCTGTGTTTGCTGTCTGTGGAGTGTGTGTGGTGCCTGATTGGCTGTGTGTTTGCTGTCTGTGGAGTGTGTGTGTGCGGTGTCTGATTGACTGTGTGTTTGCTGTCTGTGGAGTGTGTGTGTGGTGCCTGATTGGCTGTGTGTTTGCTGTCTGTGGAGTGTGTGTGTGTGGTGCCTGATTGGCTGTGTTTGCTGTCTGTGGAGTGTGTGTGTGCGGTGTCTGACTGGCTGTGTTTGCTGTCTGTGGAGTGTGTGTGTGTGGTGTCTGATTGACTGTGTGTTTGCTGTCTGTGGAGTGTGTGTGTATGGTGCCTGATTGGCTGTGTGTTTGCTGTCTGTGGAGTGTGTGTGTGGTGCCTGATTGGCTGTGTGTTTGCTGTCTGTGGAGTGTGTGTGTGGGGTGTCTGGCTGGCTCTAAGTGTGGGATCTGTGGAGTGTGTGGTGTCTGATTGGCTGTGTGTTTGCTGTCTGTGGAGTGTGTGGTGTCTGATTGGCAGGCACTGTGTGTGTGGGGTCTGACTGGCTGTGTTTGCTTCCTGTGGATTGTGTGTGTGAGGTCTGTGGAGTGTGTGTGTGTGGTGCCTGATTGACTGTGTTTGCTGTGTGTGTGTGCGGTGCCTGATTGACTGTGTGTTTGCTGTCTGTGGAGTGTGTGTGTGTGGTGCCTGATTGACTGTGTGTTTGCTGTCTGTGGAGTGTGTGTGTGCAGTGTCTGATTGGCTGTGTTTGCTGTCTGTGGAGTGTGTGTGTGCGGTGTCTGATTGGCTGTGTTTGCTGTCTGTGGAGTGTGTGTGTGCAGTGTCTGATTGGCTGTGTTTGCTGTCTGTGGAGTGTGTGTGCGGTGTCTGATTGGCTGTGTTTGCTGTCTGTGGAGTGTGTGTGTGCGGTGTCTGATTGGCTGTGTTTGCTGTCTGTGGAGTGTGTGTGTGCAGTGTCTGATTGGCTGTGTGTTTGCTGTCTGTGGAGTGTGTGTGTGTGGTGCCTGATTGGCTGTGTTTGCTGTCTGTGGAGTGTGTGTGTGCAGTGTCTGATTGACTGTGTGTTTGCTGTCTGTGGAGTGTGTGTGTGCGGTGTCTGATTGGCTGTGTTTGCTGTCTGTGGAGTGTGTGTGTGCAGTGTCTGATTGGCTGTGTTTGCTGTCTGTGGAGTGTGTGTGTGCAGTGTCTGATTGGCTGTGTTTGCTGTCTGTGGAGTGTGTGTGCGGTGTCTGACTGGCTGTGTTTGCTGTCTGTGGAGTGTGTGTGTGCGGTGTCTGATTGGCTGTGTGTTTGCTGTCTGTGGAGTGTGTGTGGTGCCTGATTGGCTGTGTGTTTGCTGTCTGAGGAGTGTGTGTGTGGGTGGTATTTGATTGGCTGGCTCTGTGTGCGTGGTGTCTGAATGGCTCTCTCTGTGCGTTTCCCAGGTGACAGATGCCTACAGCGCGTTTGACTTTGGCAGGGTGATCCGATTGCTGCAGGGCTTCATCAGCAGGGACCTGTCCAGTTTCTATTTCAGCATCATTAAGGACAGGTACCGAGTGCTGCTGCTTCAGATTACACCAGACAATCTGATAGTCTTGCTCGATTACACCCTAGTGCTCTGCTACCTGGTTCTCATTGATCCCAGGTTCTTAACCAGGCGTCTTTTAAATAAACCAGGGTATCAAGCCTGGGGAGCTTGCTCCACACTCCCACAACCCTTTGTGTGAAACAGTGCTTCCTATTCTCAGTATGAAATGTACTTACATATAGTCTCCAAGTTTCCACTGTGTCCTCTGATTTGTGTATGCCTGCTCATTCGGAGGAAATCTTTAGAATGGAGATGGGTTGACTTTTTTAGTTTATTTGAGGATTTTGAATACTTGTGTCAGGTCTCCTTACAGTCTTTTCTGTTGAAGACTGAGGAAACCCAGTTCCTTCAGCCTGTCTGCCTTCAGCCTGTAAAAAACTTCTAGCTCAGTTTTTTCCATGTTGTATTTACAGTTATTTTTTACTACCTGAATGGAAAACCCTGCACTTGTGTGTACTAAATGTCACCTTGCACATTTGTGCTCAGTCACGAAATTGTATTGAAATTCTTTTTCAATTTTATTTGCTGCTACTGCAGTGTTTGCTGATCTAATTTGGTATCACCTGTAAAATTGACCTGTTTAAATATTATTCCATAATCTAGATTATTGGTATAAAATAGGACGAGCAGTAGTGCTAGTATGGGTTCAGGCAGACAGATCCCTGGGATGATAGGGATTAGATCCACTAATTACATCATCTAATATGAACATCTTACCCTATTCTGTACACTGGGTCCTATTCATTAAACAGTTCTCAATTCAGTTGTACACATTTCCCTGAATGCCTTCCGCCTGTGTTAATCACATGCTCTGTGTGTGTCAGTGGTCGCTGTTGCTTGTTCAAAGAGCCCTTTAACACATGAATCTGCTTCCTTTCTTTAACCACCTTCACCTTCTGCCGTGTTGACTATCCCCTAGAAAAGGCCTGCTGTGCCTGAGGGATTTCTGTTTCACCCTGTGCGACTGTCTCTTAGGCTGTACTGTGATCCTGAAAGCTCGTTGGGTCGGCGTTCTTGCCAGACAGTACTGGAAGAGATTCTAGATGGGGTGACGCATTCTATCGCCCCCATCCTTCCACACCTGGCTGAGGAGGTGTACCTACACTCACCTGGACGCACAGGTACAGCACACCTGCACACGGACACCACGTAAATACTGACACACCCGGACACAGGTACAGCACACCTGCACATGGACACCACGTAAATACTGACACACACCCGGACACAGGTACAGCACGCCTGCACACGGACACAGGTACAGCACACCTGCACATGGACACCACGTAAATACTGACACACCCAGACACAGGTACAGCACGCCTGCACACGGACACAGGTACAGCACACCTGCACATGGACACCACGTAAATACTGACACACCCGGACACAGGTACAGCACGCCTGCACACGGACACAGGTACAGCACACCTGCACACGGACACAGGTACAGCACGCCTGCACACGGACACCACGTAAATACTGACACACCCGGACACAGGTACAGCACGCCTGCACACGGACACCACGTAAATACTGACACACCCGGACACAGGTAGAACACAGGTACAGCTCTCTTCCAAACCTCTGGAAGAGCTCTGCAGTGTGTGCTGCAGTGCATGATGTCTTGGTGTCTGTGTTCCAGAGAACAGTACTTTGTTCCAGAGTGGCTGGATCAAGGCCAGCCCTGTGTGGAAGCGTCCTGGCCTGGAGGAGGTGGTAGAGGGGGCATGTGCTATCCGTGACTCCTTCCTGTCTTCAATTCCCGGTCGCAACGCCGCCGAATACGAGCTTATCATTGCTATCGAGCCCAGCCTGCTGTTCGAGCTCATGGAGGTACACCTGACAGGCTGGCTGCTTGACCGTATGTCCTGAGTGGTGTTGTCTGCCAGTGACCTGTCAGCACCTCAGTGCTCTCTCCCTGTCCCGCAGTCTCTGCAGGATGAGCCCAGCTCCAGCTCGTCCCAGCTGACGGAACTGATGATGTCATCGCGCACCACCCTGCTGAGCGCCCTGCCCCGTGATCTGCCCCCCAGTGCTCTCACCAGTAGGGGGACCTTTCTCATCAACCTGGAGGGTGAGATACCTCACACAGCGCCACACACTGGCTAGGGGGGCACACTGCACTGACTGTACCCTGTGCGGTACCTGTACAGTGCGCCAGTCAGTCTCTTCAAAAGTGGTCAAAGGGACACATTGCATTGACTGTACCCCTACACCGTCCCCCACTGTGTCATACACAGACCAGGGAGCCCCACCTTGCCTGTACCCCCACACTGCATCACATTCTGGCCAAGGGACCCCACATTGCGTGTACCCCCACTCTGTGCCGCATTCTGACTGGAAACTCTGCATTAAATGTACTCCCACACAGGGTATTCCACCTATGCACTTTCCTGAAAAGGGAGAGCAGTGACAACATTATAGCAAGATAATGGAAAAATATATAAAACTGAGTCACAACGTATTTACTCAAATGTTTTTTAATTGAGGACTTCGGTCCTAGGATTTCTGTTTTTGCTTTGTCCTAAAAAGATGTCCAGGCTTTGTTTAATGGACTTGGCTCTGTCCACCCATCCAACAGCTGGATGAGATTCAGGGACCTATTAACTACTGACCGCAGACCGGGCTGGAGGAGAGGCTGCTGGGCAGGGCTGTCTTGTGCTCTGAGGGGAAGTCTGGGAGACTGGCACAGCCCTGGCTCCGCTCACCGCCGTGTTGAAACAGCTCCTGAGCACCAAGGGGCTGACCGGACCTGCAGTGTCTGCGATCGCTGGGTGATGTAGACCAGTAACGTCCTCTCCCCCCTCGCAGGTGGGGACATCCGGGAGGAGTGTGGGTACAGTGTGGCCGCCGTGCCCTCCTCGCTGCTGCGCTGCCCGCGCTGCCGCCGGTACGCGGCTGAGTCGCCGGACTGCCTCTGCCCTCGCTGCCAGACTGTCGTCGCGGGACTGGCACACTGACGGGGCACCACTCCTGCTCTCGCCCACCACTGATGGAGTGCCCTGATGCTACCCATCTTGTCCCCCACCTTCTGATCCTGCCACCTTTCTTGGCTGCCATATTGCTCCTGTTTCTCTGTCTTGCACCCTGGTCCTTCTAGAAGCTCTGCGCATTGACGTCGCCGATCCCAGCAGGGCAGGAAGAGTGAGCACTGCTGCTAGGCTGACAGCAGTCTCCTCCCCCAGCCCTGGCAGGAGCTCTGCCAATCAGGCCAGGGCAGGAAGAGTGAGCACTGCTGATAGGCTGACAGCAGTCTCCTCACCCAGCCCTGGCAGGAGCTCTGCCAATCAGGCCAGGGCAGGAAGAGTGAGCACTGCTGATAGGCTGACAGCAGTCTCCTCCCCCAGCCCTGGCAGGAGCTCTGCCGACTGACGTAGCCAATCCCAGCACGGCAGGAAGAGTGAGCACTGCTGATAGGCTGACAGCAGTCTCCTCCCCCAGCCCTGGCAGGAGCTCTGCCGACTGACGTCGCCGATCAGGCCAGGGCAGGAAGAGTGAGCAGTGCTAGTAGATAGTGCCTCCACATGCATGGACAGTGTTGGTGCAGTAGGGGGGGGTGTGACTGGCTGTTGAGAGCAGCGCCCCCACAGCCACACAGCTCTGGAATGTGCCCGTTTTATGTATAATACAGAAAAGGTGTCTGATCAGAGGTGGTTAAGGTTCCTGTGTGATGTCTATACATTCAACGTGTGCATACATTCTGTGGCTATATTATGTATATAGAGTTTACCCTTTCCAAAGAAAGCCAAATAAAATTTGAATCAACTTCGTGTTAGTGTGCTGTACAGTATTCTGGTGTGGACTGTAGTCTGTTAGTATTGTGTGTCTTATACTCTTCTAGGTGCAGTATCATGTTCTGCAATCTTGTTAGCTGCAGTATTGTTCTCTACATTATTCTCAGACGCAATGACAGTACAGCTTTCTTACAGTATATAAATATAGAAGACAATCAAGGAAACATTTGAATATTTTTATATAATACACCATTTAAGTCTTAGAGTACAGGGATAGACAGAGACAGGAATAAAGTATACAAAAATCTCATGCCCATCAACTAACAGAGGAGACAGCTGGCACGTATTTTTTTATGACGGCTTCAGGCTCCCCCCCGACTGATAAATACAGCTCGCAGGACGTGACTGCAGGCCCCACACATTCCACCACTAGGAGGGGCAGGTGTGGCCATGGCACCTGCCCACTCCAAACTGTAGCAGTCCTCTCTCTGCCCCTCGCTGCCTCTGTCCCCCTCTCCGCTCCCCCCTGCTCAGGTGTCAGTGTCCAGGACCTCCACGGCCTCGAGCAGGTGCAGGGCCAGGCTGTACTGGCCGTGAGTCTCGGGCAGGACCTCAATCAGGCGGCTGACCAGGCGGCTGGTCTGGGACAGGGGCACTGAGGGACAGCGCAGCTCCCCGGGGTCCTGAGAGAGGAGCAAGAGCGAGTGAACGTTACTGATACATAGTACATATTCTCACTGACGCTGTACAGGGGCAGTAAGGTCAGTACAGCAAACCGTCTTCAAGGACGCAGAGGACACTGTGTACAGCTCACTAGAGCTCAGAAAACAGTGTATACCGTCGGCTGTAGCTCACAGTGCCGTGCGTATACAGTCCTCTGTAGCTCACAGTGCAGTGCGTATACAGTCCTCTGTAGCTCAGTGCAGTGTGTATACAGTCCGCTATAGCTCAGTGCAGTGCGTATACAGTCCTCTGTAGCTCAGTGCAGTGCGTATACAGTCCTCTGTAGCTCAGTGCAGTGTGTATACAGTCCGCTATAGCTCAGTGCAGTGCGTATACAGTCCTCTGTAGCTCAGTGCAGTGCGTATACAGTCCGCTATAGCTCAGTGCAGTGCGTATACAGTCCGCTGTAGCTCAGTGCAGTGCGTATACAGTCCTCTGTAGCTCACAGTGCAGTGTGTATACAGTCCTCTGTAGCTCACTGCAGTGTGTATACAGTCCTCTGTAGCTCACAGTGCAGTGCGTATACAGTCCGCTATAGCTCAGTGCAGTGTGTATACAGTCCGTAGCTCACAGTGCACTGTGTATACAGTCCGCTTTAGCTCAGTGCAGTGCGTATACAGTCCTCTGTAGCTCACAGTGCAGTGCGTATACAGTCCGCTATAGCTCAGTGCAGTGCGTATACAGTCCTCTGTAGCTCACAGTGCAGTGTGTATACAGTCCTCTGTAGCTCACAGTGCAGTGTGTATACAGTCCTCTGTAGCTCACAGTGCAGTGTGTATACAGTCCTCTGTAGCTCACTGCAGTGTGTATACAGTCCTCTGTAGCTCACAGTGCAGTGCGTATACAGTCCTCTGTAGCTCAGTGCAGTGCGTATACAGTCCTCTGTAGCTCACAGTGCAGTGTGTGTATACAGTCCTCTGTAGCTCACAGTGCAGTGCGTATACAGTCCTCTGTAGCTCAGTGCAGTGCGTATACAGTCCTCTGTAGCTCACAGTGCAGTGCGTATACAGTCCGCTATAGCTCAGTGCAGTGTGTATACAGTCCTCTGTAGCTCACAGTGCAGTGTGTATACAGTCCGCTATAGCTCAGTGCAGTGCGTATACAGTCCTCTGTAGCTCACAGTGCAGTGTGTATACAGTCCTCTGTAGCTCACTGCAGTGCGTATACAGTCCTCTGTAGCTCACAGTGCAGTGCGTATACAGTCCGCTATAGCTCAGTGCAGTGCGTATACAGTCCTCTGTAGCTCACAGTGCAGTGTGTATACAGTCCTCTGTAGCTCACAGTGCAGTGCGTATACAGTCCTCTGTAGCTCACAGTGCAGTGCGTATACAGTCCTCTGTAGCTCACAGTGCAGTGTGTATACAGTCCTCTGTAGCTCACAGTGCAGTGCGTATACAGTCCTCTGTAGCTCACAGTGCAGTGCGTATACAGTCCTCTGTAGCTCACAGTGCAGTGCGTATACAGTCCTCTGTAGCTCACTGCAGTGTGTATACAGTCCTCTGTAGCTCACAGTGCAGTGCGTATACAGTCCTCTGTAGCTCAGTGCAGTGTGTATACAGTCCGCTGTAGCTCAGTGCAGTGTGTATACAGTCCTCTGTAGCTCAGTGCAGTGTGTATACAGTCCTCTGTAGCTCACAGTGCAGTGCGTATACAGTCCTCTGTAGCTCACAGTGCAGTGCGTATACAGTCCTCTGTAGCTCACTGCAGTGTGTATACAGTCCTCTGTAGCTCACAGTGCAGTGCGTATACAGTCCTCTGTAGCTCACAGTGCAGTGCGTATACAGTCCTCTGTAGCTCACTGCAGTGTGTATACAGTCCTCTGTAGCTCACAGTGCAGTGCGTATACAGTCCTCTGTAGCTCACAGTGCAGTGTGTATACAGTCCTCTGTAGCTCACTGCAGTGTGTATACAGTCCTCTGTAGCTCACAGTGCAGTGCGTATACAGTCCTCTGTAGCTCACTGCAGTGTGTATACAGTCCTCTGTAGCTCACAGTGCAGTGCGTATACAGTCCTCTGTAGCTCACAGTGCAGTGCGTATACAGTCCGCTATAGCTCAGTGCAGTGTGTATACAGTCCGCTGTAGCTCACAGTGCAGTGTGTATACAGTCCGCTGTAGCTCACAGTGCAGTGTGTATACAGTCCTCTGTAGCTCACAGTGCAGTGTGTATACAGTCCTCTGTAGCTCAGTGCAGTGTGTATACAGTCCTCTGTAGCTCAGTGCAGTGTGTATACAGTCCTCTGTAGCTTATGGTGCCGTGTGTCCACTGTAGCGCTGCGCTCTCTTACCATGGCTTTGAGCCAGGTGCAGAGGACAGGGGGCAGGCGGGCGAGCAGCTCCATGCCAGGCCGGGTCTGGGTGTGCAGCAGGGCGAAGGAGAGCCTCTGGCCTGTGAGAACCAGCAGCTGGGAGCCCAGAACCTCTCGATCCTCCACCTCCAACATCACCTGAGACACCAGGGAAGGTTAAGAATGTGTTATTAGTGTACAGTGCTTTAATGGGTACATCATCATCAGGGTGAGAGTCCTGCTGGAGTACAGTAGTGACACAGTGAGTGTTGCTGGGGTACGGTAGTGTCAGGGGAGAGTGTTGCTGGGGTACGGTAGTGTCGAGTGAGAGTGTTACTGGAGTACAGTAGTGTCAGAGTGAGTGTTGCTGGGGTACGGTAGTGTCAGAGTGAGAGTGTTGCTGGGGTACGGTAGTGTCAGAGTGAGAGTGTTGCTGGGGTACAGTAGTGTCAGAGTGAGTGTTGCTGGGGTACAGTAGTGTCAGAGTGAGTGTTGCTGGGGTACGGTAGTGTCAGAGTGAGAGTGTTGCTGGGGTACGGTAGTGTCACAGTGAGAGTGTTGCTGGGGTACATTAGTGTCAGTGAGTGTTGCTGGGGTACGGTAGTGTCAGGGGAGAGTGTTGCTGGGGTACAGTAGTGTCAGAGTGAGAGTGTTGCTGGGGTACATTAGTGTCAGAGTGAGTGTTGCTGGGGTACAGTAGTGTCAGGGGAGAGTGTTGCTGGGGTACGGTAGTGTCGAGTGAGAGTGTTACTGGGGTACGGTAGTGTCAGAGTGAGAGTGTTACTGGAGTACAGTAGTGTCAGAGTGAGTGTTGCTGGGGTACAGTAGTGTCAGGGGAGAGTGTTGCTGGGGTACGGTAGTGTCGAGTGAGAGTGTTACTGGAGTACAGTAGTGTCAGAGTGAGTGTTGCTGGGGTACGGTAGTGTCAGAGTGAGTGCTGCTGGGGTACGGTAGTGTTAGGTGAGAGTGTTACTGGAGTACAGTAGTGTCAGAGTGAGAGTGTTACTGGAATACAGTAGTGTCAGAGTGAGAGTGCTGCAGGAGTACGGTAGTGTCAGAGTGAGAGTGTTGCTGGGGTACGGTAGTGTCAGAGTGAGAGTGTTACTGGAGTACGGTAGTGTCAGAGTGAGTGCTGCAGGAGTACGGTAGTGTCAGAGTGAGTGTGCTGCAGGAGTACGGTAGTGTCAGGTGAGAGTGTTACTGGAGTACAGTAGTGTCAGAGTGAGAGTGTTACTGGAGTACAGTAGTGTCAGAGTGAGAGTGCTGCAGGAGTATGGTAGTGTCAGAGTGAGTGCTGCAGGAGTACGGTAGTGTCAGAGTGAGTGCTGCAAGAGTACGGTAGTGTCAGAGTGAGAGTGCTGCAGGAGTACGGTAGTGTCAGAGTGAGTGTTTCTGCGGTACGGTAGTGTCAGAGTGAGTGTGCTGCAGGAGTACGGTAGTGTCAGGTGAGAGTGTTACTGGAGTACAGTAGTGTCAGAGTGAGAGTGTTACTGGAGTACAGTAGTGTCAGAGTGAGAGTGTTGCTGGGGTACGGTAGTGTCAGAGTGAGTGTTGCTGGGGTACGGTAGTGTCAGAGTGAGTGTGCTGCAGGAGTACGGTAGTGTCAGGTGAGAGTGTTACTGGAGTACAGTAGTGTCAGAGTGAGAGTGTTACTGGAGTACGGTAGTGTCAGAGTGAGAGTGTTACTGGAGTACGGTAGTGTCAGAGTGAGTGCTGCAGGAGTACGGTAGTGTCAGAGTGAGTGTTGCTGGGGTACGGTAGTGTCAGGTGAGAGTGTTACTGGAGTACAGTAGTGTCAGAGTGAGAGTGTTACTGGAGTACAGTAGTGTCAGAGTGAGAGTGTTACTGGAGTACGGTAGTGTCAGAGTGAGAGTGTTACTGGAGTACGGTAGTGTCAGAGTGAGTGCTGCAGGAGTACGGTAGTGTCAGAGTGAGTGTTGCTGGGGTACGGTAGTGTCAGGTGAGAGTGTTACTGGAGTACAGTAGTGTCAGAGTGAGAGTGTTACTGGAGTACAGTAGTGTCAGAGTGAGAGTGTTGCTGGGGTACGGTAGTGTCAGAGTGAGAGTGTTGCTGGGGTACGGTAGTGTCGAGTGAGAGTGTTACTGGAGTACAGTAGTGTCAGAGTGAGTGCTGCAGGAGTACGGTAGTGTCAGAGTGAGTGTTGCTGGGGTACGGTAGTGTCAGGGGAGAGTGTTGCTGGGGTACGGTAGTGTCAGAGTGAGTGCTGCAGGAGTACGGTAGTGTGAGGTGCTGGAGAGAACGATTATAGAAAGGGGAACAGTGTAGCTGGTACACTGCTGTAAGGAGCAGCGATGGTGATTTGCAGTACCCGATATGCTCCTCTCATGATGTTGTTCAAGAATGAAGTAGTGTATATGTAAAGACCTCAAGGGCTGTAATACTGCTGGAGTACAGTGAGACAAAGCATTAACAGGGTTACTGGGAACTGATCATTCTGGGTCATGCCGCAGATCTCACAGAAACAGTACCTCCTCAGCCCGTCGATCCAATCCCTGGCTGTACAGCTCACACACCAGATGTCGGCGCAGAATGTCGGGGTTCACCTGCAGGAGGGGGCCCAGATCCAGGACCAGTGAGGGCCACAACTCAGCTCCAGGGACAGAAGAGGGAGCAGACTCCTCACCCGTCTCCCCAAGAGACAGAACCCACCCACTCAGCACCTTCAAAAGAAACTGAGAGAGAGAGGAGTCCTGTAACTCCACTCCACACCTCCCCCTGCACCGTCAACAGCACTGAGGAGGAGTCCTGTTTCTCCACTCCACACCTCACCTAAGAGTGAGGATCGAGGGAGAGGAGAGGGGAGCCGGAGGAATGAGGGAGAGGAGAGAGGAGCCGGAGGAATGAGGGAGAGGAGAGAGAAGGGGCAGATAAGCAGGAATGAGGGATGCGAGAGAAGGGAGACGGGAAAAAGGAAGAGGAAGAGAGAGACATCAGCAAAACACACTGGAGCTCTACAGAGTCATTCCCCGCACCTGCCAGCGGGGGGCGCTCTCACCTCCTGCCTCAGCGACACCAGGCTGGGGTCTACGTCTCCGCTGGGCAGCAGCTGGATGGAGGTGAGGTCCTTGAAGAAGGCGTTCTTGCCCTGGAGAGAGGAGCGGAATAGTGAGCAGACTGGGTCTCAGGGAAATGGGTACAAATTAGGTCCTACCGCCCAGTCAACTGGGGGGGCTTCTTCCTGGCAGAAACCGCCCATTACTTGGCAACAAGGAACGACTGTCCGCTCGGACAACTGTGACGGTGGGAAGAGGTACCAACAAGAAGGAAACTAGAACAGTTGCCACAGCAGCCTCTCCTAGGACAGTCATTTCTGCCTCCAAAAGCCTCATCCAGCACATCACGTTTCACTACAGTGCGTCAATAACTGCTCTGACTCTGGATAGAAAACTAAACAGCTTTACTGCAAGATGAAGCCAGTACAGAACTGGGCCGCGGGTCAGTGTGACAGTCGCCGTGTCTCTGGGGTCAGGATCTCGTGTTACAGAACTGGGCCGCGGGTCAGTGTGACAGTCGCCGTGTCTCTGGGGTCACGATCTCGTGTTACAGAACTGGGCCGCGGGTCAGTGTGACAGTCGCCGTGTCTCTGGGGTCACGATCTCGAGTTGTCACAGAACTGGGCCGCGGGTCAGTGTGACAGTCGCCGTGTCTCTGGGGTCACGATCTCGTGTTACAGAACTGGGCCGCGGGTCAGTGTGACAGTCGCCGTGTCTCTGGGGTCACGATCTCGTGTCACAGAACTGGGCCGCGGGTCAGTGTGAGAGTCGCCGTGTCTCTGGGGTCACGATCTCGTGTCACAGAACTGGGCCGCGGGTCAGTGTGACAATCGCCGTGTCTCTGGGGTCACGATCTCGTGTTACAGAACTGGGCCGCGGGTCAGTGTGACAGTCGCCGTGTCTCTGGAGTCAGGATCTCGTGTTACAGAACTGGGCCGCGGGTCAGTGTGACAGTCGCCGTGTCTCTGGAGTCAGGATCTCGTGTTACAGAACTGGGCCGCGGGTCAGTGTGACAGTCGCCGTGTCTCTGGAGTCACGATCTCGAGTTACAGAACTGGGCCGCGGGTCAGTGTGACAGTCGCCGTGTCTCTGGGGTCACGATCTCGAGTTGTTACAGAACTGGGCCGCGGGTCAGTGTGACAGTCGCCGTGTCTCTGGGGTCACGATCTCGAGTTGTTACAGAACTGGGCCGCGGGTCAGTGTGACAGTCGCCGTGTCTCTGGGGTCAGGATCTCGTGTTACAGAACTGGGCCGCGGGTCAGTGAGACAGTCGCCGTGTCTCTGGGGTCAGGATCTCGTGTTACAGAACTGGGCCGCGGGTCAGTGTGACAGTCGCCGTGTCTCTGGGGTCACGATCTCAAGTTGTTACAGAACTGGGCCGCGGGTCAGTGTGACAGTTGCCGTGTCTCTGGGGTCACGATCTCGTGTTACAGAACTGGGCCGCGGGTCAGTGTGACAGTCGCCGTGTCTCTGGGGTCACGATCTCGAGTTGTTACAGAACTGGGCCGCGGGTCAGTGTGACAGTCGCCGTGTCTCTGGGGTCAGGATCTCGTGTTACAGAACTGGGCCGCGGGTCAGTGAGACAGTCGCCGTGTCTCTGGGGTCAGGATCTCGTGTTACAGAACTGGGCCGCGGGTCAGTGTGACAGTCGCCGTGTCTCTGGGGTCACGATCTCGAGTTGTTACAGAACTGGGCCGCGGGTCAGTGTGACAGTCGCCGTGTCTCTGGGGTCACGATCTCGTGTTACAGAACTGGGCCGCGGGTCAGTGTGACAGTCGCCGTGTCTCTGGGGTCACGATCTCGTGTTACAGAACTGGGCCGCGGGTCAGTGTGAGAGTCGCCGTGTCTCTGGGGTCACGATCTCGTGTCACAGAACTGGGCCGCGGGTCAGTGTGACAATCGCCGTGTCTCTGGGGTCACGATCTCGTGTTACAGAACTGGGCCGCGGGTCAGTGTGACAGTCGCCGTGTCTCTGGGGTCAGGATCTCGTGTTACAGAACTGGGCCGCGGGTCAGTGTGACAGTCGCCGTGTCTCTGGGGTCAGGATCTCGTGTTACAGAACTGGGCCGCGGGTCAGTGTGACAGTCGCCGTGTCTCTGGGGTCACGATCTCGTGTTACAGAACTGGGCCGCGGGTCAGTGTGACAGTCGCCGTGTCTCTGGAGTCAGGATCTCGTGTTACAGAACTGGGCCGCGGGTCAGTGTGACAGTCGCCGTGTCTCTGGGGTCACGATCTCGTGTTACAGAACTGGGCCGCGGGTCAGTGTGACAGTCGCCGTGTCTCTGGGGTCACGATCTCGTGTTACAGAACTGGGCCGCGGGTCAGTGTGAGAGTCGCCGTGTCTCTGGGGTCACGATCTCGTGTCACAGAACTGGGCCGCGGGTCAGTGTGACAATCGCCGTGTCTCTGGGGTCACGATCTCGTGTTACAGAACTGGGCCGCGGGTCAGTGTGACAGTCGCCGTGTCTCTGGAGTCAGGATCTCGTGTTACAGAACTGGGCCGCGGGTCAGTGTGACAGTCGCCGTGTCTCTGGAGTCAGGATCTCGTGTTACAGAACTGGGCCGCGGGTCAGTGTGACAGTCGCCGTGTCTCTGGAGTCACGATCTCGAGTTACAGAACTGGGCCGCGGGTCAGTGTGACAGTCGCCGTGTCTCTGGGGTCACGATCTCGAGTTGTTACAGAACTGGGCCGCGGGTCAGTGTGACAGTCGCCGTGTCTCTGGGGTCACGATCTCGAGTTGTTACAGAACTGGGCCGCGGGTCAGTGTGACAGTCGCCGTGTCTCTGGGGTCACGATCTCGAGTTGTTACAGAACTGGGCCGCGGGTCAGTGTGACAGTCGCCGTGTCTCTGGGGTCACGATCTCGTGTTACAGAACTGGGCCGCGGGTCAGTGTGACAGTCGCCGTGTCTCTGGGGTCACGATCTCGAGTTGTTACAGAACTGGGCCGCGGGTCAGTGTGACAGTCGCCGTGTCTCTGGGGTCAGGATCTCGTGTTACAGAACTGGGCCGCGGGTCAGTGAGACAGTCGCCGTGTCTCTGGGGTCAGGATCTCGTGTTACAGAACTGGGCCGCGGGTCAGTGTGACAGTCGCCGTGTCTCTGGGGTCACGATCTCGAGTTGTTACAGAACTGGGCCGCGGGTCAGTGTGACAGTCGCCGTGTCTCTGGGGTCACGATCTCGTGTTACAGAACTGGGCCGCGGGTCAGTGTGACAGTCGCCGTGTCTCTGGGGTCACGATCTCGTGTTACAGAACTGGGCCGCGGGTCAGTGTGAGAGTCGCCGTGTCTCTGGGGTCACGATCTCGTGTCACAGAACTGGGCCGCGGGTCAGTGTGACAATCGCCGTGTCTCTGGGGTCACGATCTCGTGTTACAGAACTGGGCCGCGGGTCAGTGTGACAGTCGCCGTGTCTCTGGAGTCAGGATCTCGTGTTACAGAACTGGGCCGCGGGTCAGTGTGACAGTCGCCGTGTCTCTGGGGTCACGATCTCGAGTTGTTACAGAACTGGGCCGCGGGTCAGTGTGACAGTCGCCGTGTCTCTGGGGTCACGATCTCGTGTTACAGAACTGGGCCGCGGGTCAGTGTGACAGTCGCCGTGTCTCTGGGGTCAGGATCTCGTGTTACAGAACTGGGCCGCGGGTCAGTGTGACAGTCGCCGTGTCTCTGGGGTCACGATCTCGTGTTACAGAACTGGGCCGCGGGTCAGTGTGACAGTCGCCGTGTCTCTGGGGTCACGATCTCGTGTTACAGAACTGGGCCGCGGGTCAGTGTGACAGTCGCCGTGTCTCTGGGGTCACGATCTCGTGTTACAGAACTGGGCCGCGGGTCAGTATGACAGTCGCCGTGTCTCTGGAGTCAGGATCTCGTGTTACAGAACTGGGCCGCGGGTCAGTGTGACAGTCGCCGTGTCTCTGGGGTCACGATCTCGAGTTGTTACAGAACTGGGCCGCGGGTCAGTGTGACAGTCGCCGTGTCTCTGGGGTCAGGATCTCGTGTTACAGAACTGGGCCGCGGGTCAGTGTGACAGTCGCCGTGTCTCTGGGGTCACGATCTCGAGTTGTTACAGAACTGGGCCGCGGGTCAGTGTGACAGTTGCCGTGTCTCTGGGGTCACGATCTCGTGTTACAGAACTGGGCCGCGGGTCAGTGTGACAGTCGCCGTGTCTCTGGGGTCACGATCTCGTGTTACAGAACTGGGCCGCGGGTCAGTGTGAGAGTCGCCGTGTCTCTGGGGTCACGATCTCGTGTCACAGAACTGGGCCGCGGGTCAGTGTGACAATCGCCGTGTCTCTGGGGTCACGATCTCGTGTTACAGAACTGGGCCGCGGGTCAGTGTGACAGTCGCCGTGTCTCTGGAGTCAGGATCTCGTGTTACAGAACTGGGCCGCGGGTCAGTGTGACAGTTGCGGTGTCTCTGGGGTCACGACCTCGAGTTGTTACAGAACTGGGCCGCGGGTCAGTGAGACAGTCGCCGTGTCTCTGGGGTCAGGATCTCGTGTTACAGAACTGGGCCGCGGGTCAGTGTGACAGTCGCCGTGTCTCTGGGGTCACGATCTCGAGTTGTTACAGAACTGGGCCGCGGGTCAGTGTGACAGTTGCCGTGTCTCTGGGGTCACGATCTCGTGTTACAGAACTGGGCCGCGGGTCAGTGTGACAGTCGCCGTGTCTCTGGGGTCACGATCTCGTGTTACAGAACTGGGCCGCGGGTCAGTGTGAGAGTCGCCGTGTCTCTGGGGTCACGATCTCGTGTCACAGAACTGGGCCGCGGGTCAGTGTGACAATCGCCGTGTCTCTGGGGTCACGATCTTGTGTTACAGAACTGGGCCGCGGGTCAGTGTGACAGTCGCCGTGTCTCTGGAGTCAGGATCTCGTGTTACAGAACTGGGCCGCGGGTCAGTGTGACAGTTGCGGTGTCTCTGGGGTCACGATCTCGAGTTGTTACAGAACTGGGCCGCGGGTCAGTGTGACAGTCAGTTCTTCTCTGGGGTCAGAAGAACAAGCCACACTTATTAACTACAGAAGCACAATCGTTCATGTATTTCATGTGTTTCACTGCCTCTTGACCCCAACCTGAGACCCCTGCCTCCGCCACTGACCTTGCTGTCGAAGAGTCCGAGGGGCCGCGCGGACCGGAGGTTGAAGGTCATGGCGGCGTGCAGCAGGGTAGCCAGCAGCACGTGATGTTGGACCAGAGGGTAGTGTACTGGTCGCTGCTCTAGGGCCAGCTCCGCCAGCGAGCTGCGGCCCTCCGCACCCCCCCACACCTCCTCCACTGCCAGCGCCGGGGGAGGCACCTCGTCACGCCCCACGTCCGCCTGCAGGGAGACAGAGCCCATAGGTCAGGAGCCTGGACACTGCACTGGGCAGGAGGAGAGGGGAGAGTGACCAGTCCAGTATACAGAGGGGTCAGAGGTCAGGAGCCTGGACACTGCACTGGGCAGGAGGAGAGGGGAGAGTGGAGAGAGGGCAGAGTGATTGGTCCAGTATACAGAGGGCTGGACACTGCACTGTGTAGTCTTTCCCAGGGGTGTATGACAGGAGAACAATCTGAAGCAGAGACAGAAACAGTATTTGCAGACTTACCTCCATCAGAATCTGCAGCAGCTGAGTGCACGACCCCAGGAATGATGTCATGGCACTGTCACCCATCCCCACATCCTGCAGACAGGTATAGACCCAGTATTAGTCCGGTACAGCACTACCATTACTATGACAGCCACACCCACACTGCACGGCACCTCCTCTACTGGCCACACCCACACAGGAGGGCACACCCCTTCTACTGGCCACACCCACACAGGAGGGCACACCCCTTCTACTGGCCACACCCACACAGGAGGGCACACCCCTTCTACTGGCCACACCCACACCGTAGGGCACACCCCTTCTACTGGCCACACCCACACCACAGGACACTCCCCTTCTACTGGCCACACCCACACCACAGGACACTCCCCTTCTACTGGTCACACCCACACCACAGGGCACACCCCTTCTACTGGCCACACCCACATCGCAGGACACTCCCCTTCTACTGGCCACACCCACATCGCAGGGCACTCCCCTTCTACTGGCCACACCCACATCGAAGGACACTCCCCTTCTACTGGCCACACCCACACTCACACCACAGGGCACTCCCCTTCTACTGGCCGGAGGACAAGCTGAGAGGCGACATGGTGTGTTGGGAACTGAAACTCACCCGCCGACACAGTCGATCCTTCGGAGCTTTGCCCACCTATAAAAGACACAAAATGTTTTGGGTCACAGCAGAGCTGAGGGCAAACACACACAGACGTCAGAGGTCACAGCAGAAGCTGAGAGGGAAACACAGAGGTAAGAGTCACAAGAGAGCTGAGGGCAAACACACTGTCTCTCTCTGCTGACCTTTTCCATGAGGAAGGCTGCTGCAGAGAAGCGCTTCACGATGAATGTGCTCCACATCATCACCCCGATCCCTGAGAAGGAGGAGAATTAATACACGAGTCATCTCCGAGACTGTGTGTAGTTACAGTTGGTGCTGAGGCACTGGGTGAGCCTGTGACTGCTCATCCCAGTAGTCTGGCTCACCGTGCTGGATGTGGGGGTTGCTGATCTGTCTTAGGTGCTCCACTGCCCAGGACAGGTATCGCCCCACCTGGCGAGAGAGAGAGAGAGAGGGGTGAGAGAGAGGAAAACCCCTCACCAACATAAAGAGGTGGACGTTTCCCATTTGCTAGAATGCTTGAAGAAAATCTGCACCACTTGAATATCCTCTTTTCCAAACTTCCAGATCCAGCAGAGGCAGAACTGAGACAGCAGCGCTGGGCACAGCAGGCACACATGCCAGGAGAGAGAGGAGCGTGACTCGTTCACCTGGCTCACCTCAGGATCCTTGTTCCACTGCACCACGTACTCCCAGCAGCAGTGAGCCGACAGCAGGTCTGGGGACACAGAGCATGGGAACCGCTGGAACACAGCACACAGCAGCTCTGGAACACAGAGAGAGACACTCCCCCACTTAACACAGCTCTGAAACACAGAGAGAGACACTCCCTCAGTTAACACAGCTCTGAAACACAGAGAGAGACACTCCCCCAGTTAACACAGCTCTGAAACACAGAGAGACACCCCCCCAGTTAACACAGCTCTGAAACACAGAGAGAGACACTCCCTGCGGTTATCTACTCTCCACAGATTCAGAGAGACACTCATGTTAGCACACATCTGGAACAAAAACAGGAGTGGGGACACAGTGAGACAGTAGTGGGGACACAACTGAGGGACACCATACCGTCTGAGCCCACCAGCACTGACCTGCGGCTGTCTTCAGCCCAGCGTCCTCTTGGCTCTCCTCGTCCGCCCCTGGCTCTGCTGCGCTCTGCTCTTGGCTCGCTCTGTCCGCCCCCCCGCGCCGCAGCAGCTGTCTCAGCTGCCCGGGGGCCAGGTCCTGCAGGAACACCCACTTGGACACGCTGTCCGCCACTCCCCCTGCAGAGCGTTCAGCACAGCAATCACTCACCCCCATAAACCCCTCGTGTCAACACAGACGTGAGACAGGTAAGAGAGAGGCGGCGCGCAGTACCTCTGCCGGCCTCCAGGAGCGCTCTGACAGTGAGGCGGGTCACCGCGCCCCCTGGGGGTGGGCGAGGGGAGGGCAGGGACAGCAATGTCTGCAAAGCCAAGCAGTCCTCCAGCTGTCTGAGACACACGGCCCACTGCTCCAGCTCCAGAGACACTGCCTCCCATGAGTCAGACAGGCACTCAGTCTGGAACTGAGAGAGAGAGCATTAAAGTATTGGCTACACCTAAAAAACAGCGACCAAAACTCCTACCACCACAAAGCCCTGCTGAGCCAAGAGCTGAGCCCAAAACAGAGCCCCCTGAGCCAGCTGGTCCTGAGGCTCACTGACCTGAGCCACACCGACACTAACCAGCCTCAGGACAGCACTGCTAGAGCACCACAACTCAGACTCAATCACATCACAGCACAGATCAAACAGCAATATCTCACACACTGGGACACACACACACAAACACAACATAAACTGGAATGCTACAGAACCCTAAACAGACAATACACACTAGCCGAATATTTGACCAAGATAAGAAACAGCAAACAGAAACAGACCCTGAGGAAGTACAGGCTCAGTGACCACAGCCTGGCCATAGAAACTGGACGACACAGGCAGACCTGGCTGCCCAGAGAGGACAGGCTGTGCTCCCACTGCCAGCGGGGAGAAATAGAGACAGAGGTGCACTTCCTACTGCACTGTGACAGATACTCTGGGATTAGAGAAACATTCTTCCCGAAATTCAGAAATCTAATCCCAGAGTTCCCACACCTGCCAGAATCACAACGGGTCCCAATCCTACTGGGAGAGGGAGGAGGGAACTCAGCTGAACTGGCAGCCCAGTATGTGATCTCCTGTCACAGCCTGAGGAACAGTGAGTCTGTCTCCCAATAATGCTCAATATATTTACAGTATATGTAAATATTTTATGATACGTCTTTGTTGTAAATGTCTGTAGATTTTATTTTATTTTTTGTTTTGTTCCATGTTAATTTTATTATTTTTATTTGCTTTGGCAACACTGATTGTACCAATCGGTCAAACACTGATTGTACCCATCGGTCATGCTAATAAAGCACCTTGAATTGAATTGAATTGAATTGAATTGAGAGAGAGAGAGAGAGAAACAGGCTCAGGCTCTCAGGGACCAGTAAGACAGAAAGAGGAGTGTTGAGAGATCACCACAGTCCTCAGAGCTGTAGGCTCACCTTCTTCTGCGCCAGGCTGTTAATGCATTTCTTGGCCACAGTGTGCCCCACCAAACCAGCCAACAGGGCGGCGCCAGAGTTCTCAGACTGTGAACACACAGTGCGCACCTGCTGCCACCAGGGGGAGACAGTCTGGAGGTCCCAGGACTCCTCCACTGCCCCTGTAACGAGCACTGACACTGAGACACTGAACTGTCCACAGCACTCACAGCACTGACCCCCCACACTGTCCACAGCACTCAGAGCACTGACCCCCCACACTGTCCACAGCACTCACAGCACTGACCCCCACACTGTCCACAGCACTCAGAGCACTGACCCCCCACACTGTCCACAGCACTCACAGCACTGACCCCCACACTGTCCACAGCACTCACAGCACTGACCCCCACACTGTCCATGAGTTTTTGGGATCAAGCAGTCCTGACAGCTCTGTGACCTGTCCTGTGTCGTCAGTGCAGTCATGTCCACTGGGCTGGACTGTAAGGCTGTCCTGCCAGAGCCACACACCTCTCATGCAACTGAGCTCAGTCAGCAGGGCGCGCAGGCGGGACACAGCCTCCGGATCCCTCAACACCGCCCTCTCGCGGGACAGCCACATACTGAGGCACAGGGCCTGCGCAGCAGGAGAGGGAGAGGAGGAGATAAGGAGGACACCAAGAAGAGGGAGAGGAGGAGAACGGAGGAGAGGGAGGAGAAGGGTGTGGGAAAGAAAGGGGAGACAGTTTAATTCACTGCAAAACACAGGCATGCCACTTTAAACCCCAGCTTTCCTCCTGTCACCATCCCTCTCCTCTTCCTGCTGCTCTTCCTCCCCTCCTCACAGCCCTCATTTCTCCTCTCCCTCCCCTCCTCAAACCCCTCCCCGCTCCTCTCTCTCTCCTCACCTCACACCCCCTCCCTGCTCTTCTCCCTCTCCCCCATCCCTCCCTGCTCTTCTCCCTCTCCCCCATCCCTCTCTGCTCTTCTCCCTCTCCCCCATCCCTCCCTGCCCTTCTCTCTCCCCTCCTCACCCCTCCCTGCTTCTCTCTCCTCTCCCTCCTCTCCTCACACCCCTCCCTGCTTCTCTCTCCTCTCCCTCCTCTCCTCACACCCCTCCCTGCTCCTCTCTCCTCTCCCTCCTCTCCACAGCCCTCCCTGCTCCTCTCTCCCTCCTCACACCCCTCCCTGCTCCTCTCTCCTCTCCCTGCTCCTCTCTCTCCTCTTCTCACACCCCTCCCTGCTCCTCTCTCTCCTCACACCCCTCCCTGCTCCTCTCTCCTCTCCCACTTCTCCACAGCCCTCCCTGCTCCTCTCTCCTCTCCACACCCCTCCCTGCTCCTCTCTCTCCTCTCCACACCCCTCCCTGCTCCTCTCTCTCCTCTCCTCACACCCCTCCCTGCTCCTCTCTCCTCTCCCTGCTCCTCTCTCTCCTCTTCTCACACCCCTCCCTGCTCCTCTCCCTCCTCACACCCCTCCCTGCTCCTCTCTCCCTCCTCACACCCCTCCCTGCTCCTCTCTCCCTCCTCACACCCCTCCCTGCTCCTCTCTCCTCTCCCTCCTCTCCCTGCTCCTCTCTCTCTCCTCTTCTCACACCCCTCCCTGCTCCTCTCTCCTCTCCCTGCTCCTCTCTCTCTCTCCTCATACCCCTCCCTGCTCCTCTCTCCTCTCCACACCCCTCCCTGCTCCTCTCTCTCTCCTCACACCCCTCCCTGCTCCTCTCTCCTCTCCCTCCTCTCCACAGCCCTCCCTGCTCCTCTCTCTCTCCTCACACCCCTCCCTGCTCCTCTCTCCCTCCTCACACCCCTCCCTGCTCCTCTCTCCCTCCTCACACCCCTCCCTGCTCCTCTCTCCTCTCCCTCCTCTCCCTGCTCCTCTCTCTCTCTCCTCTTCTCACACCCCTCCCTGCTCCTCTCTCTCCTCTCCTCACACCCCTCCCTGCTCCTCTCCCTCCTCACACCCCTCCCTGCTCCTCTCTCCCTCCTCACACCCCTCCCTGCTCCTCTCTCCCTCCTCACACCCCTCCCTGCTCCTCTCTCTCTCCTCACACCCCTCCCTGCTCCTCTCTCCCTCCTCACACCCCTCCCTGCTCCTCTCTCCCTCCTCACACCTCTCCCTGCTCCTCTCTCTCTCTCCTCTTCTCACACCTCTCCCTGCTCCTCTCTCCTCTCCACACCCCTCCCTGCTCCTCTCTCTCCTCTCCTCACACCCCTCCCTGCTCCTCTCCCTCCTCACACCCCTCCCTGCTCCTCTCTCCCTCCTCACACCCCTCCCTGCTCCTCTCTCCTCTCCCTCCTCTCCACAGCCCTCCCTGCTCCTCTCTCTCTCCTCACACCCCTCCCTGCTCCTCTCTCCCTCCTCACACCCCTCCCTGCTCCTCTCTCCTCTCCCTCCTCTCCCTGCTCCTCTCTCTCTCTCCTCTTCTCACACCCCTCCCTGCTCCTCTCTCTCCTCTCCTCACACCCCTCCCTGCTCCTCTCTCCCTCCTCACACCCCTCCCTGCTCCTCTCTCCCTCCTCACACCCCTCCCTGCTCCTCTCTCCCTCCTCACACCCCTCCCTGCTCCTCTCTCTCCTCACACCCCTCCCTGCTCCTCTCTCCCTCCTCACACCTCTCCCTGCTCCTCTCTCTCTCTCCTCTTCTCACACCTCTCCCTGCTCCTCTCTCCTCTCCACACCCCTCCCTGCTCCTCTCTCTCCTCTCCTCACACCCCTCCCTGCTCCTCTCCCTCCTCACACCCCTCCCTGCTCCTCTCTCCCTCCTCACACCCCTCCCTGCTCCTCTCTCTCTCCTCACACCCCTCCCTGCTCCTCTCTCCCTCCTCACACCCCTCCCTGCTCCTCTCTCCTCTCCCTCCTCTCCACACCCCTCCCTGCTCCTCTCTCCCTCCTCACACCCCTCCCTGCTCCTCTCTCCTCTCCCTCCTCTCCACAGCCCTCCCTGCTCCTCTCTCCCTCCTCACACCTCTCCCTGCTCCTCTCTCTCTCTCCTCTTCTCACACCTCTCCCTGCTCCTCTCTCCTCTCCACACCCCTCCCTGCTCCTCTCTCCTCTCCACACCCCTCCCTGCTCCTCTCTCTCCTCTCCTCACACCCCTCCCTGCTCCTCTCCCTCCTCACACCCCTCCCTGCTCCTCTCTCCCTCCTCACACCCCTCCCTGCTCCTCTCTCCCTCCTCACACCCCTCCCTGCTCCTCTCTCTCTCCTCACACCCCTCCCTGCTCCTCTCTCCCTCCTCACACCCCTCCCTGCTCCTCTCTCCCTCCTCACACCTCTCCCTGCTCCTCTCTCTCTCTCCTCTTCTCACACCTCTCCCTGCTCCTCTCTCCTCTCCACACCCCTCCCTGCTCCTCTCTCTCCTCTCCTCACACCCCTCCCTGCTCCTCTCCCTCCTCACAGCCCTCCCTGCTCCTCTCTCTCTCCTCACACCCCTCCCTGCTCCTCTCTCCCTCCTCACACCCCTCCCTGCTCCTCTCTCCTCTCCCTCCTCTCCACAGCCCTCCCTGCTCCTCTCTCCCTCCTCACACCCCTCCCTGCTCCTCTCTCCTCTCCCTGCTCCTCTCTCTCCTCTTCTCACACCCCTCCCTGCTCCTCTCTCTCCTCACACCCCTCCCTGCTCCTCTCTCCTCTCCCTCTTCTCCACAGCCCTCCCTGCTCCTCTCTCCTCTCCACACCCCTCCCTGCTCCTCTCTCTCCTCTCCACACCCCTCCCTGCTCCTCTCTCTCCTCTCCTCACACCCCTCCCTGCTCCTCTCTCCTCTCCCTGCTCCTCTCTCTCCTCTTCTCACACCCCTCCCTGCTCCTCTCCCTCCTCACACCCCTCCCTGCTCCTCTCTCCCTCCTCACACCCCTCCCTGCTCCTCTCTCCTCTCCCTCCTCTCCCTGCTCCTCTCTCTCTCCTCTTCTCACACCCCTCCCTGCTCCTCTCTCCTCTCCCTGCTCCTCTCTCTCTCTCCTCATACCCCTCCCTGCTCCTCTCTCCTCTCCACACCCCTCCCTGCTCCTCTCTCTCTCCTCACACCCCTCCCTGCTCCTCTCTCCTCTCCCTCCTCTCCACAGCCCTCCCTGCTCCTCTCTCTCTCCTCACACCCCTCCCTGCTCCTCTCTCCCTCCTCACACCCCTCCCTGCTCCTCTCTCCCTCCTCACACCCCTCCCTGCTCCTCTCTCCTCTCCCTCCTCTCCCTGCTCCTCTCTCTCTCTCCTCTTCTCACACCCCTCCCTGCTCCTCTCTCTCCTCTCCTCACACCCCTCCCTGCTCCTCTCCCTCCTCACACCCCTCCCTGCTCCTCTCTCCCTCCTCACACCCCTCCCTGCTCCTCTCTCCCTCCTCACACCCCTCCCTGCTCCTCTCTCTCTCCTCACACCCCTCCCTGCTCCTCTCTCCCTCCTCACACCCCTCCCTGCTCCTCTCTCCCTCCTCACACCTCTCCCTGCTCCTCTCTCTCTCTCCTCTTCTCACACCTCTCCCTGCTCCTCTCTCCTCTCCACACCCCTCCCTGCTCCTCTCTCTCCTCTCCTCACACCCCTCCCTGCTCCTCTCCCTCCTCACACCCCTCCCTGCTCCTCTCTCCCTCCTCACACCCCTCCCTGCTCCTCTCTCCTCTCCCTCCTCTCCACAGCCCTCCCTGCTCCTCTCTCTCTCCTCACACCCCTCCCTGCTCCTCTCTCCCTCCTCACACCCCTCCCTGCTCCTCTCTCCCTCCTCACACCTCTCCCTGCTCCTCTCTCTCTCTCCTCTTCTCACACCTCTCCCTGCTCCTCTCTCCTCTCCACACCCCTCCCTGCTCCTCTCTCTCCTCTCCTCACACCCCTCCCTGCTCCTCTCCCTCCTCACACCCCTCCCTGCTCCTCTCTCCCTCCTCACACCCCTCCCTGCTCCTCTCTCCTCTCCCTCCTCTCCACAGCCCTCCCTGCTCCTCTCTCTCTCCTCACACCCCTCCCTGCTCCTCTCTCCCTCCTCACACCCCTCCCTGCTCCTCTCTCCTCTCCCTCCTCTCCCTGCTCCTCTCTCTCTCTCCTCTTCTCACACCCCTCCCTGCTCCTCTCTCTCCTCTCCTCACACCCCTCCCTGCTCCTCTCTCCCTCCTCACACCCCTCCCTGCTCCTCTCTCCCTCCTCACACCCCTCCCTGCTCCTCTCTCCCTCCTCACACCCCTCCCTGCTCCTCTCTCTCTCCTCACACCCCTCCCTGCTCCTCTCTCCCTCCTCACACCTCTCCCTGCTCCTCTCTCTCTCTCCTCTTCTCACACCTCTCCCTGCTCCTCTCTCCTCTCCACACCCCTCCCTGCTCCTCTCTCTCCTCTCCTCACACCCCTCCCTGCTCCTCTCCCTCCTCACACCCCTCCCTGCTCCTCTCTCCCTCCTCACACCCCTCCCTGCTCCTCTCTCTCTCCTCACACCCCTCCCTGCTCCTCTCTCCCTCCTCACACCCCTCCCTGCTCCTCTCTCCTCTCCCTCCTCTCCACACCCCTCCCTGCTCCTCTCTCCCTCCTCACACCCCTCCCTGCTCCTCTCTCCTCTCCCTCCTCTCCACAGCCCTCCCTGCTCCTCTCTCCCTCCTCACACCTCTCCCTGCTCCTCTCTCTCTCTCCTCTTCTCACACCTCTCCCTGCTCCTCTCTCCTCTCCACACCCCTCCCTGCTCCTCTCTCCTCTCCACACCCCTCCCTGCTCCTCTCTCTCCTCTCCTCACACCCCTCCCTGCTCCTCTCCCTCCTCACACCCCTCCCTGCTCCTCTCTCCCTCCTCACACCCCTCCCTGCTCCTCTCTCCCTCCTCACACCCCTCCCTGCTCCTCTCTCTCTCCTCACACCCCTCCCTGCTCCTCTCTCCCTCCTCACACCCCTCCCTGCTCCTCTCTCCCTCCTCACACCTCTCCCTGCTCCTCTCTCTCTCTCCTCTTCTCACACCTCTCCCTGCTCCTCTCTCCTCTCCACACCCCTCCCTGCTCCTCTCTCTCCTCTCCTCACACCCCTCCCTGCTCCTCTCCCTCCTCACAGCCCTCCCTGCTCCTCTCTCTCTCCTCACACCCCTCCCTGCTCCTCTCTCCCTCCTCACACCCCTCCCTGCTCCTCTCTCCTCTCCCTCCTCTCCACAGCCCTCCCTGCTCCTCTCTCTCTCCTCACACCCCTCCCTGCTCCTCTCTCCCTCCTCACACCCCTCCCTGCTCCTCTCTCCTCTCCCTCCTCTCCCTGCTCCTCTCTCTCTCTCCTCTTCTCACACCCCTCCCTGCTCCTCTCTCTCCTCTCCTCACACCCCTCCCTGCTCCTCTCTCCCTCCTCACACCCCTCCCTGCTCCTCTCTCCCTCCTCACACCCCTCCCTGCTCCTCTCTCCCTCCTCACACCCCTCCCTGCTCCTCTCTCTCTCCTCACACCCCTCCCTGCTCCTCTCTCCCTCCTCACACCTCTCCCTGCTCCTCTCTCTCTCTCCTCTTCTCACACCTCTCCCTGCTCCTCTCTCCTCTCCACACCCCTCCCTGCTCCTCTCTCTCCTCTCCTCACACCCCTCCCTGCTCCTCTCCCTCCTCACACCCCTCCCTGCTCCTCTCTCCCTCCTCACACCCCTCCCTGCTCCTCTCTCCTCTCCCTCCTCTCCCTGCTCCTCTCTCTCTCTCCTCTTCTCACACCCCTCCCTGCTCCTCTCTCTCCTCTCCTCACACCCCTCCCTGCTCCTCTCTCTCCTCTCCTCACACCCCTCCCTGCTCCTCTCTCCCTCCTCACACCCCTCCCTGCTCCTCTCTCTCTCCTCACACCCCTCCCTGCTCCTCTCTCCCTCCTCACACCCCTCCCTGCTCCTCTCTCCTCTCCCTCCTCTCCACAGCCCTCCCTGCTCCTCTCTCCCTCCTCTCCACAGCCCTCCCTGCTCCTCTCTCCCTCCTCACACCCCTCCCTGCTCCTCTCTCTCTCCTCACACCCCTCCCTGCTCCTCTCTCCCTCCTCACACCCCTCCCTGCTCCTCTCTCCCTCCTCACACCCCTCCCTGGTCCTCTCTCCTCTCCCTTCTCTCCACAGCCCTCCCTGCTCCTCTCTCCCTCCTCACACCCCTCCCTGCTCCTCTCTCCCTCCTCACACCCCTCCCTGCTCCTCTCTCCTCTCCCTCCTCCTCTCTCCTCTCCCTGCTCCTCTCTCTCTCTCCTCTTCTCACACCTCTCCCTGCTCCTCTCTCCTCTCCACACCCCTCCCTGCTCCTCTCTCTCCTCTCCTCACACCCCTCCCTGCTCCTCTCCCTCCTCACACCCCTCCCTGCTCCTCTCTCCCTCCTCACACCCCTCCCTGCTCCTCTCTCCCTCCTCACACCCCTCCCTGCTCCTCTCTCCTCTCCCTCCTCTCCACAGCCCTCCCTGCTCCTCTCTCCCTCCTCACACCCCTCCCTGCTCCTCTCTCTCTCCTCACACCCCTCCCTGCTCCTCTCTCCCTCCTCACACCCCTCCCTGCTCCTCTCTCCCTCCTCACACCCCTCCCTGCTCCTCTCTCCTCTCCCTCCTCTCCCTGCTCCTCTCTCTCTCCTCTTCTCACACCCCTCCCTGCTCCTCTCTCTCTCTCCTCTTCTCACACCCCTCCCTGCTCCTCTCTCCTCTCCACACCCTTCCCTGCTCCTCTCTCTCTCTCCTCACAACCCTCCCTGCTCCTCTCTCCTCTCCACAGCCCTCCCTGCTCCTCTCTCCTCTCCCTCCTCATCTCTCTCTCCTCTTCTCACACCCCTCCCTGCTCCTCTCTCTCTCTCCTCTTCTCACACCCCTCCCTGCTTCTCTCTCTCTCTCCTCTCCTCACACCCCTCCCTGCTCCTCTCTCTCTCTCCTCTCCACACCCCTCCCTGCTCCTCTCTCTCCTCTCCTCACACCCCTCCCTGCTCCTCTCCCTCCTCACACCCCTCCCTGCTCCTCTCTCCTCTCCCTCCTCTCCCTGCTCATCTCTCTCTCCTCTCCACACCCCTCCCTGGTCCTCTCTCTCTCTCCTCTCCTCACACCCCTCCCTGCTCCTCTCTCTCTCTCTCCTCTCCTCACACCCCTCCCTGCTCCTCTCTCTCCTCACACCTGTGTGAGTTTCTGCCATTCCCCTCCCTCACCAGTAGCTGCTGTGGGCTCACACCAGCATCCTGTAGTCTCTCACACAGCCTGCGGGGGGAGCTGTTCCCGCTCACGCACGCCCAGAACAGGAAGCTGCCTGAGGGGCAGAGAGAAGGCTGGAGTCAGGAACGCTGGACCCAAGCCTGGAGACACAGGACCCCACACAGACCCCCGCACTCTGTGGCCATACCCAGCTGTGTCCAGTCGCTGTCGGGACCCTTCACCACCTGCACCGCCCCGCCCTCGCACTCCAGCTGCGACAGGAAGCTTCGCACAGGAAGTTGGCCTCCCGGCTCCTGGGCGAATGACACTGAGGGGCGGGAGTTGAGTTCTGAGTATCGCTGTAGCGCTGGCTGGAGGCGAGCCAGCTCGCTGTCACTATCCACATCGCAGGACTCTGCCTAAGAGAGAGACTGAGATGAGTTTCTCTTCCACAGCATTTATCAAACGTCAGGCTACGTGTACATGTGTATCTCTCAGTGTCTGAGCTGGGCTCCTGTCCCTCAGTGTTCAGCGTCAGTGTGTGTCAGTGCTGTATCTCACAGTGTCTGAGCTGGGCTCCGGTGCCTCAGTGTTCAGCGTCAGTGTGTGTCAGTGCTGTATCTCACAGTGTCTGAGCTGGGCTCCGGTGCCTCAGTGCTCAGTGTCAGTGTGTGTCAGTGCTGTATCTCACAGTGTCTGAGCTGGGCTCCATTGCCTCAGTGTTCAGCGTCAGTGTGCGCCAGTGCTGTATCTCACAGTGTCTGAGCTGGGCTCCTGTCCCTCAGTGTTCAGCGTCAGTGTGTGTCAGTGCTGTATCTCACAGTGTCTGAGCTGGGCTCCATTGCCTCAGTGTTCAGCGTCAGTGTGTGTCAGTGCTGTATCTCACAGTGTCTGAGCTGGGCTCCGGTGCCTCAGTGTTCAGCGTCAGTGTGTGTCAGTGCTGTATCTCACAGTGTCTGAGCTGGGCTCCGGTGCCTCAGTGTTCAGCGTCAGTGTGTGTCAGTGCTGTATATCACAGTGTCTGATCTGGGCTCCGGTGCCTCAGTGTTCAGCGTCAGTGTGTGTCAGTGCTGTATCTCACAGTGTCTGAGCTGGGCTCCGGTGCCTCAGTGTTCAGCGTCAGTGTGTGTCAGTGCTGTATCTCACAGTGTCTGAGCTGGGCTCCTGTAAATCAGTGATCAGCGTCAGTGTGTGTCAGTGCTGTATCTCACAGTGTCTGAGCTGGGCTCCGGTGCCTCAGCGTTCAGCGTCAGTGTGTGTCAGTGCTGTATCTCACAGTGTCTGAGCTGGGCTCCGGTGCCTCAGTGTTCAGCGTCAGTGTGTGTCAGTGCTGTATCTCACAGTGTCTGAGCTGGGCTCCGGTGCCTCAGCGTTCAGCGTCAGTGTGTGTCAGTGCTGCATCTCACAGTGTCTGAGCTGGGCTCCGGTGCCTCAGTGTTCAGCGTCAGTGTGTGTCAGTGCTGTATCTCACAGTGTCTGAGCTGGGCTCCGGTGCCTCAGTGTTCAGCGTCAGTGTGCGTCAGTGCTGTATCTCACAGTGTCTGAGCTGGGCTCCTGTAAATCAGTGATCAGCGTCAGTGTGTGTCAGTGCTGTATCTCACAGTGTCTGAGCTGGGCTCCGGTGCCTCAGCGTTCAGCGTCAGTGTGTGTCAGTGCTGTATCTCACAGTGTCTGAGCTGGGCTCCGGTGCCTCAGCGTTCAGCGTCAGTGTGTGTCAGTGCTGTATCTCACAGTGTCTGAGCTGGGCTCCGGTGCCTCAGCGTTCAGCGTCAGTGTGTGTCAGTGCTGTATCTCACAGTGTCTGAGCTGGGCTCCGGTGCCTCAGCGTTCAGCGTCAGTGTGTGTCAGTGCTGTATCTCACAGTGTCTGAGCTGGGCTCCGGTGCCTCAGTGTTCAGCGTCAGTGTGCGTCAGTGCTGTATCTCACAGTGTCTGAGCTGGGCTCCTGTAAATCAGTGATCAGCGTCAGTGTGTGTCAGTGCTGTATCTCACAGTGTCTGAGCTGGGCTCCGGTGCCTCAGCGTTCAGCGTCAGTGTGTGTCAGTGCTGTATCTCACAGTGTCTGAGCTGGGCTCCGGTGCCTCAGCGTTCAGCGTCAGTGTGCGTCAGTGCTGTATCTCACAGTGTCTGAGCTGGGCTCCGGTGCCTCAGCGTTCAGCGTCAGTGTGCGTCAGTGCTGTATCTCACAGTGTCTGAGCTGGGCTCCGGTGCCTCAGTGTTCAGCGTCAGTGTGCGCCAGTGCTGTATCTCACAGTGTCTGAGCTGGGCTCCTGTCCCTCAGTGTTCAGCGTCAGTGTGTGTCAGTGCTGTATCTCACAGTGTCTGAGCTGGGCTCCATTGCCTCAGTGTTCAGCGTCAGTGTGTGTCAGTGCTGTATCTCACAGTGTCTGAGCTGGGCTCCGGTGCCTCAGTGTTCAGCGTCAGTGTGTGTCAGTGCTGTATCTCACAGTGTCTGAGCTGGGCTCCGGTGCCTCAGTGTTCAGCGTCAGTGTGTGTCAGTGCTGTATATCACAGTGTCTGATCTGGGCTCCGGTGCCTCAGTGTTCAGCGTCAGTGTGTGTCAGTGCTGTATCTCACAGTGTCTGAGCTGGGCTCCGGTGCCTCAGTGTTCAGCGTCAGTGTGTGTCAGTGCTGTATCTCACAGTGTCTGAGCTGGGCTCCTGTAAATCAGTGATCAGCGTCAGTGTGTGTCAGTGCTGTATCTCACAGTGTCTGAGCTGGGCTCCGGTGCCTCAGCGTTCAGCGTCAGTGTGTGTCAGTGCTGTATCTCACAGTGTCTGAGCTGGGCTCCGGTGCCTCAGTGTTCAGCGTCAGTGTGTGTCAGTGCTGTATCTCACAGTGTCTGAGCTGGGCTCCGGTGCCTCAGCGTTCAGCGTCAGTGTGTGTCAGTGCTGCATCTCACAGTGTCTGAGCTGGGCTCCGGTGCCTCAGTGTTCAGCGTCAGTGTGTGTCAGTGCTGTATCTCACAGTGTCTGAGCTGGGCTCCGGTGCCTCAGTGTTCAGCGTCAGTGTGCGTCAGTGCTGTATCTCACAGTGTCTGAGCTGGGCTCCTATAAATCAGTGATCAGCGTCAGTGTGTGTCAGTGCTGTATCTCACAGTGTCTGAGCTGGGCTCCGGTGCCTCAGCGTTCAGCGTCAGTGTGTGTCAGTGCTGTATCTCACAGTGTCTGAGCTGGGCTCCGGTGCCTCAGCGTTCAGCGTCAGTGTGTGTCAGTGCTGTATCTCACAGTGTCTGAGCTGGGCTCCGGTGCCTCAGCGTTCAGCGTCAGTGTGTGTCAGTGCTGTATCTCACAGTGTCTGAGCTGGGCTCCGGTGCCTCAGCGTTCAGCGTCAGTGTGTGTCAGTGCTGTATCTCACAGTGTCTGAGCTGGGCTCCGGTGCCTCAGTGTTCAGCGTCAGTGTGCGTCAGTGCTGTATCTCACAGTGTCTGAGCTGGGCTCCTGTAAATCAGTGATCAGCGTCAGTGTGCGTCAGTGCTGTATCTCACAGTGTCTGAGCTGGGCTCCGGTGCCTCAGCGTTCAGCGTCAGTGTGCGTCAGTGCTGTATCTCACAGTGTCTGAGCTGGGCTCCGGTGCCTCAGCGTTCAGCGTCAGTGTGCGTCAGTGCTGTATCTCACAGTGTCTGAGCTGGGCTCCGGTGCCTCAGCGTTCAGCGTCAGTGTGCGTCAGTGCTGTATCTCACAGTGTCTGAGCTGGGCTCCGGTGCCTCAGCGTTCAGCGTCAGTGTGCGTCAGTGCTGTATCTCACAGTGTCTGAGCTGGGCTCCGGTGCCTCAGCGTTCAGCGTCAGTGTGCGTCAGTGCTGTATCTCACAGTGTCTGAGCTGGGCTCCTGTAAATCAGTGATCAGCGTCAGTGTGTGTCAGTGCTGTATCTCACAGTGTCTGAGCTGGGCTCCGGTGCCTCAGCGTTCAGCGTCAGTGTGTGTCAGTGCTGTATCTCACAGTGTCTGAGCTGGGCTCCGGTGCCTCAGTGTTCAGCGTCAGTGTGTGTCAGTGCTGTATCTCACAGTGTCTGAGCTGGGCTCCGGTGCCTCAGTGTTCAGCGTCAGTGTGTGTCAGTGCTGTATCTCACAGTGTCTGAGCTGGGCTCCGGTGCCTCAGTGTTCAGCGTCAGTGTGTGTCAGTGCTGTATCTCACAGTGTCTGAGCTGGGCTCCTGTCCCTCAGTGCTCAGCGTCAGTGTGTGTCAGTGCTGTATCTCACAGTGTCTGAGCTGGGCTCCTGTCCCTCAGTGCTCAGCGTCAGTGTGTGTCAGTGCTGTATCTCACAGTGTCTGAGCTGGGCTCCTGTCCCTCAGTGCTCAGCGTCAGTGTGTGTCAGTGCTGTATCTCACAGTGTCTGAGCTGGGCTCCGGTGCCTCAGTGTTCAGCGTCAGTGTGTGTCAGTGCTGTATCTCACAGTGTCTGAGCTGGGCTCCTGTCCCTCAGTGCTCAGCGTCAGTGTGTGTCAGTGCTGTATCTCACAGTGTCTGAGCTGGGCTCCGGTGCCTCAGTGCTCAGCGTCAGTGTGCGTCAGTGCTGTATCTCACAGTGTCTGAGCTGGGCTCCGGTGCCTCAGCATTCAGCGTCAGTGTGTGTCAGTGCTGTATCTCACAGTGTCTGAGCTGGGCTCCGGTGCCTCAGTGTTCAGCGTCAGTGTGTGTCAGTGCTGTATCTCACAGTGTCTGAGCTGGGCTCCGGTGCCTCAGTGTTCAGCGTCTGGATGTCAGTGTAGAGCTGCAGCAGGCTCAGCTGGGTGGAGCAGAGCTGCAGGAGACCGTCGTCGATGCTCTCTGGATCTGAAACACACACAGCAGTACTGGTCATGTGATATCACACACCTGCGTCACGCCTGGATAGCGACAGGCCGGCCCAGGGGCAGGTGGCTCTGGCCCGGTTCTGCTGTACCTTGGTCCTTCAGGCTGTCCAACAGAGCCCGAGTCACACTGGTCAGAGATGACAGAGGGGCGTTCTTACTGGACAGCAGGGACTCCAAGGCCTGTCAGTCAAACACAACAACTCCATCACCAACAAATGAAATCAGGCATGGCCCCTCCCCCATCACTCTCCCACTCCGCCCTGCTCTCTCCTCCTGTCTCATGCTGTTCCAATGTCATACCACCCTCTTCCTACGTTCTGTTTCTCCCGCACCCTTCCCTGCTAATCTCCCTGTCATGAGTGTCCCTCAGTGATGCCTGCGTCTCAGCAGTGTCGCCTGCGTCTCAGTGCTATCCGTGTCTCAGTGTCGCCCGTGTCTCAGTAGTACCTGTTTCCGGATGGCAGGGTGCTTGATGTCCAGCAGTATGTTCTTAGCATCACTCTCCAGAGTCTCTGTTTAAAAAAAGTTCAAGGATTAAGAGGTCAGGGGTCAATGGCAGTGGTCTGATCCCAAAGAGTATCATATTATTATATTATATGAAGTTCAGGAAATACACTGTTCCACCTCACTGCTCCCACTCTCTCTTGATGCCACTCAAATTCAAATTCAAAGAGCTTTATTTAGAGTGGCAGTGTTATAACATACAATTAACAAAACATTTACAAATAGGAAAATAATTAACACTATGGACAGACAGACTCACTGTTCCTCAGGCTGGAACAGGAGATCGCACACTGTATTATTATAATTGAGGCACAGGCTCACTGTCTGTTCCTCAGGCTGGGACAGGAGATCACACACTGTATTATTATTATTATTGAGAGACAGGCTCACTGTCTGTTCCTCAGGCTGGGACAGGAGATCACACACTGTATTATTATTATTGAGAGACAGGCTCACTGTCTGTTCCTCAGGCTGGGACAGGAGATCACACACTGTATTATTATTATTGAGAGTGAGGCTCACTGTCTGTTCCTCAGGCTGGGACAGGAGATCACATACTGTATAATTATTATTATTGAGAGACAGGCTCACTGTCTGTTCTCAGGCTGGGACACGAGATCACACACTGTATAATTATTATTATTATTGAGAGACACGCTCACTGTCTGTTCCTCAGGCTGGGACAGGAGATCACACACTGTATTATTTTTATTGAGAGACAGGCTCACTGTCTGTTCCTCAGGCTGGGACAGGAGATCACACACTGTATTATTTTTATTGAGAGACAGGCTCACTGTCTGTTCCTCAGGCTGGGACAGGAGATCACACACTGTATTATTATTATTGAGAGACATACTCACTGTCAATTCACTGTCTCCAGTTTCTATGGCCAAACTGTGAATACTGAGCCTGTCCTTTCTGGGCCCCGTGCCTAGTTTCTATGACCAGGCTGAGGTCGCTGAGCCTGTACTTCGTCCTTGCTGTTTCTTACCTTGGTCAGATACTTAACTAATGTGTTATTGTCATTTTAGGGTTCTGTAGTATTCCACTTTGTGTTGTGTTTGTGCGTGCAAGTCCCAGTGAGTGAGGTAGATTTGTCTGGCTTCTGTTGTTATTAGTCTATGATTTGTGTTGTTTTACTGTTTTCCAGGTGTAAACAATATTTGGTTGCTCTCTTCTGTATATTGATTAGTGATGGGTATTGGCCTAATTCAGCCGTGCACTTATTGTTTGGAGTTTTTCTCTGCGCATGGATGATGTTTTTACTGAACTCCGTGTGCAGAGCTTCTGTGGGGTGTTTGCTCTATTTTAGTGTGATCCTGGTCTGTGATTGAACCCTGCGTTCCGCTGTCATAGAGGGCAGTGGGGATTACACTTTCACATTTTTCTGGGTGGGGTTGATAGTGCAGAATTCTCTCTCACCAGGCTGTGCGTCTCTGTTCTTCAGCAGGGCGTTCAGTCTCTTCAGCAGGTGCATGTCCCGGGCACGCTCACTCTTCTTGTCACTGGCACAATAACACACCACAGCATACTCTTACCCACTGACTCACAGTAACACTCCACAGCGCACTCTCACACACACAACGGCAGTGTTACTGTGCCAGCAGCGGGGCAGTGTGTTACACCCTTACAGGCATTAGAAACAGGGCAGTGTGTGGTTCAGGTGTAAGGAGTGGGGAGAGTATGTCACACAGAGTTTGGGACAGGTATCAGAAGTCTGACAGTGTGCTACACAGTGTGTGGAACAGGTTATACAGCACGTGGGATAGGCGTCAGCAGTAGGAAAGCGTGTTACACAGCGTATGGGACGGGCACGAGGTATGAGCAGTGAGATAGCGTGTTACACAGTGTGTGGGACAGGCGTCAAGAGAGGGACAGGGTGTCAGAGTGTGAGGGACAGACGTCAGCAATGGGAAAATGTGTTACACAGCGCGTGGGACAGGTGTTAGCTGTGGAATAATGTGTTACACACTCTAAAAGGCAGGGGGCGCTCTTACCTTAGGGCCAGGTGGAAGGGCACGGTCACTGTCCTCAGAGCTCCACTGGCTGGGTCTAGCAGACATACCTGCTGTGTGGGGAGCTGCCAGCCCTGACTGGTTACACTGGTCACCCCCATCAGCTTGTATCCGGGGTACAGCAGCCTGAAAGGGGAGGGAACAGAGAAACAGTTTGTGATTTTGGGATGACTTGGTGCACTGTGACAGTGTGAATTATTGGGGCAATGTGACAGTGTGAGGTCTCAGAGTGTCTCAGGGCACTATGACAGCATGAAGACTCGGGGAACTGTGACAGTGTGAGGTCTCGGGGTGTCTCAGTGCTGTGACCGTGTGAGGTCTCGGGGTGTCTCAGTGCGATGTGACAGTGAGAGGTCTCGGGGTGTCTCAGTGCTGTGACAGTGGGAGGTCTCGGGGTGTCTCAGTGCTGTGACAGTGGGAGGTCTCGGGGTGTCTCCGTGCGATGTGACAGTGTGAGATTTCGGGGTGTCTCAGTGGGATGTGACAGTGAGAGGTCTCGGGGTGTCTCAGTGGGATGTGACAGTGAGAGGTCTCGGGGTGTCTCAGTGCTGTGACAGTGTGAGATTTAGGGGTGTCTCAGTGCGATGTGACAGTGTGAGGTCTCGGGGTGTCTCAGTGCGATGTGACAGTGTGAGATTTAGGGGTGTCTCAGTGCGATGTGACAGGGTGAGGTCTCGGGGTGTCTCAGTGCTGTGACAGTGTGAAGTCTCGGGGTGTCTCAGTGCTGTGACAGTGTGAGGTCTCGGGGTGTCTCAGTGCTGTGACAGTGTGAGGTCTCGGGGTGTCTCAGTGCGATGTGACCGTGTGAGGTCTCGGGGTGTCTCAGTGCGATGTGACCGTGTGAGGTCTTGGGGTGCCTCAGTGCGATGTGACCGTGTGAGGTCTCGGGGTGTCTCAGCGCTGTGACAGTGTGAAGTCTCGGGGTGTCTCAGTGCGATGTGACAGTGTGAGATTTCGGGGTGTCTCAGTGCTGTGACTGTGTGAGGTCTCGGGGTGTCTCAGTGCTGTGACCATGTGAAATCTTGAGGTACCTGCAGTGTTTGCCCACAGTGAAGGCCCCCACTCTGGGGCCCTGCTGTGTGCCCCACACCTCCAGGATGCCCCGCCTTGGGGCATAGATTACCAGGAACTGAGCATGTCGCCGTGGGAACGAGGGGGATCTGGGCGCCTCCCCCTCTCCCCGGCCTTCACACACCTGTACCCACCCCAGCTGGGCGTCCCGGTACCCTGAGACAGGGAGAGAGACGGGGAGACACAGGGAGGAACACGGTGAACCTCTCTAGTGAGGAAGATACAGGCTTGCAAACCGTTTCTGCTTTTGCAACACTCAGTCAAGCCAACAGAGCTCAAACTGGAATCACAGGAGGAGAGAGGAAGAGGAGGGGAGAGAGAGGACACAAGTGAGGAAGAGAAAATGGTTGAAGATAAGTGGTGATGGACAAGGAACAAGAGAACGATAAAGATACTGCAAGAAAACCAAAGAGAAAAAGCTGGATCATACCAGACTTCTGTCACCTTACCTCTCCCAGTCCCTCAGCTCTAACCACTAGCCCACACTGCCTCTCTCTCTCCCAGTCCCTCAGCTCTAACCACTAGCCCACACTGCCTCTCTCTCCCAGTCCCTCAGCTCTAACCACTAGCCCACACTGCCTCTCTCTCTCTCCCAGTCCCTCAGCTCTAACCACTAGCCCACACTGCCTCTCTGTCTCTCTCTCCCAGTGCCTCAGCTCTAACCACTAGCCCACACTGCCTCTCCCTCTCTCCCAGTCCCTCAGCTCTAACCACTAGCCCACACTGCCTCTCTCTCTCTCCCAGTCCCTCAGCTCTAACCACTAGCCCACACTGCCTCTCTCTCTCTCCCAGTCCCTCAGTTCTAACCACTAGCCCACACTGCCTCTCTCTCTCTCTCCCAGTCCCTCAGCTCTAACCACTAGCCCACACTGCCTCTCTCTCTCTCCCAGTCCCTCAGTTCTAACCACTAGCCCACACTGCCTCTCTCTCCCAGTCCCTCAGCTCTAACCACTAGCCCACACTGCCTCTCTCTCTCTCTCCCAGTCCCTCAGTTCTAACCACTAGCCCACACTGCCTCTCTCTCTCTCTCCCAGTCCCTCAGCTCTAACCACTAGCCCACACTGCCTCTGTCTCTCTCTCCCAGTCCCTCAGCTCTAACCACTAGCCCACACTGCCTCTCTCTCTCTCTCCCAGTCCCTCAGTTCTAACCACTAGCCCACACTGCCTCTCTCTCTCTCTCCCAGTCCCTCAGCTCTAACCACTAGCCCACACTGCCTCTGTCTCTCTCTCCCAGTCCCTCAGCTCTAACCACTAGCCCACACTGCCTCTCTCTCTCTCTCCCAGTCCCTCAGCTCTAACCACTAGCCCACACTGCCTCCCTCTCTCTCTCCCAGTCCCTCAGCTCTAACCACTAGCCCACACTGCCTCTCTCTCTCTCCCAGTCCCTCAGCTCTAACCACTAGCCCACACTGCCTCTGTCTCTCTCTCCCAGTCCCTCAGCTCTAACCACTAGCCCACACTGCCTCTCTCTCTCACCCTTCCACATGCGGATGGCGATCCCTCTCCCCACGTCCAGGAGTGTCACACGTCCAAAGTCATCAGTCACTCCGGCCAGCGTGTTGCAGGGGGACAGAACGATGGCCTCGCCATGACGACGGGAGTCGGGGAGGCCAAACCTGCGAGGGGGCAGATATGAGAAAAGGAGGGTGAGTTGGGAGAGGGGTGTCAAGGAGGAGATGGTCCATCTCAACAAAAAAAAAAGGACAACAGATGCAACACCAGAATGGGAGGATTCGTAGCAATGGAGCACAGAGACTGGGGAATTTTCTATTATTTATGTGCCATCACAGTCGCTCTGGTCAGAGTCCTCACAGTAACTTTGGATAGAGGTCACACTGTAATTACAGTCACTCTGGACAGTCATCACAGTCGCTCTGCAATTACAGTCGCTCTGCAATTACAGTCACTCTGGACACAGTCATCAGTCGCTCTACAATTACAGTCACTCTGGACACAGTCATCACAGTCGCTCTGCAATTACAGTCACTCTGGACACAGTCATCACAGTCGCTCTGCAATTACAGTCACTCTGGACACAGTCATCACAGTCGCTCTGTAATTACAGTCACTCTGGACACAGTCATCAGTCGCTCTGTAATTACAGTCACTCTGGACAGTCATCACAGTCGCTCTGCAATTACAGTCACTCTGGACAGTCATCACAGTCGCTCTGCAATTACAGTCACTCTGGACACAGTCATCACAGTCGCTCTGCAATTACAGTCACTCTGGACACAGTCATCACAGTCGCTCTGCAATTACAGTCACTCTGGACAGTCATCACAGTCGCTCTGTAATTACAGTCACTCTGGACAGAGTCGTCACAGTCGCTCTGCAATTACAGTCACTCTGGACAGAGTCGTCACAGTCGCTCTGCAATTACAGTCACTCTGGACAGAGTCGTCACAGTCGCTCTGCAATTACAGTCACTCTGGACACAGTCATCACAGTCGCTCTGCAATTACAGTCACTCTGGACAGAGTCATCACAGTCGCTCTGCAATTACAGTCACTCTGGACAGTCATCACAGTCGCTCTGCAATTACAGTCACTCTGGATACAGTCATCACAGTCGCTCTGTAATTACAGTCACTCTGGACAGTCATCACAGTCGCTCTGCAATTACAGTCACTCTGGACACAGTCATCAGTCGCTCTGTAATTACAGTCACTCTGGACACAGTCATCACAGTCGCTCTGCAATTACAGTCACTCTGGACAGAGTCATCACAGTCGCTCTGCAATTACAGTCACTCTGGACACAGTCATCACAGTCGCTCTGCAATTACAGTCACTCTGGACAGTCATCACAGTCGCTCTGCAATTACAGTCACTCTGGACAGAGTCATCACAGTCGCTCTGCAATTACAGTCACTCTGGACAGTCATCACAGTCGCTCTGTAATTACAGTCACTCTGGACACAGTCATCACAGTCGCTCTGCAATTACAGTCACTCTGGATACAGTCATCACAGTCGCTCTGTAATTACAGTCACTCTGGACAGAGTCATCACAGTCGCTCTGCAATTACAGTCACTCTTGACACAGTCATCACAGTCGCTCTGCAATTACAGTCACTCTGGACACAGTCATCACAGTCGCTCTGTAATTACAGTCACTCTGGACACAGTCATCACAGTCGCTCTGCAATTACAGTCACTCTGGACAGACTCATCACAGTCGCTCTGTAATTACAGTCACTCTGGACACAGTCATCAGTCGCTCTGTAATTACAGTCACTCTGGACAGAGTCATCACAGTCGCTCTGCAATTACAGTCACTCTGGACAGAGTCATCACAGTCGCTCTGCAATTACAGTCACTCTGGACACAGTCATCAGTCGCTCTGTAATTACAGTCACTCTGGACACAGTCATCACAGTCGCTCTGTAATTACAGTCACTCTGGACAGAGTCGTCACAGTCGCTCTGCAATTACAGTCACTCTGGACACAGTCATCACAGTCGCTCTGCAATTACAGTCACTCTGGACACAGTCATCACAGTCGCTCTGCAATTACAGTCACTCTGGATACAGTCATCACAGTCGCTCTGTAATTACAGTCACTCTGGACACAGTCATCAGTTGCTCTGCAATTACAGTCACTCTGGACACAGTCATCACAATCTGCTCTGTAATTACAGTCACTCTGGACACAGTCATCACAGTCGCTCTGCAATTACAGTCACTCTGGACAGACTCATCACAGTCGCTCTGTAATTACAGTCACTCTGGACACAGTCATCAGTCGCTCTGTAATTACAGTCACTCTGGACAGAGTCATCACAGTCGCTCTGCAATTACAGTCACTCTGGACAGAGTCATCACAGTCGCTCTGCAATTACAGTCACTCTGGACACAGTCATCAGTCGCTCTGTAATTACAGTCACTCTGGACACAGTCATCACAGTCGCTCTGTAATTACAGTCACTCTGGACAGAGTCGTCACAGTCGCTCTGCAATTACAGTCACTCTGGACACAGTCATCACAGTCGCTCTGCAATTACAGTCACTCTGGACACAGTCATCACAGTCGCTCTGTAATTACAGTCACTCTGGACACAGTCATCACAGTCGCTCTGCAATTACAGTCACTCTGGACACAGTCATCACAGTCGCTCTGCAATTACAGTCACTCTGGACACAGTCATCACAGTCGCTCTGCAATTACAGTCACTCTGGACAGAGTCGTCACAGTCGCTCTGCAATTACAGTCACTCTGGACACAGTCATCACAGTCGCTCTGCAATTACAGTCACTCTGGACACAGTCATCACAGTCGCTCTGCAATTACAGTCACTCTGGACAGTCATCACAGTCGCTCTGCAATTACAGTCACTCTGGACACAGTCATCAGTCGCTCTGTAATTACAGTCACTCTGGACACAGTCATCACAGTCGCTCTGCAATTACAGTCACTCTGGACAGAGTCATCACAGTCGCTCTGCAATTACAGTCACTCTGGACACAGTCATCACAGTCGCTCTGCAATTACAGTCACTCTGGACAGTCATCACAGTCACTCTGGACACAGTCATCACAGTCGCTCTGCAATTACAGTCACTCTGGACAGAGTCATCACAGTCGCTCTGCAATTACAGTCACTCTTGACACAGTCATCACAGTCGCTCTGCAATTACAGTCACTCTGGACACAGTCATCACAGTCGCTCTGTAATTACAGTCACTCTGGACACAGTCATCACAGTCGCTCTGCAATTACAGTCACTCTGGACAGACTCATCACAGTCGCTCTGTAATTACAGTCACTCTGGACACAGTCATCAGTCGCTCTGTAATTACAGTCACTCTGGACACAGTCATCACAGTCGCTCTGTAATTACAGTCACTCTGGACAGAGTCGTCACAGTCGCTCTGCAATTACAGTCACTCTGGACACAGTCATCACAGTCGCTCTGCAATTACAGTCACTCTGGACACAGTCATCACAGTCGCTCTGTAATTACAGTCACTCTGGACACAGTCATCACAGTCGCTCTGCAATTACAGTCACTCTGGATACAGTCATCACAGTCGCTCTGTAATTACAGTCACTCTGGACACAGTCATCAGTTGCTCTGCAATTACAGTCACTCTGGACACAGTCATCACAATCTGCTCTGTAATTACAGTCACTCTGGACACAGTCATCACAGTCGCTCTGCAATTACAGTCACTCTGGACAGAGTCATCACAGTCTCTCTGCAATTACAGTCACTCTGGACACAGTCATCACAGTCGCTCTGCAATTACAGTCACTCTGGACACAGTCATCACAGTCGCTCTGCAATTACAGTCACTCTGGACACAGTCATCACAGTCGCTCTGTAATTACAGTCACTCTGGACACAGTCATCACAGTCGCTCTGCAATTACAGTCACTCTGGACACAGTCATCACAGTCGCTCTGCAATTACAGTCACTCTGGACACAGTCATCACAGTCGCTCTGCAATTACAGTCACTCTGGACACAGTCATCACAGTCGCTCTGCAATTACAGTCACTCTGGACAGAGTCATCACAGTCGCTCTGTAATTACAGTCACTCTGGACAGTCATCACAGTCGCTCTGCAATTACAGTCACTCTGGACACAGTCATCAGTCGCTCTGTAATTACAGTCACTCTGGACACAGTCATCACAGTCGCTCTGCAATTACAGTCACTCTGGACAGAGTCATCACAGTTGCTCTGCAATTACAGTCACTCTGGACACAGTCATCACAGTCGCTCTGCAATTACAGTCACTCTGGACAGTCATCACAGTCGCTCTGCAATTACAGTCACTCTGGACACAGTCATCACAGTCGCTCTGCAATTACAGTCACTCTGGACAGAGTCATCACAGTCGCTCTGCAATTACAGTCACTCTTGACACAGTCATCACAGTCGCTCTGCAATTACAGTCACTCTGGACACAGTCATCACAGTCGCTCTGTAATTACAGTCACTCTGGACACAGTCATCACAGTCGCTCTGCAATTACAGTCACTCTGGACAGACTCATCACAGTCGCTCTGTAATTACAGTCACTCTGGACACAGTCATCAGTCGCTCTGTAATTACAGTCACTCTGGACACAGTCATCACAGTCGCTCTGTAATTACAGTCACTCTGGACAGAGTCGTCACAGTCGCTCTGCAATTACAGTCACTCTGGACACAGTCATCACAGTCGCTCTGCAATTACAGTCACTCTGGACACAGTCATCACAGTCGCTCTGTAATTACAGTCACTCTGGACACAGTCATCACAGTCGCTCTGCAATTACAGTCACTCTGGATACAGTCATCACAGTCGCTCTGTAATTACAGTCACTCTGGACACAGTCATCAGTTGCTCTGCAATTACAGTCACTCTGGACACAGTCATCACAATCTGCTCTGTAATTACAGTCACTCTGGACACAGTCATCACAGTCGCTCTGTAATTACAGTCACTCTGGACACAGTCATCAGTCGCTCTGTAATTACAGTCACTCTGGACAGAGTCATCACAGTCGCTCTGCAATTACAGTCACTCTGGACAGAGTCATCACAGTCGCTCTGCAATTACAGTCACTCTGGACACAGTCATCAGTCGCTCTGTAATTACAGTCACTCTGGACACAGTCATCACAGTCGCTCTGTAATTACAGTCACTCTGGACAGAGTCGTCACAGTCGCTCTGCAATTACAGTCACTCTGGACACAGTCATCACAGTCGCTCTGCAATTACAGTCACTCTGGACACAGTCATCAGTCGCTCTGCAATTACAGTCACTCTGGACACAGTCATCACAATCTGCTCTGTAATTACAGTCACTCTGGACACAGTCATCACAGTCGCTCTGCAATTACAGTCACTCTGGACACAGTCATCACAGTTGCTCTGGACAGAATCATCACCGTTGTTCTATAATTACAGTCGCTCTGGGCAGAGTCTTCATTCATTCTGGGTAGCACAGACTCATGAACATGTTTCAGTTGGATGTAAGACATTGTTTCTCCTAACGCCACTAACTAGAGATCTCTTCGCAATGCTACAAGAGATCGGAGAGGGACAGAAACTGGCTGATAATGTATCTTTGAGCCTCAACAACATGGCTGAGAAATTCCAGACAACCCCTTTTAATTGAAATGGATTCCCTGCGACTGAGATGACTAGACGAGGCTCCTGGCCTTAGTGGATCAGTGGAAGTTTTAACTTGTAAACTGCAGAGTGAGGGGGGTCGGTCTCGCACTGAGGTTAAGACTGACATTACCCCCGATCCTAACCCCACTGTGGCTATTTTCCCCCGTGTGGCATCACTATTAGCCCTTCGTCTTTGGGGAAGGAGCCATAATCCTTAAACAAACAGTCCTGGAGTCGCTGCACTGGCTCCCCGTGGAGTTTAAAAGTCCACTTTAGGAAGGTTTGTTTCTCATCCTGTAGTGATCTCCGCAGTGCCTGGCCTCTGGTGTGGGAGGCAGCAGCTGGAGTGTGGAGTGATGCTGCAGCTTCCTGTACACTGTCCGAGCTCCGTCCATAGCTGTCATGAGCGTTACAGGAAAGCCAGTAATAGGCACAGTGATAGAGCAGTATGGTGACGTTCCAGCACAGAGAGAGAAATCAGTGACATCATTCTCTGGGCTGCAGTGACACGGAGTCACGAGGATGCTGGGGTACAGTGGTTTTGGGGTACCTCACTGCTAGTGGGGTAGCTGGCTCCACTTTGGGCTTTTGCTTCTGGACAGGTTCCTCCTCCTGCTGCTTATTCTTCCAGCCCAACCAGCCACTGAGAGAGGGAAGAGAGCAGTGAGAGTATTTCAGTTCTATTCATCGGGTTTTACTGGCATGACCGGTCCATTACAGTGTTGCCAAAGTGTATTCCAATTAGCACAACATTTACAATACCCAAACGCACACTGAGAGAGACAAGAGAGCAGTGGGAAAGACGCAGACGCAGACTGTCGAGCATACCTGGCTGCGCTGAAGAAGGCGGATGTTAATTTACTGGCCACAGCCAGAGCGACGTGGGACAACAGGGGCTGGGAGCTGCCCTGGGGACAGAGACAGGGGTCAGGAAAAAGAATTTAAACACAGCATTAGTAAAATCAAAGAGTAAAACTACATTCACAGTGGCCTAGACACTAAAAGCTCTCCATGATCACAGATACAAGCTATGTCACTAGTCCACTGGGACCGGGACTGAGACTAGGGACACTCTTGTCAGAGCTGAGACTCCAGTACAGGGCCGTGTCTCCTGTGATGTGTTGAGAGATAAGGGGACTGGGGACTCTCCTGTCCTCCAATCAGACCTGAGCCTGCAGTATGGGGCTGTGTCTCCTGTGATGTGTTGAGAGATAAGGGGACTGGGGACACTCCTGTCCTCCTATCAGACCTGAGCCTGCAGTATGGGGCTGTGTCTCCTGTGATGTGTTGAGAGATAAGGGGACTGGGGACACTCCTGTCCTACTATCAGACCTGAGCCTGCAATATGGGGCTGTGTCTCCTGTGATGTGTTGAGAGATAAGGGGACTGGGGACACTCCTGTCCTCCTATCAGACCTGAGCCTGCAGTATGGGGCTGTGTCTCCTGTGATGTGTTGAGAGATAAGGGGACTGGGGACACTCCTGTCCTCCTATCAGACCTGAGCCTGCAGTATGGGGCTGCGACATGCTGAAATAAGGTGTTCCTCCTGAAGCCACTCTCACTCCCTTGAGAGAACAGAACCCCTGCAGTCCCCGGGGGGGGAGCGGGCAGACAGACAGTCCGCAGTCCGGGGGGAGCGGGCAGACAGACAGTCCGCAGTCCGGGGGGGAACGGGCAGACAGACAGTCCGCAGTCCGGGGGGGAACGGGCAGACAGACAGTCCGCAGTCCGGGGGGAGAGCGGGCAGACAGACAGTCTGCAGTCCGGGGGGGGAGCGGGCAGACAGACAGTCCGCAGTCTGGGGGGGAGCGGGCAGACAGACAGTCCGCAGTCCGGGGGGAGTATAGCAAGGCACCTCGATGGCGTAGTAGAAGCCGGTGAAGGGCCCTGAGCCCACAGCGATATACTGGCTCATGGCGGGAGGGCTGCCCTTCACGGTGGCGTGGAAGCCCCCCAGGATAGAGGCGTTCTTCATCTGGTCAAACGCACACAGGGTCATTATTCCTGCCGGGCAGAGGGCAGACCGGGAGAGAGGAGGGAGCAGCGTTAGGCATCATTAACACTGCAAGGCCAGCAGCACCAGCTGAAGCTGAACTTGGCCCCCAGCAGGGAACAGCACTGTGCTCCTCTTTCAGCCTGGTCAACACTGTCCGCAGCAGAGCACAGCGCAGCACTGCCACTGCACACAGCCTCTTCCTCCACCCCCTCTTCTATCCTCTCCCTAGCCCTCCCTCTCATCTCCCTTTCCCCTTCCTCTCTCGAACCCCTCCCCCTCTTCTCCCTTTCCTCTCCCTCTCCCTAACCCCTTCCTCACCATCCCTCCTGCCATCCTCTCCCCTCCCTCTCACATCCGACACCCTCTCCTCCCTCTGCTGGCCTCTTCTCACCCACGCTGCAGTGGTCCACGATGGAGTCCATGTCCAGGAGACCCCACTTCTTGTAGGCTAGAGGGGGCGGCTGCACACTCTCACTGCCTGCTGCCGCCGCTGCACAGACAGGAGGAGAAACAGGGAGTCAGGGATCACACACACACACACACCTCTGTCCCCCTCTCTCTCACACACACACACGCACCTCTGTCCCTCTCCCTCTCACACACACACACGCACCTCTGTCCCTCTCTCTCTCACACACACACACGCACCTCTGTCCCTCTCTCTCTCACACACACACACACCTCTGTCCCTCTCTCTCTCTCACACACACACCTCTGTCCCTCTCTCTCTCTCACACACACACCTCTGTCCCTCTCTCTCTCTCACACACACACCTCTGTCCCCCTCTCTCTCACACACACACCTCTGTCCCCCTCTCTCTCACACACACACAAACGCACCTCTGTCCCCCTCTCACACACACACACCTCTGTCCCCCTCTCTCTCACACACACACACGCACCTCTGTCCCTCTCCCTCTCACACACACACACGCACCTCTGTCCCTCTCTCTCTCACACACACACACACACCTCTGTCCCCCTCTCTCTCACACACACACACACCTCTGTCCCTCTCTCTCTCACACACACACACACCTCTGTCCCTCTCTCTCTCACACACACACACCTCTGTCCCTCTCTCTCTCACACACACACACACACACCTCTGTCCCTCTCTCTCTCACACACACACACACACACACCTCTGTCCCTCTCTCTCTCACACACACACACACCTCTGTCCCCCTCTCTCTCACACACACACACACACACCTCTGTCCCCCTCTCTCTCACACACACACACACCTCTGTCCCTCTCTCTCTCACACACACACACACCTCTGTCCCTCTCTCTCTCACACACACACACACCTCTGTCCCCCTCTCTCTCACACACACACACACACCTCTGTCCCCCTCTCTCTCACACACACACACACACCTCTGTCCCCCTCTCTCTCTCACACACACACACCTCTGTCCCCCTCTCTCTCTCACACCTCTGTCCCCCTCTCTCTCTCACACACACACACACCTCTGTCCCTCTCTCTCACACACACACCTCTGTCCCTCTCTCTCACACACACACCTCTGTCTCTCTCTCACCTCGGGCCACCTGGTTGCGACAGGCTCGCAGGGACTGGAAGAGGCTGAAACCGTCGATGGTGACCAGCGCTGCAGGGTACAGGATGCTGAGCTCCTCGTGCTGAAGAGAGAGACGGTCATTTCTGGACAATGATCACACACCTGTTGCTGTTCGATTACAGTGCCTCTGACACAGATTTGAATTACAGTATAACAGCGCAGACTGCTGTGTTCAAGACTTACAGTACCTCATCCAGAAAATAATCTGCTTACATTGGTCACTGTTCCTCCACTACAGAAGTGGTCAGATCTGTTGTCCCACTGGGCAGTGTTCTTGGCACAATTCTTTTCAGTGTCTGTATGGTACCTGTGTGATGGACTCCTCACATGTGTTACATCAGCTTTAATTCCTATACTGATTATTCCAAATTTTCTTTATATGAAACCTGACAATTAAACTGTGTCTGCCTTTCCACACTGCTCAGATTATGCTAAAACTGTTCCTCAGACCCTTTTACATCTGAACTGACAAGACTGAAGTCATGGTGATTGTCTCTCCTTATCAGCTCCACAAAAGTATCAACCTAAGTTTAACTGCTGATGGTCCTGGAGTCAGGGCTGGTTCTCTGGTCAGGAATCAGAGTCACTCTGACCTGAGTCTTCAGGAGGTCATGATCACTGGCTCTCCTCAGTGTGACTGCTGATGATCCTGGAGTCAGGGCTGGTTCTCCAGTCAGGAATCAGAGCGGCTCTGACCTGAGTCCTCAGGAGGTCGTGTTGACTGGCTCTCCTCAGTGTGACTGCTGATGGAGTCAGGGCTGGTTCTCCAGTCAGGAATCAGAGTCAATCTGACCTGAGTCTTCAGGAGGTGGTGTTGACTGGCTCTCCTCAGTGTGACTGCTGATGGTCCTGGAGTCAGGGCTGGTTCTCCAGTGAGGAATCAGAGTCACTCTGACCTGAGTCTTCAGGAGGTCATGTTGACTGGCTCTCCTCAGTGTGACTGCTGATGGAGTCGGGGCTGGTTCTCCAGTCAGGAATCAGAGTGGCTCTGACCTGAGTCTTCAGGAGGTCGTGTTGACTGGCTCTCCTCAGTGTGACTGCTGATGGAGTCAGGGCTGGTTCTCCAGTCAGGAATCAGAGTGGCTCTGACCTAAGTCCTCAGGAGGTCGTGTTGACTGGCTCTCCTCAGTGTGACTGCTAATGGTCCTGGAGTCAGGGCTGGTTCTCCAATCAGGAAACAGGAGGTTTACACTGCTCTTGGGGTCAGTGTTGTATTTGAAGCTCATGTCCAGTGTTGTGAAGGTGTCTTTTATTCATCTGCATGACACTGCATGTATCTGTACACATCTTTCCCAGCTGGACACAGAAAAGCTGAAGTCTGTCTTTTCCAGACTAGACTGCTGTAACACAGTGTTTGCTGGAGTCTCCAGACACACTTGCATGTGGTGTGAGGCCCTGAACACTGGGACACACCTGGAGACGCTGGTGCTTTTTCTCCTGCTGCTCCAGGGCTGTGCAATGATCTCCCAGCTCATATCAGGTCTGGCAAATCAATCAGCAGTTTCAAATCCTGTCTTAAATCTCACTTTTACACTTTGACTGCATTGATCACTGCACACCTGTTTTACAGTGCAGAACCTGGTGATGATGTACCATAAAAGGCAACATACTGTATAAGACAAATATTGCGGCATTAACACTTTTAGTTACGACTAACATTAAGGCATTAATTGCACTACAATAATAACTGCTGTTGCCTTTGAGTTTAGTTTCCTCCCAGACTTGTCTCTCAGCCTGTGGAGGTCAGACACACTGGTGTCCTCCTGGCAGGGTGGCCACTGGACCAGTAGACCTAGATGTCTTAGTAATGGACAGTACAGGGGAAAGTGGTGATTCAGCTCATTTTTTGGCATCTTTTATATTCATCTCCAGCTTGTCAAATTCAATGACCACCAGCCTGCAGCCTTGAAGAGTCTCTGATCTTAATCAAGATGCTGCTGCTCCTACTGAATGTCCTCTGTGTGTCACCTCCTTTTACATCCCAGAAACACAGGAAACCTGTTATATAGTTCAAGAAGCATTTCCAGAGAGCAGAATGTAATTGACAAACTCTATTGAAAAGAAATACATAGGGGTGTGAATGCAGGGGACCCTCTTACTGCCTGCTGACGATCCAGGCTTTCACACTCACAGGGGACAGGTGTTGGCACGCTACCTGCTCTGTGACTCCGTGATGTCTTGGCTGCTCATAGGTGCGACACTTGAGCTGCAGGACGGGGTCCTCATTCAGGAGCTGAGCCAGGAGAAGGACCCCATTCTGTCAACAACAACAGCAACAGCACTATCACAGACTGGATACCTCCTTCCTGACAACAACAACAACTGCAGCAACACCATCCCACAGAGGACCCTCCCCCCCCCGACAACAACAACAGAAGCAGCAGCAACACCATCCCACACAGGGCCCCCCACTCTGACAACAACAGCAGCTGCAGCACCATCCCACACAGGACCCCCCACTCTGACAACAGCAGCAGCAGCAGCACCATCCCACACAGGACCCCCACTCTGACAACAACAGCAGCAGCAACACCATCCCACACAGGGCCCCCCACTCTGACAACAACAGCAGCTGCAGCACCATCCCACACAGGACCCCCCACTCTGACAACAGCAGCAGCAGCAACACCATCCCACACAGGGCCCCCCACTCTGACAACAACAGCAGCAGCAACACCATCCCACACAGGGCCCCCCACTCTGACAACAACAGCAGCTGCAGCACCATCCCACACAGGACCCCCCACTCTGACAACAGCAGCAGCAGCAGCACCATCCCACACAGGACCCCCACTCTGACAACAACAGCAGCAGCAACACCATCCCACACAGGACCCCCACTCTGACAACAACAGCAGCTGCAGCACCATCCCACACAGGACCCCCCACTCTGACAACAGCAGCAGCAGCAACACCATCCCACACAGGGCCCCCCACTCTGACAACAACAGCAGCAGCAACACCATCCCACACAGGGCCCCCCACTCTGACAACAACAGCAGCTGCAGCACCATCCCACACAGGACCCCCCACTCTGACAACAGCAGCAGCAGCAACACCATCCCACACAGGACCCCCACTCTGACAACAGCAGCAGCTGCAGCACCATCCCACACAGGACCCCCCACTCTGACAACAGCAGCAGCAGCAACACCATCCCACACAGGACCCCCCACTCTGACAACAACAGCAGCAGCAGCACCATCCCACACAGGACCCCCACTCTGACAACAACAGCAGCAGCAACACCATCCCACACAGGACCCCCACTCTAACAACAACAGCAGCAGCACCATCCCACACAGGACCCCCCACTCTGACAACAACAGCAGCAGCAGCACCATCCCACACAGGACCCCCACTCTGACAACAGCAGCAGCAGCACCATCCCACACAGGACCCCCCACTCTGACAACAACAGCAGCAGCAACACCATCCCACACAGGACCCCCACTCTGACAACAACAGCAGCAGCAACACCATCCCACACAGGACCCCCACTCTGACAACAACAGCAGCAGCAACACCATCCCACACAGGACCCCCACTCTGACAACAACAGCAGCAGCACCATCCCACACAGGACCCCCCACTCTGACAACAGCAGCAGCAGCAACACCATCCCACACAGGACCCCCCACTCTGACAACAACAGCAGCAGCAGCACCATCCCACACAGGACCCCCACTCTGACAACAGCAGCAGCAGCAACACCATCCCACACAGGACCCCCCACTCTGACAACAACAGCAGCAGCAGCACCATCCCACACAGGACCCCCACTCTGACAACAGCAGCAGCAGCACCATCCCACACAGGACCCCCCACTCTGACAACAACAGCAGCAGCAACACCATCCCACACAGGACCCCCACTCTGACAACAACAGCAGCAGCAACACCATCCCACACAGGACCCCCACTCTGACAACAACAGCAGCAGCAACACCATCCCACACAGGACCCCCACTCTAACAACAACAGCAGCAGCAACACCATCCCACACAGGACCCCCACTCTGACAACAACAGCAGCAGCAACACCATCCCACACAGGACCCCCACTCTGACAACAACAGCAGCAGCAACACCATCCCACACAGGACCCCCCACTCTGACAACAACAGCAGCAGCACCATCCCACACAGGACCCCCCACTCTGACAACAGCAGCAGCAGCAACACCATCCCACACAGGACCCCCCACTCTGACAACAGCAGCAGCAGCAACACCATCCCACACAGGACCCCCCACTCTGACAACAGCAGCAGCAGCAACACCATCCCACACAGGACCCCCCACTCTGACAACAACAGCAGCAGCAACACCATCCCACACAGGACCCCCACTCTAACAACAACAGCAGCAGCACCATCCCACACAGGACCCCCACTCTGACAACAACAGCAGCAGCAGCACCATCCCACACAGGACCCCCCACTCTGACAACAACAACAGCAGCAGCAGCACCATCCCACACAGGACCCCCACTCTGACAACAACAGCAGCAGCACCATCACACACAGAACCCCCCACTCCGATGATGACGACAACAACACAATCACACAGGCAGCGAGTACCAGAATGAGGTACAAAGACAGAATGACACAGTGAGATGGACAGACCCCAAGGACACTGGTGACACAGAGACAGTGTGACAGAGCCGTACCTCAGTGTAGAAGCGCACATATCCTGAGGTGAACCCCACCACTATACAGGTCCAGTCTGGACGGCCTGTGGAGCTCCTGAACACAGAGAGAGAGAGATACAGGTGTGTCGTCAGCACCGCGACTGACACACAGAAAGAGAGAGAGAGACACGCCTGTAATCACTGCTGTGTCTAATGCAGGCATAAGAGACAGGTGACACAGAAAGACACCACTGGCATGAAGACCACCCCTCCCAAATTAAAGGAGGAAGATAAAAGTGGAAACGTAGAAAGAGAGCGTAAAACAGGTGCCTTACCTCTTCTGACTGGCCAGAGGAATGCAGATCACACTGCTAACACATTCCCTGCAAACAGACAGGACACAGTTACAGCACATACAGTATAAGTCCACCCACCCACCAGATTCTCTCTCCCAGTGCCTCAGCTCTAACCACTAGCCCACACTGCCTCTCCCAGTCCCTTAGCTCTAACCACTAGCCCACACTGCCTCTCTCTCTCTCTCCCAGTCCCTCAGCTCTAACCACTAGCCCACACTGCCTCTCTCTCCCAGTCCCTCAGCTCTAACCACTAGCCCACACTGCCTCTCTCTCTCCCAGTCCCTCAGCTCTAACCACTAGCCCACACTGCCTCTCTCTCTCTCCCAGTCCCTCAGCTCTAACCACTAGCCCACACTGCCTCTCTCTCTCTCCCAGTCCCTCAGCTCTAACCACTAGCCCACACTGCCTCTCCCAGTCCCTTAGCTCTAACCACTAGCCCACACTGCCTCTCCCTCTCTCTCTCTCCCAGTCCCTCAGCTCTAACCACTAGCCCACACTGCCTCTCTCTCTCTCCCAGTCCCTCAGCTCTAACCACTAGCCCACACTGCCTCTCTCTCTCTCCCAGTGCCTCAGCTCTAACCACTAGCCCACACTGCCTCTCTCTCCCAGTCCCTCAGCTCTAACCACTAGCCCACACTGCCTCTCTCTCTCTCCCAGTCCCTCAACTCTAACCACTAGCCCACACTGCCTCTCTCTCCCAGTCCCTCAGCTCTAACCACTAGCCCACACTGCCTCTCTCTCCCAGTCCCTCAGCTCTAACCACTAGCCCACACTGCCTCTCTCTCCCAGTCCCTCAGCTCTAACCACTAGCCCACACTGCCTCCCTCTCTCTCTCCCAGTCCTTCAGCTCTAACCACTAGCCCACACTGCCTCTCTCTCTCTCTCCCAGTCCCTCAGCTCTAACCACTAGCCCACACTGCCTCTCTCTCTCTCTCCCAGTCCCTCAGCTCTAACCACTAGCCCACACTGCCTCCCTCTCTCTCTCCCAGTGCCTCAGCTCTAACCACTAGCCCACACTGCCTCCCTCTCTCTCTCCCAGTCCCTCAGCTCTAACCACTAGCCCACACTGCCTCTCTCTCAATTCATGATGCTTTATTGGCATGACCAATGAGCAGATTCAGTGTTGCCAAAGCAAAACAAATACCATTAACATAAAACAGAAATCTACAGACATTTACAATAAAGACACAATCATAAGATACTTAGAAACATATGGAACATTATTGAGAGACAGGCTCACTGTTCCTCAGGCTGTGACAGGAGATCACATACTGGGCTGCCAGTTCCACTGAGTTCCCTCCTCCCTCTCCCAGTAGGATTGGGACCTGTCGTAATTCTGGCAGGTGTGGGAACTCTGGGATTAGATTTCTGAATTTGGGGAAGAATGTTTCTCTAATCCCAGAGTATCTGTCACAGTGCAGTAGGAAGTGCACCTCTGTCTCTATTTCTCCCCGCTGGCAGTGGGAGCACAGCCTGTCCTCTCTGGGCAGCCAGGTCTGCCTGTGTCGCCCAGTTTCTATGGCCAGGCTGAGGTCACTGAGCCTGTACTTCGTCAGCATCTGTTTCTGTTTCTGTTTGCTGTTATTTATCTTGGTTAAATATTCAATGTGTATTGTCTATCTAGGGTTCTGTAGCATTCCAGTTTATGTTGTGTTTGTGTGTGCGTGTCCCAGTGTGTGAGATATTGCTGTTTGATCTGTGCTGTGATGTGCTTGAGTCTGAGTTGTGGTGCTCTAGCAGTGCTGTCCTGGGGCTGGTTTAGTGTCGGTGTGGCTTGGGCCAGTGAGCCTCAGGACCAGCTGGCTCAGCAGGGCTTTGTGGTGGTAGGAGTTTTGGTCACTGATTTTTAGGTGTAGCCAATACTCTAATACTCTTTTCTGTATGTTTATCAATAGTGGGTACTGGCCTAATTCGGATGGGCTGGCAGTGCCCAGGTCTGACAGTACTGCTCCAGCACTGCCAGGTTCTGCTGCAGCCCCTGTTCTGGGTCCAGATGGGCTGGCAGTGCCCAGGTCTGACAGTACTGCTCCAGCAGGGCCAGGCTCTGCTGCAGCCCCTGTTCTGGGTCCAGATGGGCTGGCAGTGCCCAGGTCTGACAGTACTGCTCCAGCAGTTCCAGGCTCTGCTGCAGCCCCTGTCTTGTGGGTGACAGCAGGACCAGGTCATCTGCGTATAGCAGGAACTCTCTCTCCCATTCCCCCTGCTCTCTAACACTGGGTCTCTGTGGCACACGGGGGGACTCACCCCTCCTCTGCACTCAGAGCACCACTCCAGCTGACCGTCAGGGTCATCTCCTCTTGTCCCCCCTCGTCTGTTCGCCACTTCGCTGCAGAAAGAGACAAACAGTGAGACCGACATAGAACCCGGTCAACAGTCATACAGAGAGAGAAACCCCTCAGAGAGCACGAACTCACCAGAGAGAAACACAGCCCTGTGCTCACGGGCCACCACCAACAGGTCAGAGCAGGGCGACAGGGACACTGCACACTCCTGCAGCCAGGGGGCGCCCTGGGAAACACTGTCCTCCTCCACCTGAGAGACAGACAGAGAGCAGACCAGTCAAACAGGACCGGGACATGCAGGCAGACACACACCACTACCGCAGGACAGACAGAGAGACAGCGACACCAGTCACACAGGACAAACACACACCACTACCGCAGGACAGACAGAGAGACAGCGACACCAGTCACACAGCACAAACACACACCACTGCCGCAGGACAGACAGAGAGACAGCGACACCAGTCACACAGGACAAACACACCACTGCCACAGGACAGACAGAGAGACAGCGACACCAGTCACACAGCACAAACACACACCACTGCCGCAGGACAGACAGAGAGACAGCGACACCAGTCACACAGGACAAACACACACCACTGCCGCAGGACAGACAGAGAGACAGTTATACCAATTACAAACAACAGAGACAGAGCAGTCACACAGGATGGACAGAGAGGTAAGGACAGGCTCTTTCCATCTGAAACCGTGTAGAAAATGGTTTTCGACACCCGCCATCCCAGAATGCTCTGAAATGATCTATATAGTTAGAGAGAGATAAGACACGCATCCCTATAATGTTATTTGTAAAAAATAAGTGAATTGATAGCACCAAGAAGGACACTATGATAGGGATGTAATCACAAAATATTTTGTAATAATAGTTTCCAACATCTTATCTTTCCCTGAAAATGATTAGGACATGAGGAATGCAAAAGTAAATGGTTCATGACTACTCTTCTTACTCCGATAGAAGATGTCCTGAAGAGAAAAAAAGTCAAAAGAAGAGCAGTCATGGACAAAAGTTTTGATATTCCATACATTTCCTTCGAAACCTAGAATCTCTTGAAAGTAAAGCTTTAAAAATATTGCGGGCATTTTTTTACTTTCACTTTTTCACACCTGGGAATAGCGACACCTGGAGGTCAGAATTTGTTAATATTAAGTGACATTACACAAAAAATATCTGTCGTGTTTCATTAACTTGTGCTGGAGAAAAAAGCCATCACCTTTTTAATAATAATAATTGCTTACACTTATACAACGCTTTTCTGGACTCTTTACAGGTAATGGGGATCCCCTCCAGCACCACCAGTGTGCAGCCCCACCTGGATGATGTGACGGCAGCCATAGTGCGCCAGTACACTCCCCACACACCAGCTCTCAGTGGGGAGGAGAGCAGGGGGATGAAGCCAGTTCAGAGATGAGGATTATTAGGAGGACATGACTGGTAAAGGCCAGGGGGAAATTTGGCCAGGCCTCCGAGGTAACACTCCTATGGGAAATACTCCTTTTCGAGAAACGTCCTGGGATTTGTAATGACCATGGAGAGTCAGGACCTCAGTTTTACATCTCATCCAAAGGACGGCTCTTTTTACAGTATAGTGTCCCCGTCACTATACTGGAGCATTAGGTTCCACCCAGACCGCAGGGTGAGCGCCTCCTACTGGCCCCACTAACACCTCTTCCAGCAGCAGCCTTAGTTTTCCCAGAAGGTCTCCCATCCAGGTACAGACCAGGCTCACACCTGCTGAGCTTCAGTGGGCTGCCAGCTGTGGGCTGCAGGGTGACATGACTGCTGGATGTCTTCTCTGGGAATACTTCAGAAAGATTGGAGAAATAATACTCCAAGCCCCAGCTTCGCCCTACTTGTCCATCATAGAGAGCTGATGTTACACACTGTGATATGGGTGGGCTCAGGGTAGAGTGTGGGGGACGTTTACCCATTTATTTGTATGCCTTATGTCCTAATCATTTTCGGGAAGGGGTTTGGTACAAAATGGACGTTGGAAAATAGCATTACAGGGAGGGTGTCATGGTGTGTGATTTGACATGGAATGACCTAACAGGGAGAGACAAACAAAGCGACAGAGACAAGCAGGGGGACAGTGTGTCCAGTTCCACTCACAGGGCCCCTGTCCTTATCATCATGGTCGTCCCAGGAGCCCCAATCCACATCGTCCCAGTTCAGCTCCTTATCTGGAGAGAGACAGGAAAGGATACACTCCTAACACCACAGCATGGACACAAACCTGGCTGTCCAGAGAGGACAGGCTCAATGACCACAGCCTGACCATGGACACTGGACACAGGCAGACCTGGCTGTCCAGAGAGGACAGGCACCACAGTCTAGACAAAGAAACCAGGATACAGACAAACCTGGTTGTCCACAGAAGACATGCCCAGTGACCACAGCCTGGCCATAGAAACTGGGTGACACAGGCAGACCTGGCTGCCCAGAGAGGACAGGCTGTGCTCCCACTGCCAGCGGGGAGAAATAGAGACAGAGGTGCACTTCCTACTGCACTGTGACAGATACTCTGGGATTAGAGAAACATTCTTCCCTAAAATAGTGAATCTAACCCTGTGTTATGATCTAAAAGGAAAGATGTTGTTAAGTTTTGGTAGCAGTTAACCCAGCAGTAACCCAGTCCAGTGAAAGCCCAGTGTGGGGCATCAGAGAGCCCACATTCGGAGGGTGTGTGACCTCCCTCTCTTCTCCTCGCTAGAATTCAATCTCACATTCAAGAGCTTTACTGCCATGACTGATGAGTTATAGTGTTGCCAAAGAAGACACAATTAACACATCTACAGATGTTTACAATAAAAACAAAACAAATTATCGGACAGTTACTGTACATACATCACAGAAAATATAACGCATTCATGAGAGACAGGCTCACTGTCTGTTCCTCAGGCTGGGACAGGAGATCACACACTGTATTATTATTATTATTGAGAGACAGTCTCCCAGTCTGTTCCTCAGGCTGGGACAGGAGATCACACACTGTATTATTATTATTGAGAGACAGGCTCACTGTCTGTTCCTCAGGCTGGGACAGGAGATCACACACTGTATTATTATTATTGAGAGTGAGGCTCACTGTCTGTTCCTCAGGCTGGGACAGGAGATCACACACTGTATTATTATTATTGAGAGACAGGCTCACTGTCTGTTCCTCAGGCTGGGACAGGAGATCACACACTGTATTATTATTATTGAGAGACAGGCTCACTGTCTGTTCCTCAGGCTGGGACAGTAGTTCAGAGTAATTCACACATTGCAGTAGTCTCTGTCTCTGTTTCTCCCTGCTTGTGTGTGTGTGTCCCAGTGGGTGAAGCAGTGCTGCCCAGCTCGTGTCTGTCTCTCCCTCCCTCTCCCTCTCTCTGCGATGACTCATATACTGCACAGCCCCCAGCGCATGTCGGTGCTGCAGGCGCACACACAGGGACGGACAGAAAGGCAGACCGACACAAAGAGACACGGCTATGATCTCTGTCACCTCTACTTTGCAAGAGCTGTTCCCCCCCCCCCAGCCGTCCCTCATCCCCCTTAGCGCCAGGAAACCGATCACAAAACGGCAAGACACCCCAGAAATAAAGACCCGCAAACCGGGCGCAGCACCGCGGGTGAGCGGGGACCCGCGGCGGTGTGACGTCAGAGGCGCAGGCGAGGGAGAGCCCAGTCGGTTCCGGCACCAGCAGCCGAGCTGCCTCTTCCTTACCTGTCTGGTTCTTGTTGGTGTCGGCGGCTCGCAAGCTTGGGAACAGGAACTCGCGGACCGTCCGCAGGTCCTGGACCCGGCAGAACTCGAGCAGACAGCAGGACATACCGAACCGAACCGAACCGGGTCGGGAGAGCAAGAGCCTGGACTGCCGATGTTACAGACTGGTGTCCGAGCCCGTGTGCCTCAGTGATACCGCCGGGACTCCGCACAATCACAATCCGCCCCTCGGTGTCTACAGCTGAACCCCAGTACGAGGATGTTGACACGGCGCCGCTCTTCAAGACAACCCGAAGCTCCTGACAGCCTGCAGCAGCGGCTGCTCTCCCTCACGCCGCCCCCTAGCGGCTGGCTGACCGGCAGCCTGCGCGGTCCGACCTGCCGTGTGGAGATCAGTGCGTGTTCACGGGTGGGCACGGAGAACAAACTCCAGAACAGCGCATCCTCCCAGGAGAGAACTCAAGTTCTAAATATCGTAACACCTGCAGGTCTGCCAACAACGATCCCCTGCGGTCGATCAGATCATACATCCGCCTGTATCGAACTGGTCTATGTGCATAAAGAGCTCTGTGCAGCAGCGCAATACTGATGGGTTATTAGACAATCTAGGAACAAGTGAACACTTCCAGCCAGGATCTCATCCAGCCAGTTCTTGAGAGAAACCTCGATATGACTGAGGCCTCATTTAGAATAGAAAACATATAGCTGCTCATTCCTGGGCTTAAGATAGTGTCCTACACTGACAGGCTGAAGGAACTAAGTCTCTTTAGTCTTGAACAGAGATCTGATACAAGTACAACACTCAAAATCCATAAACTAATTGTATTTTTGTAACAAAATCTGACCATAGTCTGAACCATGAGCTACGGCAGCTTTCTCAGTTTGTTTTGTTTTATAAATGTATTAAAAGCTAAATTTATATTAACTTCTGCGTAGATAACACCATCCCCACCAAAGACGTACACTGCTTTTCCAATAACAAACCCTGGATCACCAGCGACCTGAAGGCTCTTCTGAATGACAAGAAGAGAGCCTTTAGGAGGGGAGATAAGGAAGAGGTCAAGCGTGTACAGAGGGAGCTAAAGCAGAAGCTAAGAGAGAGCAAGGACGCATACAGGAAGAAGATAGAGGACAAGCTGCAAAGGAATAGGGTGAGAGATGTATGGAGCAGCATGAGAGAGATCACTGGCTTCAAACAGGCTGGGGGTGCAACAGAAGGGAACCTGGAGATGGCCAACGAGTTGAACCAGTTCTTTAACAGGTTTGATTCTGGGTCCTCTGTGGCGCAACACCCATCCCCCCACAGCCACACGCTCCCTAACCCTTCACAGCTGCGACTGCCCAATACCTCCTCCATCCCCCCACAAACATGGCCGCCTACAGCCACAACCCCCAACGGCTACTCACCCACCCATCCCCCACAGCTGCCACTCTCCAACACCTCCGCCATTAACACCTGCAGCACTGAAAGCACTATGAGCACCATCCCCCAGGCCAGGCTGACCATCACAGCTGACCAGGTGAAGAAGGAGCTGAAGAGGCTGCACGAGGGTAAGGCCACAGGACCAGATAACATCTGCCCCAGAGTTCTGAGGGCCTGTGCTGATCAGCTGAGCGGAGTGCTCCAGCGACTGTTCAACCTGAGCCTGCGCTTGGAAAGAGTCCCGGTGCTCTGGAAGACATCATGCCTGGTCCCGGTACTAAAGAAAGGGCACCCCTCTGTCCTCAATGACTACAGACCAGTTGCACTGACTTCTCACATCATGAAGACACTGGAGAGGCTGGTCTTATCCCACCTGAGACCCCTGGTCAGCTCATCACTGGACACCCTACAGTTTGCCTACCAGCCCATTGTTGGTGTGGAGGATGCGATCATCTACATGCTGCAAAGGGCCTACTCACACCTGGACAGGGCTGGCAACACTATAAGGATCATGTTTTTCGACTTCTCCAGTGCCTTCAATACCATCCAGCCCTTACTTCTAAGGAGGAAGCTGGAGGAGATGCAAGTCGATGCCTCCACGACCTCGTGGATCACTGACTACCTGACAGGCAGACCACAGTCTGTGAGACTTCAGAACTGTGTGTCTGAACAGGTAGTGAGTAACACAGGGGCACCTCAAGGGACAGTTCTTTCTCCATTCCTCTTCACCCTCTATACTTCGGACTTTAAGTACAACTCAAAGTCATGCCACCTGCAGAAGTCCTCAGATGACTCTGCAATTGTGGGATGTATCAAGGGTGAACAGGAGGAGGAGTACAGAGGACTGGTCAGCAGCTTTGTGGAGTGGTGTGGGGTGAACCACTTGGAACTGAATGTTACAAAGACAAAGGAACTGGTGGTAGATTTCAGGAGGAAAAAGGTCAAACCTACTCCTGTCTACATCCATGGGAGTGGCGTGGAGATGGTGGACTCGTACAAGTACCTGGGAGTGCACATCGACGATAGACTGGAATGGTCTAAGAACATCGAGGCCATCTATAAGAAGGGACAGAGCCGACTCTACTTCTTGAGGAGGCTCAGGTCCTTCAATGTGTGTAGTAAGATGCTACACATGTTCTATCAGTCGGTGGTAGCGAGCGCCATTTTCTACGCAGTGGTGTGCTGGGGCTCTGGGATTAGAGAAGTAGATTCCAAAAGGCTGAACAAGCTCATCAGGAGAGCAAGCTCTGTCATTGGGTTTGACCTGGACTCCTTGGAGGTAGTGGCTGAGAGGAGAATGATGTCCAAACTAGAGGCCATCATGGACAACTTCTCCCATCCCCTCTATGACAGGCTTGCAGGAATGAAGAGCACGTTCAGCAATAGACTGATTCATCCACGGTGCGACAGGGAGCGCTACAGAAGGTCATTCTTGCCGTCTGCCATAAGACTGTACAATGCATCCACCTTGCGTCTTGGCAGAGGCAATATCGACAGTGACCTGTTTCTGGACTAAACGCATCTACACATCTACTGCTACATCTGTTCTCTTTCTTTTTCTTTTCCTTTTTCCCGTTTACAACAACTTTTTGTGCAATATATGCCAGGGACCTGTGCAATACATTTATATTTATATCTATAGTTACTCTGTGTTCTGTATATTGTTCTGTTCTAGTTTGTTCTTGTGCATCCGGACTGTGAGTAACTCTTGTATTGTATTGTATGTATTGTACCATTATTATATAATTCGTTACACTGTGGCTGTGTTGTGTGTGTTATGCTGCTGTTGCACTGCAATTTCCCTCACGGGATCAATAAAGTATCTATCTATCTTATTGTGGTGAACAGTTCGCATAGTGAGAAGCGGTGCTAGGCAGCTTGTGCCGGCAGAGGGCGCTGTCTACCGCGCGGCTGTAATGCCCGGAAGACGTCAGCGATCAGGGGAGACTTCCTTCTTCTCTCTGCCTTGTATCCGCCCCGCAGAGGCTGCCACGCAGGCTTGTTTTTACTCTGTTTCCGCCCCGCACTTGTGTTGTGAAGGTGCCGCCGACGATGGAACAGCGCCTGGAGGAGTTCAGAGCCCTAAAGAGAAGGCAGCAGCCGGCGGGCCAGCCCGAGAAGCGGACCCCGGCGGTGGAGTCGCAGAGCCCCGTCACGGAGTGCTGCACTGCCGGAGCGTCTGAGAGAGGCAGCCCAGCCTGTGGTCCGCCACAGCCTGCGGAGCAGAGAGTGAGTCCCCCAGAGAGCAGGAATACCAGCCGGGCTGCTCCCGCTGTAAGTTCATCGGCCGAGTTCAGCCCTTACAGCGCGCCGGGTCCGTCTCAGACCGGTCCGGTTTCGGTAACCCGGCTCCGCTGTTTTCCTTTGGCCTTCAAAAATAATTCTGTTTCTGTTTCTTGGGTCTGTGATTGTGTAGTTGGATAGTTGTGTGTGTTGATGAAGCTGTGTACATCGAACAGAGCCCTTCCACCTGAACTCCCTAGTACTGGACCTGTCCTGAGTAGCCTGACCTCTCTCTCCTCTCTGCAGGCGGAGAGCCCAGGCTGGCTGGGGGCCGCTGTACCTGTCCTGAGTAGCCTGACCTCTCCTCTCTGCAGGCGGAGAGCCCAGGCTGGCTGGGGGCCGCTGTCCTGTAGCTGCTGTACCTGTCCTGAGTAGCCTGACCCCTCTCTCTCTCCCCTCTGCAGGCGGAGAGCCCAGGCTGGCTGGGGGCCGCTGTACCTGTCCTGAGTAGCCTGACCCCTCTCTCTCTCCCCTCTGCAGGCGGAGAGCCCAGGCTGGCTGCGGGCCGCTGTCCTGCTGCTGAAGCTGGCTCTGTGGCTGGCCCTGCTGGGGCTGTTCTCGGAGCTGCAGTTCGGCCTGCCCTTCTTCCTGCTGTCTCTCTTCTACTGGCTGTACGAGGGGCTGCGCAGCCCCAGGCAGCGCCAGCCTGGCGAGCTCAGCGCCTACTCCGTCTTCAACCCGCAGTGCCAGCCCCTGCTGGGCACCCTCACTGCCCAGCAGCTGGAGGGCGAGATGGGCTACAGGCCGCTGGGCGACAGGTAGCTGGGTGAGGAGGACACTGGGCTGCACAGGGCAGTCAGAACCGCCGCACGGGTCTGACAGCGCCGCAGGGCCGGGCCTGCCCCCTCTGACATTTAACACTGCAGAGCCCTGTGCAGGACATTCAGAACCGCACGGGTCCAACAGCACCGCAGGACCGGGCCTGCTCCCTCTGACTCTTCACACTGCAGAGCCCTGTGCAGGACAGTCAGAACCGCACGGGTCCGACAGCGCCGTAGGACCGGGCCTGCTCCCTCTGACTCTTCACACTGCAGAGCCCTGTGCAGGACAGTCAGAACCGCACTGGTCCGACAGCGCCGTAGGGCCGGGCCTGCTCCCTCTGACTCTTCACACTGCAGAGCCCTGTGCAGGACAGTCAGAACCGCACTGGTCCGACAGCGCCGTAGGACCGGGCCTGCTCCCTCTGACTCTTCACACTGCAGAGCCCTGTGCAGGACAGTCAGAACCGCACGGGTCCGACAGCGCCGTAGGGCCGGGCCTGCTCCCTCTGACTCTTCACACTGCAGAGCCCTGTGCAGGACAGTCAGAACCGCACGGGTCCGACAGCGCCGCAGGGCCGGGCCTGCTCCCTCTGACTCTTCACACTGCAGAGCCCTGTGCAGGACAGTCAGAACCGCACGGGTCCGACAGCACCGCAGGACCGGGCCTGCTCCCTCTGACTCTTCACACTGCAGAGCCCTGTGCAGGACAGTCAGAACCGCACGGGTCCGACAGCACCGCAGGGCCGGGCCTGCTCCCTGACTGTTCACACTGCAGAGCCGTGTGCAGGACAATCAGAACCGCACGGGTCCGACAGCACCGCAGGGCCGGGCCTGCTCCCTCTGACTCTTCACACTGCAGAGCCCTGTGCAGGAGAGTCAGAACCGCACGGGTCCGACAGCGCCGCAGGGCCGGGCCTGCTCCCTCTGACTCTTCACACTGCAGAGCCCTGTGCAGGACAGTCAGAACCGCACGGGTCCGACAGCACCACAGGAACGGGCCTGCTCCCTGTGCCTGCTTACTGCATGGCACACCGTGCTATCCAGGCCCCAGAGAGTTTCCGAAAAAAAAATTCAGATAGGAGCAAAAAATCACTCGTCCTAAACCTGACTTGGGCCTCAAAATCCAGCCCTGATCTTAAAAATGTGTTTCCATTTCTATCCGTCTATCCATGGTCTTGATTGTTTCCCAGTCATACTTTTTGGTTTGGGGAACATGTCAAAATCTGATGCACAGAGAAGTCCAGATAGAGATCGCGGAAATGCTCAGTTGACAGCCCAGGTAGGGTTAGGGTTAGCATTCACACACTACTTAGACCTTTTTTAAGCTCAGCGCTGGATTTTGGGGCCCATGTCAAGTTTAGGATGAGTGATTTTTTGCTCCTATCTCAAATTTTTGTTTTCGGAATCTCTCTGGTGCCTGGATGGCGCAGTTCACCGTGCGGTAATTGTATCCGTAAACTGAGTTCGTTGGATCAGAAGTTGTGACCAAAGATGATTAAATCCCATTCACTTGCAAGAGCTGTGATCAATGGTCTTGATTGTTTCCCACTCATCCTTTTTAGTTTCTGGAACATGTCAAAATCCGAAGCTCAGAGACATTCCGATATAGATCGGGGAAATGCTCAGTTTTGACCTGGCACCGAACATACTGAAGGAGAAGGCGAGCAGGATATACAATATCAACCCCCATTTACAGTACACCATATATTGTTCTGAATAACTGAGAATGGCATTGTGATGTTAATGAGTGATGGAAAAAAAATACCACCAAAAGTCTGTGTTGGTAAAATATGTTGAAACAAATTAAGAGTGGTTTATTACTATAGAAACTACCACATGATTGGTCAAGCTTCTACACCTTCCAGACACCAAACAACTCCTTAGCTTAAGAGCCCTATCACCAACACCAGCCAGCCTCAGGACAGCACAACTAAAAGAACACAAAGCAAAGTCAGCCAAATCATAGTACAAGCCAAACAACACTACTTTACCCACTGGGACACACACACAACACACACTGGGATGTGAACAGGAAATACACACTGAATGAATACCTGATCAGGGTGAGACGCGGCAAAGAGAAACAGACCCTGAAGAAGTACAGATTATTCACAATCCGGCCATAGAAATTGGACACAGGCAGACCTGGCTGCCCAGAGAGGACAGGCTCATGAACCGCAGCCTGACCATGGACCCTGGACACAGGCAGACCTGGCTGTCCAGAGAGGACAGGCCCAATGACCACAACCTGACCATGGACACTGGACACAGGCAGACCTGGCTGTCTAGAGAGGACAGGCTCAGTGACCACAGCCTGACCATGGACACTGGACACAGGCAGACCTGGCTGTCCACACAGGACAGGCTCAATGACCACAGCCTGACCATGGACACTGGACACAGGCAGACCTGGCTGTCCAGAGAGGACAGGGTCATGAACCGCAGCCTGACCATGGACACTGGACACAGGCAGACCTGACTGTCCAGAGAGGACAGGCTCAATGACCACAGCCTGACCATGGACACTGGACACAGGCAGACCTGGCTGTCCAGAGAGGACAGGCTCAGTGACCACAGCCTGGACAGAGAAACTGGGTGACACAGACAGATATGGCGGTCCAGAAAAGACAGGTTCAATGACCACAGCCTAATTTTTAAGGCTTTTATGTGCCCTGTGTATACTTGATTTATTAGAGCACTCTTCTTTCTGACTCTTGTACTATTAAGCTGTACCCCAAGAATGACGCCCATTCAAGTCAACACTCGATTTTATTGGCTTCTTACAAGGGATAAAACAGTGTGCTTTGAGAACAGAACCAGGGCTGCCAGTGGCTGTCTCAGCAGGACTGTGTGGAGACCTCACTTGATGTCGCACAGCAGGGCCACGCCGCGCAGGATCCAGTGGTCAGGGGGCTGGGTGGTGCGCAGGCAGATTGGGGTGACATAGGTGAGGTCGGTGCGCCGCGGCTTCTTGTAAACGGGGCAGATGTAGAGCTTGGGGTCCTTGGGGGCGGTGGAGTTGATGGCGAACATGTGCACCACGGGCAGGGGCGTGAACAGCACCTTGGGGGTGGACTCAATCAGCCGGCAGTTCCTCCTGTCCCAGCCGGCCCCATCCAGGTACAGGCCGTAGATGTACACGCCCTCCTGAGGGAGACACACAGATAGTCTGGCTCTGCCATTCCTGCCCACGTGTGGGGGGTGGCTAGCGGATCAGTCTTCTGTGTCACACTGGGCTTGAAGTTAGGGGTTATATAGGCAATTGATCAAATTATAAATTAAAGCTTTAAATTGATTAACTGTTGCCATTTATCTGAATATTGTGAGTGAACTTCAAGCTGACTGAGCAGAAAAAAGCTTACAATTTATTTTTACATAAGCTGAATATGGCGCTAGATCTAAGTTTTGAGGGTGGCAGACAGAATTACAGGTTTAAAAAACGGGTTATGAAAAACACATGGTCCTAATCATAGTGCTTCCTGAAATGAAACTATAATGAACACACAGAAACCTGTATAATTTACAGATGGATAGTAATGAAATAATCCATCGCCCTTCCTGGTGCTAAAGAGGAAGAGAAATCCTTGGAGCAGACTATTCAAAGAGCAGTGTCAGGACACATACCGCAGGGGGCGCTGTGATCTCCTCCCGGGTCTGTTTCAGCACCTCGTTGTGCAGAGTGACCGTGTCCAGAGCCCAGCCCTTGTGTGCTCTCGTCACCTCCTGCCTCATGGCCGTCAGGAACCCTGGAAACAGACAAGTGCAGTTCGGAGGAAGGAACAGGCCTCCTAACCTCAGTACAGTATCAATAATTCTCTGACTCGATCCTCACCCTGGGGGTTGAAGAAGCCAGTCATCCAGAAAGTTTTGGGTCTCCCCTCGAAGATCCAGCTGCTGAACTGCGTGTTCCTCTCCAGCAGCTCTGTGAACCAGAACCCCAGTGTGGACGAGTCCCAGGAGATCTTCTTCCACAGGTTAGGCACACGGGCGTTGTACATGTTATCCAGTGCGTCGCGCAGGTTCTGTACAGGGACATCATCCAGAGTCAAAGGAGGACAAGGGCTGGCTGAGCCAACACTGATGACCAGTCAGTGTCCCTCGTCTCGCTCAGGAGCTCATGATGATGGGTCAGAGGGAGGAGTGGGAGGAGAAGCCTGTGGCTCTGACCTCGCTCAGGAGCTCATGATGACGGGTCAGAGGGAGGAGTGGGAGGAGAAGCCTGTGGCTCTGACCTCGCTCAGGAGCTCATGATGACGGGTCAGAGGGAGGAGTGGGAGGAGAAGCCTGTGGCAATGATCTCGCTCAGGAGCTCATGATGACGGGTCAGAGGGAGGAGTGGGAGGAGAAGCCTGTGGCTCTGACCTCGCTCAGGAGCTCATGATGACGGGTCAGAGGGAGGAGTGAGAGGAGAAGCCTGTGGCAATGATCTCGCTCAGGAGCTCATGATGACAGGTCAGAGGGAGGAGTGGGAGGTGAAGCTTGTGGCTCTGACCTCGCTCAGGAGCTCATGATGACGGGTCAGAGGGAGGAGTGAGAGGTGAAGCTTGTGGCTCTGACCTCGCTCAGGAGCTCATGATGACGGGTCAGAGGGAGGAGTGAGAGGTGAAGCTTGTGGCAATGATCTCGCTCAGGAGCTCATGATGATGGGTCAGAGGGAGGAGTGGGAGGAGAAGCTTGTGGCAATGATCTCGCTCAGGAGCTCATGATGACGGGTCAGAGGGAGGAGTGAGAGGAGAAGCTTGTGGCTCTGACCTCGCTCAGGAGCTCATGATGATGGGTCAGAGGGAGGAGTGAGAGGTGAAGCTTGTGGCTCTGACCTCGCTCAGGAGCTCATGATGACGGGTCAGAGGGAGGAGTGAGAGGTGAAGCTTGTGGCTCTGACCTCGCTCAGAAGCTCATGATGACGGGTCAGAGGGAGGAGTGGGAGGTGAAGCTTGTGGCTCTGACCTCGCTCAGGAGCTCATGATGACGGGTCAGAGGGAGGAGTGGGAGGAGAAGCCTGTGGCAATAATCTCGCTCAGGAGCTCATGATGACAGGTCAGAGGGAGGAGTGAGAGGAGAAGCTTGTGGCTCTGACCTCGCTCAGGAGCTCATGATGACGGGTCAGAGGGAGGAGTGAGAGGTGAAGCTTGTGGCTCTGACCTCGCTCAGGAGCTCATGATGATGGGTCAGAGGGAGGAGTGAGAGGTGAAGCTTGTGGCTCTGACCTCGCTCAGGAGCTCATGATGACGGGTCAGAGGGAGGAGTGGGAGGAGAAGCCTGTGGCAATGATCTCGCTCAGGAGCTCATGATGACGGGTCAGAGGGAGGAGTGGGAGGAGAAGCCTGTGGCTCTGACCTCGCTCAGGAGCTCATGATGACGGGTCAGAGGGAGGAGTGGGAGGAAAAGCCTGTGATCCTGACCTCGCTCATGATGATGGTGCCCTCGATGGCCAGTTTGAGGTCGCTCAGGCTGCTGCGCACCACGCCGATCACCCTTTGCATGCGGTCTATTTCCTGCCTCAGGAAGATGTTCATTGAGTTTAAGGCTCCCATTTTCACCAGACGGGCTCTGACCTGAACAGTACCAGATAAATAACATGATGCACATCAGTATTTGTCCATAAGTGTCTGGTATTCAAGGCTGTGATTATAGTAGTATTGCATGTCTCGGCACACTGACTTCATGTGGGAGGTAGTTCGGCGGCAGTTTCTCCAGCATGTCATGTGCCAGCCTGTACACTATAGTCTCTCTGGTCTCTCCTGCTCCCCCTCCACTCTCTTTTGGCTGAATGTTGGTGATGGTGTCCAGCACCTCTGCTGATGTGTTACTCTGATACCTAAAAGCACAAACTTAGAAAGATCAAATGCACTGATGCTATAACAATGGAACAAACAGAGCAAAATCAGTATGACTGCAAGCCCACCCTTGTGTCTTCCTCTTTTCAGTTCCGTTCATGGCAAGCAGACCCTTTCTCTGTCTGTCAGGAGAAAAGGCCTGTCTGCCCTTGCATCAGAGAGTAGTATTCAAGTACCTCTTGAGAAGATTGTTGCTGGACAGCAGTGAATTGTTATGGGGAAAGCTGATAGAGTGGAGGACTGGGGGTTTCAGTCTTACGTGATATCAGCGTTGGGGTGCAATCCAAAGACCTGGGGTGAGTCGACAGCAGGCAGTGTCTGGATGTACTCCAGGTACTGCTCTAGTGTCTTACACACTGGCACCTTGTAGCCTGTGTAGAAGCAGAAGGTTGGCTCAAATATCTTCTCATTGAACCACACCTGAGAGAGGACATGGGGACAGAAAGGACCATGAACCTCAACACACAGAACCAGCACTCTCCTCTCCCTAAGACTAGCCCTCAGCCCTGTTACAGAAACCTACCCGTGCAAAGCAGTTGAGGAGCCGTTTGTCATAGTCATCAGTGACCCTGCCGCCATACTGCACCTCTCCCAGCATGTAGCGCACAGTGGTCCAAGAGACACCCTGTAGGCAGACACACAGGAAGCAGGACTCTGAAACCATTACCTATGTTTTCTTCTCTGACATCCTTTATTCTTTCCCAGGGTTTTCTAACACCTAACACCTAACAAGTTTAGAGAAAACAACACCATTTTAAGAGCTATCTGACATGAATTCAGAAAGAGGTCTTATAGAATTATTTGAACAAGCAACAGGAACATTAGAGTACATTAAGTATGTGACCATTTTATACTGTTTTCATAAGGTCACTCATAAAATGTTGGTTCTCAAATAAAAATTTAGAAGAACCTAAGGTAATCTTTATACATGGATGTGGGACTGGCTAATGAATTTAGAATCACAAGAAAAGCTAAAAATGAGAGGTGGCTAAATAGCCCATCCAGACCACTGAATAGTAAGGAGCCAATTCATCCAATTTCTGGATCTCATCCAGCTGTTTCTTGAAAATGTCAAGGCTTTGACTTCAACGTGACTAGGTAGCTTGTTCCACATTCCCACAACTCTTTGTGTAAAGATGTGCCTCCACTTGAGCCCTCTGATTCATTTTTCACTGTTCATTCAGCAGAAATATGCTGGGTTGACTTCAGTGTCTATAGATTTTGAATACTTGTACAGGTCTCCTCACATTCTTCTCTGTTCAAGACTAAAGAGACTCAGTTCCTTCAGCCTGTCAGCACAAGACATTCCTTTAAGCCCCAGAATGTATCTGATAGATCATCTCTGGACTGGTTTCAAAACAGCAATATATCAAATTCAAATTCAGAGGTTTATTGACATGACCAATGACCCACCGTACTGCCAAAACAGATACAATTAACACAACATTTACAGTAAAAACATATAGGTATTATAATGTGGTGACCAGAACTGTATACAGTGTTCTAAATGAGGCCTTTCTTCACAGGTTCACAGGAAACTAAAAGGGAATTAATTTAGGACAGACAAAAAGAAGGAAAGAGTTGTGGTTATCTGTAGTAGGCTTCCAAGGCAATTGTTTAAGGCCCAGACTCTGGGGACCTTCCAGAAGACGCTAGAGAAAATTCACTAACCATCTAAACCACCAGTTGAGGACAAAAGGCTAATTGTCCTCCTCTCCTCTGAAACATTCTTGTGGTCTCACCTTCATGTAGTAGGCTACTACACCTTCATGTAGTAGTCAGAGAGCTCCTTCAGGCAAACAGTGCACTGGGATATAGTTCAATCCATAGTGCGGGCAGTCAGTGCTGTACTTACCAGCTTTCTGCTAGCTTATTGACTTTTCTTTTTGCACCTCTGTTTTGCTTCTTTTTCCTCTTGTGTTTAAAAATGAGACATGGTTTATTGCTCATACTGAAATGTAACAGTTTGGAAGAATGTAATCCCACTGAATTACGCACGTGTACCCGTGAATGATCATACTTAAAGTAAAAGAACAGTGCAGGATGACACGGTGACCTGTAGCTGTTAGTTGGCTTACTTTCTTGGCACTGCATTCATCCAGGTGGTTCTGCACGAACTGCACGCTGGCTGTGAAGTCTGCGGAATTGAACTCGTAGGGAATGTTCCAACCCAGGGGGCCAAATTTACGACGCTCCTGCATGAGAGGAACAAAGGCAGCGCTGAGGCCTTTCGCTCACTAGAAGTCATGAAGTACAGTGTTGTGAACAGTGATAGTAAATAAGGAGCTCCCAGTCTGCACCGCTCCCCTGTGTGTACTGGGTGGAGCTCTGTTACCTGTACCACAGTGTGCAGGAAGGCCACGTTGTACAGCATGGGCTTCCACATGGGCAGGTTGCTGACGTCCAGCTGGTCCTGGCTGATTCCCGAGAAGGTGCGCTTCAAGCCGGCACGCACGCCCTGAGGGGGCTCGTTGGTGAACTTGATGGATGACTGTAACACAAACGGGGAACGATGCAAGACAGCCCGGGCAGGGGTGAGGACGCCCCCAGTGCGGCGCGCGGACACGGGCGGACCTGCAGCAGCGTGATGGAGAAGCGCTCGTGGGCCTCGGTGGTGATCCACACTCGGAAGCTCTCGTTCATGGACTCCACAGTGGTGATGGTCTCCAGCAGCTCGTCCATGAACTCCAAGCCCAAGTGGCAGTTCTGCAGCAAAACCCAGCCGCCCTGTACACACACAGGACGGGCTGTCAGAGCTGCTCTTGAAAAGCACACCGATTTAACATTCAACCAAAACAGCCAGTATCAGACAGTAACCACACAGCTAATGGGTTACAGTGTCACTGACTGAGTGAGTTAAAAGGTTCTTGCCAGAGTCACAAAGTAAGTGCACAGTTAACAATTTAAAGTGTCACTGACTCATTATAAAAGGTAGTTCTATATCTCCTGGATAAAAGAATAGAGGTATTTCTATAAATAGAATTGCTTTTAAATTACTTCATGGATCGCTTTTAAATATTGAGAAATCAACTTTTTGTCAAGGTACAGCAAAGTTCACATTTTGAAATACTAATAATGGGTAACAACACAATGGTAGTCTTTCTTTACTTTTACCATTCAGAACAGCGCAAAGTGTCAACACAGAGCACCTGAGAGCGGGGGGCAGTCGGAGCGGCACTCACCTGCTGCATCGACATCTGGATGAGCCTCCTGGCGTGCACCTCCTGCCCCTGTCCCATTGAGATAGCCCGACACTCTGGAAACGAGCACAGGTCCAGTCAGAATCACCCCTGCCCACGAGCCCCATCAGACAACACACGGGTGTCTGAGTGCGACCCTTCGGCCACACGTAGTTTCTGAGCCTCCCAGCAGAAACGGTGTGCGTGTAAGATTTTGCAAGCTGATCTCACCCAGCCGCAGCTTCTTGGCCAGGGCATCTATCTGGTTGGTAGGGTCGGAGCCCATGGACAGGAAGCAGATGAGTGGCATGCGCATGTCGCTCTCCTCCCAGGTCTTCTCTAGGTTGAGGATGACTGGCTCTGCAAACCGTACGCCCATCGAGTCTGCGATGTATTTCCTGGCCTGAGTCAGGGTGCGGTCTGGACACCACGATCTGCCATTGGGACACACATCTTTCTAGTCTTGAACAATAAACTGTATTTAATTACATATCAATTACGCCTAGGGCACAGTATACTAAATATTTTTAATTATGACGGTGTCTCAGGCCTCCCTGTTCAAAGATGGGAGAAGAGAACTCCTCTGTGTGAGCTGGAGTGTATCTAGGCTCTCACCGGACCAGTAGCAGCTTGTGGAAAGTGTCCAGAGAATCATTGTATCCATCAGGAATCACCCCCTCCTCTGGAGCATCCATGTCAAACCACACTTTCCAGCCCTTCTCATTCCGAGACACCTGCACATGCAATAACAGGACTTCTGTTAATGTACAAACAGCTATGAGTTTGGCTCTTCGGTGTCAAAACAGTGCATCCACCAGTGGGAGATCAATTCACAGTCTACTTTAGGTTCACTCAATTACAGTTCTGGTGCTCTATTGAAAGGGATGAGTAGACAAACACATTTTGAGCTGTATAATACAGAAAAGACAGATGTGCAATTACAGGACTAATGCACAGATGTGTCGGCTACTCTAGAGACCCAACCTGGTTCATGATCTCGCTGAACTGGGACAGCTTGCTGAGCTCCACCAGGTTCAGCCAGGTCATGTCCAGAATCCAGCGGAAGGGCTTTGCAGGACAGGCCTTCAGGTCCAGGGCAGCTCCCCCTTCACAGACACAGAGCACATATCAGCACACTGGGGCACTGGATTTGGCCCTGTGGGGTACTAGCCTCACTTAACTGCCTGTAGTAAAAGTGTGATTTTCTGAGACGTTCCATGCATATTAATCAGGAAATCAGGTTTCTAGTTTGAAAAATGGAAGTTGCAACTTCAATATTTTAAACAAAAATACTGGAGTGTTCTCGGTCACCCATATGATCATATTATTGAACAAAATATAAAACAACAACACTGACATACACATGCCTCAGTGTGACGTTAAAAATCAGTTAGCATGTTTCCATCTGCATTTCCTCTAGACCTGGCTGCAGAAAACCAGTACATGGCCAGCTATCTTGATTACAACAATCCCCTCTGTTCTGCACATTCGTTGGCTTGTGATCTGTACCTTTGATGAGGGTCTGAAACTCATTGTGTTTGACTTTTCCTTTCTGCATGTCTATCTTGAGGGCCAGCAGCATAGTGAAGATGAACTTGTGGTTCTCATACAGCCCCCTGACGCTGTACCTGAACACCTCAAACGTCAGGTAGTCAATGATGTTACTGATGCGCTTCTGTGCCAGAGGGGATTTCTCAGATCTGCAGAACAGCAACACACACTTCTTACAGGAGGGCAGCAGCTTCAGCTTATGCTTCAGTAACTACATACAGTTCTGTATGTACAGTATATGAGTAATGATTAAGTGTGAAGCCATCTCAAAATATTTGATACATTTCTAAAAGTTAAATATGACAGTGTTCTACTTCACTATCTAAATTATTCCTACTGCAAAATTCAGTTCAGAATAAGCAAATCAAGCTGGTGTCCTAGTCTGTGTGCTGAAAGGATGGGGTGCAGAAACAGGCAGGTGTGTCAGGCTGCTGTTCCAGTCTGTCTGCTGAGAGGATGGGGTGCAGAAACAGGCAGGTGTGTCAGGCTGCTGTCCCAGTCTGTGTGCTGAGAGGAGGGAGTGCAGAAACAGGCAGGTGTGTCAAGCTGCTGTCCCAGTCTGTGTACTGAGAGGAGGGAGTGCAGAAACAGGCAGGTGTGTCAAGCTGCTGTCCCAATCTGTGTACTGAGAGGAAGGAGTGCAGAAACAGGCAGGTATGTCAGGCTGATGTCCCAGTCTGTGTTCTGGGAAGAGAGGCAGTTCAGTACTTGGCCATGGAGATATCAAAGATCTTGAGGAACTGGGCCAGGGAGGTCTGGTACATGACGTTGACCATGCTCATCTCAGTGATGAGGAAGTACAGGATGCTTCCACGGGAGGCAGCAGGGCGGTATTCCTCCTGCGCAGTGTTGATCTTCACCTCCGTTTCTGCTGCCACATGCAGCTTCTCGCTCACCTCCCCTGCCGTCTGCTTTGTAGTGCTCAGGATCCCGATCATGGACTCATCATCCACCAGGGAACCTCAACACAGAGCACACAGCACCATCTCAGGGCTCTCCCAGCACAACTCCGCTCACTCTACAGCAGAGCAAATTCTACCCTGTAGAAGCCCTAATCACAGCTCTGAGGCACAACTACATACCAAAAAGAATGCAGCAAGAGAAATTACTGAAGAACTAAAGTGACACCTTTAAAAGGCTCCCAGTTAACTCCCATCCGAGGACAAACAACTCCTCAGGGAGATTATAGAAAAACAGAGCGTGTGTCTCATGAGCGGAAGCGCCGTGTTTATGAAGCAGGGGAGGGCAGTGGCAGGATACCCTTGGTGGTGCTGAGCTTGTACAGTAGGTTGTCCTCCAGCTCCTTCATCTTCCTCTTGTTGGCGGTGACGTCCTCCATGAGCTTCACACGTTCTGCCTCCAGCTCCTGCAACACAGCACTCCCAGACGTTACTCAAGAAGCAGGCCTGTGCTGAAGATGGAAGAGGGGAGGCGGTTGTTTCTTTTAATGTTCATGGAAGGGTCAATTTGATAAAAGTTCAACCAATCTTAAATTGTAGAAAGGCACAGGAAACTGCAATAAATCATGGCGACAGGAGGTTTCCAATAATGAAATAAGGCAACGATGAAGCTGAAAAAGAAATTACAATATAATATGAGTGACAGCAAATGAAGCAATATGAAAATGGGTGTATCTATGTCAAAGCAGCTGAACCTTCCAGCATGCGAGCAGACAGAAAACAGCAGGGAAGCCCTGTTTGCATGCTGCTGGAGGGCATGTGAGTACAGTGCACCAGAGGGGCTGTTCAAGTGACACTCGTAAACAAGCCATCAAAGTTCGGCATTTCCATTCTCAATGGGGACAGAATGCAATGCAAAGGGCTATAATGTATCATGTCAAATGCTTCAGAGCTGTAGCCTGTTCCAAGAAAACTGTAAAACTATCTCATCAACCCCCCCACCCTTATCGAAAGCCATCTTGGTTTTCTCTTGAAATGCATATGGCTCTGACATTAAGGAGAACGTGGCTGTCCGGCCCGAGGGGTGCCTTACATATTTTTCCGTCAGGATGACTCTGCCCAGCAGCTGGTTTTCCAGGCCCTTCATGGTGACAGTGAAGTCTATGATGGAGGTCTTGGCACTGATCTCTGGAGTGTACGCTGGATTCGGCAGCTTAGTGGTGATGTAGAGCTTGAAGCCATCCATTATATCTGTCTCTTTATCTCCCACTTTCACCTGCAGTCACAGAACCAGAGACTTTTCTACTGGGTTTAATCCTAAAAGCCAACATGTTACTCTGTACGCTGTACTTAATCACTATAGTGCTCCATTTTCTAAGCCATCATGCATTTTCACACTAAGTATAGAAATTTACACTAAGGTCAAATCAAGACTCAAATAGACACGAATACATGGAGTGTTCAGAATTTTAACATGAAAAATAAAAGAGGAGCAAAATGAGATGTTATAAACATAAATCATTAGAAGGACTCATTTACATATACGTTTCCTGTGAAGTCCTGTCAGCTTGCTGTGGAAGAGTCTCTCACCTTGTAAGTGGAGCCTGACTTGATGTAGTTCTTCTCCAGCACGTTGTCCAGCGCAGGGTCCAGCTCCTCCCGCACATCCTCAATCAGTAACGGCCGTCCTAGAGACAGGCTGTCCTCCAGGTGTGTGCGGAAGAACTTGTGGTTCAGAGAGGTTACCTGGAGGGGAAAGGCCACCTGGTGAATCACTTATCAAACACACAATAAGCACTTCCCACCCTGGACCCCTGGACCCCTTTCACTGAGGAACAGACCCTGAAGAGTGAGGTTTTACTAGAGGTACAGCAGAGTGCTGACAGCCCACCTGTAGCTCGTTGTTCTGCTCTTTCTTCTTGATCCAGCTCTTGCCCTGTGTCTGAGGGTCAATGAGAAGTGGAAAGCGGGTGGCCTTTGTCACAATGATGCCATTCTGAACAGAAAGGTCGTCCCCTGGCAAGCCCTGCAGATTCCATTCACTAATCTGGAAAAGGGCAGAATTTGACATCAGATACCACTGCTCTCGTGTCATCTGTAAGACATCCTTCATCCATCTAATGACATATCCTTCCCTCGCCCACACTAGTTAAACTGACAGTGGGCTGAGAGTGCTGGCAGGCTCTCAGTGCGGCAGATGTACCGTGGCGGGGTCCACCAGCATGGAGATGAGGTTGAGATTTTCCGTGAAGGGGATCTTGCGTCTACGCAGCTCCACCTCCCAGATTTCCTTCAGTAGCATGTTGCGGAAGTTCTGGTTGAAGGGGCCACAGTAGGACAGGAATCCTGTGAGCTGCAGCACATCTCCCACCAGCCTACAGACAGAGGGATTAGGTTCACCAGAACTTAAGTATTTACCTGTTCAGAAGAGGATTAAATACTCTGTTAGACTACAGACTTGAAAAGTCCTTCATATAAAAGACAAGGCCATACCACATGACCACATAATACAATTCCTAGTAAAGGTATTCACCCCCTTCCAAATGATATCCCATTTGGTTGAATTACAAATCCTATGAACACATTTTCCAAATCAAAATCTGGCTGTAATAACAGCCGCAAGTCATTTTGATTATGTCTCTAGCTAGGATGGTGCGATTCCCGCTCATTCGTCTTTGCAGAGTTGCTCTAGCGCTGTCAAGCTGACTGAAGATTGTTAACGAACATCTGAAATCTTGCCTCCGACTTACTATTCATTATTTACTATTTATTTTACTATTGATTTATTTACTATTCATTATTTACTAGTCAGGACTTTGCCTGGGCCACTCAGGGACAATCACTTTCCTATTCTAAAGCCACTCCACTATAGCTTTGCATCATTAACCTGCTGAAAGGTGTATTTTTGTTCCAGGTTTAGGTCTGAAGCAGGTTTTCCTCTATGTTTAACAAGTACTCTGCTCCATTTATGTTACCCTTAGTCTTGACAAGCTTTTCCATCCCTGCTGATGAGAAGCAGAGCTATAACATAGTCCTGTCACCACCATGTTTTTCTTTGTAGAGTGACCTTATTGTTGACTCATAACAACAAAAGTCAAGTTATAAACAAGAGAAGACCATTCAGCCCCTCTCTCTACAGCTGACAGCTCTTTTATCTTCATGGTTGAATCTTTACTTGAAATTTGCTATCTGACTGAGGAACCTTAAAGAGAAACGTGTATGAATTCTCAAATCACACAAAACCGCAATGGTCGTGGTTTATTGTGCACAGAGGACATTACACTAATTGTGAGACTTGAAAAAGTAATCATGTGCACCCACACTAACCTAGGTTTGCTAGGTGTGAATACTGTACGTATGCATTCAACATGTCTTAGTTTGGGTTTTTTCTTTTCAGTTTTCCCTTCACTGGAATGGGGTGAATACTTCTGCACAGCAGCCTTATATAGTAACACCGATATTAATCTGTCTCCTCTCCAACTTCATTATTAGGAATTTTTAGAAAGAAATTTGTCATACTGACCATTGGTTAATGGATTCAATTTGATCATTTTTTGTCAGGTTGTCAGGTAAACATGATCAGTCTATTACTGATATTTGTGAAACATTTTTTTACTTAATGCAATTTCTATTGAACTATAAAAACTATTTTCTTTTTATGTTAACAGTTTCTTTTATTAGAATTGCCTATAAGCATACAAAGTACTTGTTATTTGGTGTGCTAATGTGTGCAGAACACTTTGCTCCCTTTTGAATTCTCAGAAACACCTGCCTGTTGATCTGGGCTTTAAATTCTTTGCTCTGCTCAGTCCAGCGTATTTTCTCTCCACTCAGGCCATCTATCAGGGCAGAGGCTGCCTGCATCTTCCTTCGGCAAGTCTCGGCATCATTCAGCAAATCCTACACAGAAACCAATCGCTCTCCAGTCTGAAAACACTCCACCAGTGTAAATAGCAGTTTTTCCTGTGATCATGCACATGCGCACTCTGCTTAATCTCAGGAGGTGGAAAAAAAAACACTTTTGGTCTGGCATTTTATGATTATTTTGACAGTTTGCAACAATTCTCAACCCTGGACCTCTATGTCTTCCAGACAAGTTATTAATAATAGACTAATTCATTCATAGTTTTTTTATTATTATTTGGGGTCTATTTTTGAATATGCTTTCAGATCTTAAAATGTCAAATTGGACTGGTACCAATTTCTGAATTCCAGGACGCCATATTCCAGGTATGTTAACTAAAATGACCAATTTCACCACTGGAAAAAGGAAAGGAAGCTCATTGTGGGAGTGTCTGATTGTCATCCCCACCTGTGTCTGTTTGCCTGTTAAGATCACCTGTTAAGAACTGTTTAGTCAGATTAAAAGGTAAATAAGGTGGGGGGGGAGGCTGTCTTAAACTCGAGGTTTTGAGGCTTCAAGCAGCAGTCATCCGTTCTAGTGATGCACTCGTGCAGGAGTGACACTCCTTAGAACAACAGAACTGTAGTTTGTGTCTGGCCATGGCTGAGAAGCCAGTGGGGTGGAGCTGTCATCTGTGAGAATATGACTGAATCCCCCTAAAAGGTAACCTTGATGTTGGGTATTTTTGATAATCAGGACTGTGTGCAGAAGCAAGTGGTTCAATTAAAGACATCGATTAGCCTGCGGATTTGGAGCTCAACTGGAATGTAAACCAGCAGATGCAGTGGGCGGCCAGGACTATGGATGGGAACACAGATTGGTTGCTGAAGTGATAATGAAATAGATCTCTGCTTGTTTGCCTTCTCTCCACACACTACTGAACGAGAGTGAGCCTCACCATCTTCTCCTTCATAGCAGCATCAAACTTGGCCTGCACTTTGTCCAGCTCAGCCTGCTTGTCATCCAGCTGGGCCTGCGCCTTGTTCAGCTCTGCATTGGCCACAGCCAGACGGCCCTCCTGCACGACCAGGTTAGCCTGCGGGACACAGCACACTTGCACATCAGGACCCCTGGGGCAGGACGGCACAGCAGGTCAGGACAGACACACAGGGATTATTTCTGGATGAAAGCCTGAACCGGCTCATGTTTCAGAGGCATATGAAAATCAAAGAGAGAGTGAATCTATACAGTATATTGTAAAGATAAAGTGATTCCACATACTGAAAGAATTAAGAGGTTTGGAACAGGCAGAATGAAGGGATTGCTAGTGGGGCGGCAGGGGAAGGTTTACCTTGAGGGGCAGCACCTCCTTGTTGATTCCAAAGAAGATGGCCATGGCCTGGGTCCAGGCCAGCAGACCGGCCACATTACCACACACCTTCTTAGCATTCTCAAGAGTGTAGTCCTCCATGAGGAAATACGGCTGCAGCAGCTCCACCATCTCCTCATTGATGGTGTCCTTGGGGAACTGCTGGAGGGACTGCATGAACCCGCCGGCACTCATTAGCTGAGGAAGCCAGACAGACACAGACAATAACCTTGCTGTCCCAAGGTGTATAAACTCACAGAACTGGTTACAGGTAACCTTGGTTCTCTGAGACATACTGTTTCCATTATAGACAGCTCAACTCCCCCCACTTTAACCCCCTTGTGGTGGAGACTGAAGTCCAAATGAGTCTGCGTGATGTACTATGGTGACTGGGTTTCCCAGACAAGCTGTATCACTGTAGGGATAATGACCAGACCAACCTTTTCTTACCAAGGGTGCGTAGTGAGGAACACAGCGTCCTTGGAAGTTCCAAATAGTATAGTATTGTATTTCAGGGAAGCAAGGTTACCTACTGTATGTAACCAGTACCTTCCTTTTCACTAGCAGGTGTTACCATTACCAAACAGGTGTATATCGTAAGGGAATTTGCCACACTGTCCGGAAGATGAACCACTGTCACCCAGGCACTCATCAACAAGGATGCCCTGACCTTGCCAGCACCTTCAGAGGAGGCAGGGAAAGTGGAGTTGTGGATAACAGATGACGCCCAGGAGGCAGCTCACTGGATCAAGAATTTGTGAGTTTCAGATTCCAGAACCTAGAAAAGTAAGCAGGGACGACCACACTGCGACATGGGAGATCTCCTGCATGGACTACCCATGAAACTGCCCAGGAAGTCGCAGTGCTACCGCTCAGGTCTCCAGTGACCCTTGTAGTTGGATTTGAATCCAGTAGTTGTACAGTAGCTTCAACAATCACACATGAACATAAACAGCTTGGACAAACTATATTCCTGATGCTGAGTGACATAGCTCTCAAACAACAGATCTATCACAAGCAGGGAGGCCTAATGTATCCTAGAGCACAGGAAGGGCTTTCAGTTTGTCTAACTCTATTAGCAGATGTAATTGAGAAGAGAAAAAAACTCTTTGCAAGGAAAGATACTGAAAAAAGCAACACGCAAAAGCTCAAATGGGCGTATCATGAGGCCTGTCAAAACCATGTTAAACATCCTTTGCAAGACAGGGTGGCTCAGTCTATGCACTCCATGGATGAACTATTCAGGCAGGAAATGAGAAGCCGTGGACAAAGAGTCATTTTTAGCAACATTGAAAAGCATTTGGAGAAAATTAGAGAAAATAACATACTATATCATAAGCAAATTTTAGACACCAGTCTTCGAAGATCTGTCTGCCGATAATCTACAGGAAATGTGGGGAAAAAAGAGCTTTGGTATTGACAAATTCCTCCATGATCTCGTCAGACAGTCTGGGAAGATCTAGGAGTAAATGTTCTGCTACACTTGCATTTAAAATGAGAGTGGTTTCAGGCCATTGAATGCACCTCCTGAACATAACATCAGCTGCTTATTCCCAACAAGAGTTGTGGGAACCCGGAGCCCTGGAAATCTTGGAAACATGGGAAACGAGGCGAGACTACAGCCTGGAAGGTTAGCCCAGGATGGAATTGACTCAGCCAGCATATATTCGGATCATATTAGAAAATCCATCTTAAACTTCTCCGGTCCAGAACAACTACATGGGTATTAATAATAATTTCACTGAATGGTCTCAAACTGCTGTTTTCATTCATAAAGCTATTTCATGCAGATTATTTGTTACTTGCTTCCTTGCTCTTTATAGGCTTAATGTTTTCAGAGTTGTGCTACTGGTTTGATCAATGTCCAGCCCCCAGTATTGCATTTGGCTCACTCTGTGAAACCCATGGAGCCCCACAATCAGAAAGGTTTCAGTGAAGAGGTGTTGAGGCATTCTGGTGGAGTTCTGGGCCACAGTGACCCTTTGGCCTCAGCACACACTAACCTTGAGGGCCTCGCCCCAGGAGGGCTTGATGCAGGGCCGCTCTGGGTCCTGGGTGACAGCTTCCAGCCTTTTTTGGAACAGAAGGAGGCAGCAGTCCATGATTCGCATAATAAGATGTGGTGGCTTGGCCAGCTTCCGCACAGTAGCAATGTCTGCTGGTTTAATAGTCTGTCGGAAAAAGAAAATGCATCAATTATATTCTTGTTCAAAGTGCGGCTCCTGTGCTGTTATTTAATAGTAATAAACTAAATATAAATACATTTAAAAAAGCAGAAAAAGAAGTCTGTAACAGCCAAGAGGAAAGTCTTTTTTCAAATTTAACTGTTGCACAGATGTAAGTGTACAAGACTGCCTGACCATACTGGACTGTAATACAGGGACACTTTTGAGAGGTCAAAGAAATACATAGCAAAACACATGACACTGACCTCAGGAACACAATGACAAAACGTAGGAAGGATTACAAGTGAGAGGAGGCTACTTGGTCCACATATCTCATTCCGGTAGATAGTGGCTAATTGATTCTCGGATCTCACCCTGCTGTTTCTTGAAAGAAACCAGGTGGGTATTAACAGTATCACTGTGCAGCTTGATATGTACTCTCACAACACTTTGTGTAAAGAAGCCCCTCCTGTTCTCAGTGTTAAATGCACTTCCACCCAGTATCCATTGACTGTATGTCTTCTTGTTTGTGGTTCACTGTTAATTATAAGGAATCTTATGACAACATTATTTTTTTTCATAAGATTCTTTACAAGAAATCAGTTTGACAAATTGCAGTCCTTAAGCACTCAAGGAAATGCATGTTAAATTAAAATGAAAAATCTAACGTATGATAATGCTACCCCTCATTAAAATACTTTTAAAATTAATTGATTCCTTATGACCAGAAACCAATTTGGCACATCGTATTAGCAAAGAGCATTACTCTGCAGCCCCTCTTCAGAGTGTTTCTTACTCACAACTCAACGGGCTGACTAACCTGCTGAGAGATCACCCTTCATGATTGTTTTATCACTCTGTATTATAACAGACATGTATCAAGATTTCAGAAACAGAGCTGAAATATCCACCACACTCACGGAAGAATCTGCGTCTCCATACTTACATTCAAGGCCGCTTCTGCATCCTCTAAGGCAGGCTTGGCAGCTTCCAGTTTCACTTCTGCAACTGCCTTTTCCTTTCCAATCCCCTCCACGATTTTCTGCGCCTTGTCTTTCACCACCTGCACCTCATTCTTCACCTTGGCGGCAGCCTCTGCGCTCACGGTCACTTCGGCCAGCACCTGGAAGAGCAGAGGCCGAGAGCTGAGAGGGAGAGGAACGCCAGCCCCAGGCCCACTCAGAAGACAAGTCTTCTGTAACTGCAAGTACAGCAGTACTTGGCCAGCACATAAGGGAACAGCAGCAATGACCCCTAGAATCCACTTTGACTTTAATCAAACAATCCAGCCTTTATTTAGGAAGGGAAGACAACTGAGAATCTTATTTTATAAACTGAATAAAACACAGTAAGAATTTTCACCCCACTGTCAAAAATACAGTATGGATACCATGTCTATTATTGGAACTGAATATGCACCCATCGTCAGAATGCAGGGCACTTCACTCTGTCAATATGTACACATACTGTAGGTAAAGTAGTTCAGGTGGGTAGCTCACACCTGAAGAAGGCTCCACGGCCAAAATGTTGTGTTTTCTTTCTTCTTTTTGTCAGCATGGAATAAACCTATTACTTGTTCTACTGTAGGTAAATACTAAGCAAAGGGTTTGATAAGGAAAGTCACTGTGTACCTTATCTGCCTTCACAGATGCCACAGCCAGCTCCTTCTCCTTCACAGCGAGCTCTTTGGACAGGTTGGCTACAGACTCACTGGCTTCCATCAGCTTAGACAGACCTGCCGAAGGAAAACACCCATACAGCTCATTCAGTGTCTCAGACATCCTATCATTAATGAGTACAGTCATACAAGACACCACTCTCCTGCAGGAGTGAAAAATGAAATCTCAGCCTGATAAGATTGGAGGACCTACATTACTATAGTTTTCTACACATGAATATAGGGTGTATGTCAGAACAACCCACTGTTATTTATTCAAAAACAACATAATATGCTCCACTACCTTTCACTGTTTCACTTTCCCTAATCTGGTCTTAATCTTCTCTAATTAAACTCCCAGTGGATCAAATTTGGCCCAATATACAGACTTAACCTTTAGTCTGTAGACACTCAGACACAGCAGGCATTGGGGAGGTTTAATTTCCCTGTCCGAGTATAAAAGACTTTACAGAACCTTTATTCTTTAGAATAAATTGGTATAATCTATCTCGAGATTTGATTGTTGCATTAATTATTGCAAATAACTGGCAGATCCTGTCTGACCCGAGGTTGGGACTGAAAGTGGGTCAACAGATTGGACACAGCAACTATTGATGTACTGTATTCTGGTTGCCCAATTTGTATGACCCAGATTTTGCGGCTCCTTGCAAATAAATGCTCTGATGTCTCACCTGAGACTTTACTGTTCTAATTCCCTGGGAGCAGACACTCTCTGTCTGTTTTGGTGCTCTTTCACAGTGAGAGACATTCGCTCACTGCAGGTGCTGCTGATCTCTCTATCATGTGTAGAATGTGAACTGACATTTATTTTGTTAACCACTCCCTTCAGCAGTCTGAGCTGATTTCATCACTCCAGATACCTCTGCTGCATAACGCTACCAAAGAGGCTAGATGGGCCGAATAGCTTCCTGTCAGTTGTTAACTGTTAAATTGTTCAACTAGTAAATTGAGGATGCGTTCACTTCTGGGGCAGCCTTGACCAAAGTACTTCACTTAGACTGCTCCAGTCAGTAACCGGGTACAATCATTAAAAGTATATGTGAAATAATTCATAATATTATTTCTTGGTCCTGGAGAAGCACGACAGGCGAAGGAGCAGCTCCCGGGTCTCACCTGTGTTCATCCGCTCTGCCAGCTCGTTGATGTAAGCATGCTTTTCAGAGTACACAGCTTTGTAGCCATTGATGAAAGACAGGTAGGACTTTGGAGTGACATGTGTTCGACGCCGAAACCTAAAATAACAAGTACTTGATTTCTATCTAGGATTGAATCCACTACAGCATTTATAAAAGACTACATTGTTTACTAATTTAAGAAGTTTAACAGACCATCAACCATCCATCTTCTCATCCATCAGCCATCTACTTTTGAGGGTTGTGGGTTAACTAATATAATCAAGTTAAAACATAGTTTCACAAGTTCAGCCATTGCTATCTCATTCCTGCTTAAAGATAAGTAAGATAAATATGTTAGCTGGTTGAAACAGAAATGGTCCGGCTGGTTAGACCAATCTGATAATACACTCTCTGCTTGGTTTTCTTACAATTCATACTGTATATTGAGGGATGCTGAGGGACAGCAGAAACTAGCAAGTGTTGGCAGGTTCTTGACTGCTGCACACCCTGAAGCTGGAAAGGAAACGGGCAGGCGATATTGGGCCAGTGATTCAGACTCACGCCTCTGTGACCGAGGCAATGCCTATGTTTTGAGGGGGAGCTGAGGTGTGTGTACCTCTGGAAGTAGCTCTCACAGGTGGAGGACACCTTGTCATGGTAGACCCCCATCGTCTGCACCACCTGGGCCTTCACCTCAGAGGAGCAGACCATGTGGAACTCCGACAGGAAGTACTGGGACACGGCCACAAGAGCCTCCTTGGGCCAGGGAGTGAACCAGTCCATGGTGCAGCCTGAAATCAGCCCAGGGAACTTCAGAGACCGTGTGCGAAACTTCTCACCAACCTAGAGCAGGGAAGCAGCAAGAATAGTGTTATTTGGATTTCAAAATAGTAGAATCCCTGAAGAGCTGGAATATTAATGGATTTCAGGCACTCTGGACTCTGTCTCACCGGAGAGAAGCACAAAACCACGTGCAGGTTCCTTCGGGCTCGAGAGATAAAATACTCGTAGAGGTTGTCAAATGTGGGAGGATGGCGGGGCAACTCCTTCTTCATCACTGAGATCAGCCCTTGAGTGATCTCGTCCAGCTCATCACGGGCAAACAGGTTGGACACCTGCAGAGTTGAGGCTTTAGCTTCATCAAAAAATGCCCAAAATTCATCACAGTGATTTGTCAAACTATGAAAAGGTTTTAATTTAAACTACGGATTTCAGTCTGTTTTGTTGTCCCAACACAAGTTAGTCCATAGCCTGACACATAAGATATAACACAACGTTACACAGAAGAGGGCATGTGAAGAGAGCAATGTGAAAAATGATCTTTAAGCTAGTTCATGCTTTAATAGAGTTAATGTGAGAGTTTGGTACTCTACTTATCTCTAACTAATAAAATGACTTTCAAAGGAACTTCTAACTTCTGTGTTTCTAGGTTTGATTCCCTGTATCACCTAATCTGCATTACTTTCACATTCAGTTTGAAACCATAACTTCACACTTGATTTCATGTCCTTAATCTGCTGTGTCTGTGCCTCACCTCGCCAGATGACAGGACATTGTTGAGGTACTCGAGAAAGGCTTCGTCCTTTATCTCATTGTCCGTGAAAATGAAGGTGATGCCTTTGCCATCTGCTCCCGCAGTTCTGTACAGCAGCTTCAGGTCATCCATAAGGTTATTGACACCGTATGTTCTAGGGAAGCCACAGAAGATAACTATTCGATACACACCACAGTCTAGGCAGTGATGTCAGCTGACGTGGAGTCAAGAGAAATGATTGCTCACCTGCTTAATGTGATCTGGAATATTCTGTATCCTGCTATGAAGGTTGCCAGCCGGGTGAGGCTCTGTTTCCCTGATCCCCCCACTCCCACAAGCAGAGCATTCCCACAGGATGTCCTGATGATACGAGAGATCTGTAGAGGACCAGGGACAGACACAGCAGTGAGACTCTGCTGTGCATGTTATGTATTTGTTGATCAGTGATACAAGCCTTCCCTAATCTAGCTATGCAGAATCTACCATTGCAAGCTTAAATGCAAAAAACTTAAACAGTGAGTGAGAAAAAGGCACATTTTTTCCAGTATAAGTGTATATAAACTAAGGGCACTCATAGTGAGTAGAATCAAATTTAGTGTCCCTTACACTAAATTAAAAAATATTTGTCTACACTTTAGGATTTTAAGCAGGAAAATGGAGATTTGTGTGAAAGTGCAATTCCATTTCCCTGGAATAGTCGACATTGAGGTGAGGTGACCTTGATGAGGTGAGTCATGGCGTCGGTGAAGAAGACCAGGTCCAGACGGGAGCCCCTGACAGTGTCATTGTACTGCCTCTGATACAGCTGGAGTCTTTCACACAGGAACTCAAAGCTGGGTACCTAAATGACAGGAACCACACAGAACCACACTCAGAACGAATTCAGGGCAATCAAATGTGACCATGAAAGAGACACAGACTGTGTGTAACTGGCCTGTTTTAAGAAACTTAACATGGTTCATCAGTTATGGAGTTCTCACAGGGTTCCTGGAATTCCCATGTCTCTTCATTACTGCCCCCACTCAGCTCTCATTAAGACAAATTGATCTCTAGATAGAAAAACTCTTTCTCAATTATTAAGAAGTTAAATTATTAATTTATATTTACCCAGAGCCCTCATAAAACTGTGTAGAACGTAACTAATGGGACAGGTGCTGAAAAGAGTTGTGTTTTGTGGGATTGTCTGATACAGTGTGTGATGCCATTAGAGACATAATCTTAGAAGGATGGTACTTTCCCTGAAGCATTATCCTCTTAAAAGAGGCAGTTTTCTGTAACAAGATGCCCAAGAAAAAATGCCAAAAAATAAAAAGGTGTTTTCTGGCAACTATTCCCTGTTCCAGTCTACATAAATTGACTACCGATCCAGTAGTGTGGTGTGGTTACTCTCTTGGGAAAAAAGTGCAGGGTGGATGAAGGTACCAGTTGTGTACCTAGTGGACCAAGGTCCAGATGAGGAAACTAAATTATGGAATGAACACTCTTGAGGCCAATGGACTGCAAGTGTGGAAAAACCCTTTTCTGTTTCAACTTTAATAACAGCGTTTCAAAACCTAAAGAGAGGTTATTTAAACACACCAATAAGCTAGCTACCCCCTTGATGGGAGAAGACAAAGTCAGCTACGAGCCTGACAAAGACTTTGGTGTATCTGTTTGTTATTTTATTTTTGTTTGGTTTACTAAACAAAACAAAACACCATGTCAACTGGGTTCCTATCAGCTGGAGTTTCTATGTTCTCCCCATGTTTGCGTGTGTTTTTGTTATGAACTTCCTGTTTCATTCCACTGTCCAAAGACATACTGGTAGGTTAATTGGCTTCTGGGAAGACTGACCCCGGTGTGAGTGTGTGCATGTCTGTGTCTGTGTGTGAACTGACATCCCATCCAGGATGTATCCGCCTTGCACCCCCAGGCTCTGGCTCCGCCATGACTGTGACTGCAGATAAAGTGGTTAGAAAATGGGTGGATGGATCATTGATCGATCAACTGTAAAGATCTTCTCTGAAGAAAGAAGGGAGAGGCCATGCACATATAACCTCAGCGGTTATAAGGAATCATTGGAAAGTATCCAGAAGACACAGGTGTGCTCCAGGACCAGGGTTAAGAAAGAAGAGGAAAAGAGTTGTTTTGTATTTTGCTGTGTCCTATAAGTACACTATATACTAATATAGTTGCAAAGATGCCCTATACTTTTAAAAGCAAAATGATAAGAAAGCAATTCTATAAGTATTTTAAAATCCATCTATTTCTTGCCAGTAAAGATAAGCAGCAGAAACGTAAATCGTGTAAATAAACATGCTTTCTGTGCAATGTATTTAAAGTCATCCGGGTATTTATTTACAGGGAACTTGGTGTCAAACTAGATTCCTTGTCCTCATCAAAATGATGTGAGGAGGTAATGAAAGAGCTGAGAGCTTGGGTATAGAGCACAGAGTGTGGAGTTAAAATCCAGAAATAATACTTGAGCTCTGCAATACATTAGTTAGGCCTCATCTAAACGACTGTGTTCAGTTTTGGTCACCACAGAATAGTACTACTTAGAGAGCAACAAGAATGATTCCGGGTCTCAGGGAACTGTCCTATACTGTTCATTTCTGATGCATTTTTAAAAAGGCAAAGCAAAAAAAAATATACTATAACTCCAGAATAGCCTAAAGGATTATAACTTACACAACATGATTAATAAATATAAATATAAATCACAATATAATATATAATAAAAATATTATATAATAAATAAATAAAAGTAACTATAAATAATTTGCTTCACTGTTCTTTTAGTAGAAAGTTCTGCACCTCCAAAAGCTGAATCATTGTTTTCATTCTGGCGTTCTGAATTTAAGACCTGTCCGTTCCTTCTTTAAAAAGCTTTACAGGCGAATTAAGGTTAGAGGCCTGAGTGTCCACTGTGCTATACCAGTTCGTAGACTTTGGGAGCTTCCAGACTCGAGTCCTCGGGCTCATCTCCGGTTGGCTCTGGAGCCTCCCTCAGGAAGTCCACAAAGTAGGGGTCAGGATGGAGCTGCGGTGCAAGACTGGGGTCCACATGCTCTTGGACCACCCGTGTTATAGACTTCTCAAACCACACCTTATCCTCCGCGCTCACGAACCTGGGCCACAGACACACAGGGCCTTCATCAAGCATTAATCAGCATTAATTACTCTCAAATAACCTTTCATAGCGTTATAGGTTCCCTTTAAATAAAATTAATAAGTAACTAACTAATAAAGTTCAATGGTGTCATTCTTGTTCGAAACATTGTCTGTCCTTCCCAAGTCTCCACCAGGAAAAAGCCCTCAGTACAATCAATGTTCATTTCCCTAGCCTGGCTTGCAATTCAGTTTTTCCTTGCTGTGTTCTTTTTCATAGGATAATTAGAAATAAGGGAATAGTAGACTTTTTCTAACCCCTGCACTGATAAGAAACACGGACTGAGCAGCCACACAACATCTGGTGAGGAGGTGTAACATGGTGTATATGCTTGAACAAGGCTGTGGGCATCCATCCCCATTCTCAGCTCAAACAGAAACTTGACACAAATGTATAAAATCCATCAGGAAATAACAGACCTGTCAGCAATAACTCTTGTACATTCGTTCTGAAACAAGGCCAGCAGAGTCTGCAAATCCTCACATTCCTCTGCCTTGATGTTCAGCATCCCCTGCCAGATCCTGGACAGGTCCCGCAGATTGAAAATGTAGTGAAACTTGGACGGGGTGGGCAGCATCTTTGTCTAAGCAACACAGCAGTGTAAGTTTGTAAACACACATAAGGCCCTTAGCAGATGTGGGAAGATACGAAACTGACCATATTATTCTGATCTGATTTAGACGCTAGAGCTGTGCTTTCATTGAAGTCCATTGCTCTCTTTCACTCAAAGGGTCACAGGTTAATACACTATATCAGTATCCATGCCTCCAGGTACAGTTCATGCATCACTATGTCAGAGTGTGCACATTGTTTAAGGGAGGAATTCATCCGAACAGGAAGTTTTCATATAATAAATTTCCACGTCTTATTTGAAAAAGCAGGCTACTGAAAGCACAGCATTCTCAAGATTATTGAAATAGTCTTGCTTTCATTTTCATTTTAGAATTCTAGCTCAAAGAGGTCTTGTGATAGTAAACAAGATACTGTACATGCTTCACAGTTTGTGCTTAAACTTCATGATTATAGAAAGCCCTGTATACACCACACCCAGTGCTTTGGTAAAAAAGAGGTCACATTTCAACAAACTATCATGAACAGATAAAATGTTTCAAAACAGTGATTATAAAAGTGGGATTGATTATAAAAGGAGAATAACTTTATCTGATACACGAAAACAGTTTATTGTAACAGCCAAAACATTTCTTTGTGCATCTATAACAAACTTAACTGCAATATTTACCTGTCAGGTTTAAATAGGATGTTCAATAAACAATACAAATTCAGAGCAATTTGTTTTTATGAATGTGAGAAACACTGGAATAATGAAAAAAATAATTTCAAGGAAATCATCCACATTACTTAAAGATTATGCATCTCCTCCTTCAGTTCTTTGGGAAACATTTCCTAAAAATATCACGATAGGTAAGAGAATTTAATTATTTCAGCGTGGGCCTTTGCAAAAAGCCTGCACCTTTTTCAAGGGGGCAGTGGGATATATTAAAGATATACAAGAGGTTACCTTGGTCCACTGCCAGAGCATCCTGCTAGCTGGGACCAGAATCTTGATCATATCACAGATCTCAGGCCTGAAGTCTCGACAAGCATGGAAATACCCACAGCCCATTATCCCTAAGGAAGGAATAACAAATTTACCCATCACAATTCATTCACAATCATTCGACTCAGCTGACTACAGTGCTTTCCTTGACGTCGTGTCAAATAACAAAGCAGTGAATAAACCCATGCTAAGCCCAAAGGCAAAGTATTCCCACGCTATATATGCTCGAGGGGTTCATCTCTCGTCACCCATCCAAACTTCAAAACGAATGTAGCAAATACGAATAATCTGTGCTCAGAAACGATTCACTTTTTCCAGAACTCACTATTGAAAAGGGTTTGTGTGAGGAACAGCTGAGAAATAACTGAGGTGTCCAGAAGTGCCCTGACATCATGCTGTCCTAAAGCCCCTCAGACGGGAGAACAGAAAGCAGGTACCAAAGATCTTGTCGATGGACGTGTTGGCGGGCAGGGTGCAGTTGAAGACAGTAAACTGTCTCTTCAGTCTCTGGGGGATGTCATTTCTCCCTCCACCAGGGTGAATCATGGCCGCCATCAGCTGCACGTCCACGATGGTGGTGAAGTCCCCAGGCTTATCCAGGCTGTACATTCCAGACATCTCCATCATCTGACGCACTATCTCATTGGTGATCTGCACACGGGAACAGGATTCATAGCCAGGACTTTTACCAACTAGGCTCATATCTATATACTGTAGTATCAGTTCAAAGAGGACTCAAGACAAAGGGACATGTTTGTGTTTGTAGAAAGCAACTGAACTGGAACTCTGTGAACTGCAGTCACTTGTTTTCTGATTGTTGAAACTGGAGGACACTTCCTACTAGCACCTGCGGTTATAGTCGGAGTTACGCTTGTAAATAGCTGTATTGAGAAGTGGATACTCACTGAGTCAACCGCAAAATGTCAGAAACTATGTAGATGTTTTTGAAAGCTTTTAGCTCCAAATGCAAATTTTCCACCAATTTCCTGAAAATAATTTTAATGTTTAAAGGTGTGTTTCTAAGAAAAGACAAGTCAGGTTTGACACGTCTGGAAGAGAGAAATACAGCCTTTTCATTTAAGCACAGCCTGGAGGATAAGCTTTTCACATGCTCAGACACTTTGACAGCTCTGCAGCAGTGTAGTGTGTACCGTGTCACGGTTGTATAAAGCAATGTTCTTCAGACTCCGTCAGCGTTTCAGCAGCTGGGATCCACTGTGCCTGTACTGCACCGTACCTGATCACCCCACTCGTTGATCACTGGCATGTTGATGTCGTCAATAAACACCGTCATTCTGCGCCCCCCCGGCGGCCCGTAGGTGCTGCCCATCCGCTTTTCGATATAGCTCTCAATCGTCCTCTACAAGCACAGCACACAGTGAGAACTGCATATCCAAACACTTTGTCTGTCAAACACCAGCAATGTAATTATTCCTGCCCAAGAAGGATCTAAACTTCTCTGATGAATAATGAGAAGCTGGGTTTACAAATCAAGCTAAGGAAGACTGGTTGCTTATGTCATGATGTGAGAAATGCCCTGTTATACATCACATTGTGAATTGACTCTTTAAAATGTTACATGTACAGTAAGTGTTTGAATTACTCTATGACACCTTGCACTGACTTTGAAACAGTCATTAGTTGCTTCTTTGCTCAAACATAAAGAGTGATAGTTAATTATATTTCCTTACAAAGATACACCTGCATGAAACTTTCTGAGGGCAGGATTTCCTTAGGTTTTGTAAGGGAGAGGTGTGAAACAAAACTGTGGACTTGTAGAGTATTAAGGTGATCAAAAGTATGTTTACAATATAGAAAGGGATTAAATAAACTAATAATCTGTTTCCAGACCTAGCAGCTATTATTTTAGCATAGATGCCTGTTGAAGTGGAAATTCATATTTGCTAAATTATATATTGCTCTTTTGCAACCACAGAAAACAGAGACAGGTGCGTTTTAAAGTGATACTGATCTAGAGACAAAGGAAAATCATGGTTTTGGAAGAACACCAGAATCAAAATTTAATTTGCATTAATTACTGAACAGAAAAGCACATCTGGTCCACAATTCTAACCTCTGCTGGATCCAAACGCTCTGCGTTTAATGCAGCATGTCACACTGCCAAATCATGTTACAGTTCCTTCCATACTCATTTACACTATGTACTAATTTACTAAGTTGTTCTTGTATTCAAATGTCTGCATGTTTGGGACTACATTAAAAAAACCTCACTTTTACCATACAAAATTTGATCAAATTAACCGATGAATTATACCTGTAACAAAGCCCTTCTGGTGAAGGCTACACCATGTGTTAGATGGCCTTTATTACCATTAACACCAGTACACCTGACTCCACTTGGGATTACTACCACATGTTACACTTCGTCGACAGGCTCTGCCACTTCAGCAGGACATCTGCTCTTCGATATAGCTCTCAGTTGTCCTTACTTACTTTTTACATCAGCAGGCTGCATCTTCCTCTCTGCCACAAAAATGCAAGCCAACATCGGAAAAGCTGCAGCCCAGGTGATCAAAGAGCGATTACCTGGAACATCATGGGTTCAGTGGCAGACGAGAAGTTTAAAGATTTGGACAGGTCCGTTTCGGGGTCATATTTCTTCATGTATCCTTTAATCATCACAGTCTTCGCAGTTCCTTGCTCTCCAATCAGCAGGACAGCCTGTAGATCACACAGACTTAGATATAGTCTGCACTATTCATTAGATTAACTGAAAAAAATTCTTGTGAAGTTCCTTTGCCATTGTCATTTTGATGTTCAAGACATCTTGCCATCTGACTCATACCATGACCTGTGGGTTTTGAGAATGATGATTTAGTGCCAGGCTGAATCAGCCTGATTCAGCACCACCACTGTGGACCAGTGCCAGACACTTACCTTGTGCTGTTTGGCTATCATTTCCATCAGGAAACTGGTCCTAGTGTTATCCACATTGGGCACAAGGATGGAGGCATACTCCGGCACATGGTCTGTTGGGTAATCATACTCCAGCACACGGCTGTTCCAGTGTTCCCAGGCTCCTGGCATGGAAAACACGCATCTGTCACTCTCTCATTCTCACAATCACTGGGAAATGGTCTCTGAGGTCCTTAACTGTAGGGATGAAGGCATCATGCCATAGACTGTTTTAGATCTGTTTTTCCTTATTGACTTTCCTCTGATTTTATGCCAAATCCTATAAATCATTTGTACACTCCATGAACATGTGAAAGTTTCAGAGCCACCAAAGCCTTGTAGAAGACTCTCTACCTCTATCAGAATCTAATAAAACTGTACAGGCACTGGTGCATGGTGCAGTTGGAGAGGACTTGTGGTCCCGGCGGGGTGGAGCCGGGGGACGAGAGGTTACCGTTCTGGCTGACGAGGTACTCAAACATGGTCTCCCCTGACTTCACGGGCGGCAGGTTTAGCTTGCTGTTGTGGTTTCTCAGGAACTGCTCCAGCCTGTCCCTGCTGTCCAGCTCCAACAGGGAGCCCACACTCCACATCAGACAGAACACAAAGAGCCGCTCCACCTGCACAGCACTCATGTTTCCCCCTGCCTCCTTCATGGGAAGGAGCCCCTCCAGCAAGTTAATGGACTGAAAAAAGGAGTACAAATGAGGTAAGGATGACCAGTGCTAGGGTTATTAATCATTTTAATTATACAGCTGATAGCTTTGTGATGCATTTCTTTAATCCATTCTCTCCTAGGTTTGATATCACCTTTGTAAAACATAATTAGGGGACCCAAGTCCAAACTATGGGGAAGTGATTTCAACACTTAGAACAGAATACACTTCTCTACCCAAGTGATTGGGGGAATGTGGAACAAGCTACCTTCGAGAGTGAATTCAGCCTGGTCCCTCGGGTTAACACCCATAATCCTACAGCTTCCTGGACTAATGACAAAGCAGTCAGAATTTCAGTTTATTATCTTGTCACATGTTTAGCACTTCCTGCTACCACACAGTATCTCCAGTCTCCATACAGGAGCACTGCAAAGGACTTCTGCTCCAGGGGGAAGTGCCCCACCAACATCACAAAAAGTACAGGTTTCCCATCCCAATACTGACCAAGAACAACCTCGCTCAGCTTCTCAGATCTGGCCAGGCTACAAGGCCATAATGTTGAGGCCATATTGTCAGGTGAAACACAAACCTGGCACACACGCTACACTTACCTGCATGATGTAGTTACACTCCAAGAGCTGCATCTTAGGTTTCAGATTTATCTTCATGTATGTGTATGCATCCTCAAACACTTTGTCATACAAGTTCTGTAGTATATCAGCTTCCTGAGGATTGCGCTTGTTAAGCCAGGCCTGAAATTCAGAGGAACCAGTCAGAAGACTTTCAAAGCAGGGTGCAAGTGTAGCACTGTCTTTAATATTTCTGTGACACTGGTCTACAATCTCACAACTTTCATTGGCTTTAGGAGTTTCTTTAATCCTGGAACTTAAAATCTCTTATAGCTTTTTACATGAGCAATCAGTCTACTGTCTGAAAGAATCAGGAGAGAAGAGAAGTCTAAATTATTTGCAATAGTATCCCCTTCAGTTCTGAACTCAAACATTCATATAAAGAATATGTGTGTGACAAAATATTATAAGACAGTGTTTCTTGATATTTCAATGTAGAGAAAACAATATTGTTTTCCAGAGAATAATAGCCTGTAAAAACAGACAAAAGTCATAACCCAATAAACCACCTTAAAGCAGCTGTTTTTCAGCTGGAGAGCAAACCTCACTGGTAATGAAGAAAGAAGCTGTTGTTTTTTTTAAGATTAGAAAAAACGCTCAGGAACTCAGAAGCAGTGACAAACAGGCTGCAGTTCACGGGGCACGGGGCATGATGGTATCAGAGGGCAGCATACCTTCAGTATGGGCTGCCAGCTGAGCGCTGAAGAGCTCATGAAGACCATGCCCACTCGAGAGACAGTGGCTGGAGACGCATTGTCGATGTTGTGGACCTCAAAAAGCAGCTTACAGGCCGGAGACATGGTGATCCGATCTCCATTAGCTAGAGTCAGAGTCTTGTTATCATCCAAGACGGAGTTGAGGTTCTCAATCCAGATGGCATCTACTGGCCCATCCAGGATAATCCACACATTTTCCCCTGAGACCGGAAAATGGGAAGAGACAGCTGTCTATTAACTGGTCCCTCAACAAAATGTATACATTTTTAAAGCACTTACACAGTAAGTGCAGCAAGCTAAAGTGGACGTGCTTAATCGAGGCAGCCTCTTTAAGGAGATGCAATGGCTGTAACCAGCTTTCCTCCATTAAAGATGCGCACTGTTACTGTACTTGAGCCCAGAGAGAGTGACCCACCCTTCTTGGCCTTCAGTGTCTTCCTCCACAGGGTCGAGAAGATGCCATCAGTCCAGTCGTTTGTGGCGGCGTCCAGGCGGCCGAACATCTGCGGGGCCGTGATGGCCTTGGGATTCATGCGCATTTCCCTGTGCGGGGAGCCACACTCGGTCATCGCCCGCATCAGGATGTTAATGACTACGGTCTTCCCAGCGCCACTGGGGCCCAGTGTCATCAGGCCATGGCGTACCCTCGCCGTCTCAAACAGCTGGCACACACAACATGACATCAGCACCACCGCAAAGGCACAGCCACACAAGCATGCCGTAAGCTATGTATATATATTAGAGATGCACAGTGGACCACGTATGTCCTAGACTGTTTCTACTGTCTCTATCACCCAGCAAGGCAGTAAGACTGCTATGTGGAGTGGAGTGCCAGAGAACGTGCTCCTTCAGACACATCACAACTGCGACTGAAGAGCAGGGTACCTGCACCAGCTTCAGATTCCAGGGGGGGTGATTGACAACACCGGCAGCCTCCACCTGATTGGTCACAGCAGCCTGGAGCTCAGCATAGGTGCTGCTGTCCAGCTGTATTCCTGGGAAAAGGTCACTGATCAGGCTGAGGAACAGTGGCTCATCTTCATCTACCTGCAATGAAGCACAGGCCAGTCATGCTCACCACCCCAGTGCTGCCAGGTAACCACTGGGTCTTCCTGTGATTCTGGAAGAAGTTAGAGGCACAGACTGCAAGCAGTCTCAATGCCACTATGGCCCATCTGTCCAGGAGCTGTCTTTCACTTCTCAAGGTTAAAATCAATCAAAAAGACTGCCAATATCGACTTCTTTCTTAACTTGAGTGTAAGTTGTGTTTTGCATTTGTATACAGTTATTTTGAGTGCAGTTACCTATTGCTTTGTTGATTTTTATGTAATGGGAAGAATTTTCTAATTGTTGTCTTTGCATTTGCAAAATATTAGACAATATTCCTCGATGTCTAAGGTGATTACAGCTGCAGAATGTTATGGCATTGATTCTTCAAGAACGTTATTTGCAAATATCCCTGGAAATAAGGGGCCAACACTCAGACAATCGCAGACAAGGCAGTCTCCGACTGTTGCTTCCTGAAACTCTTGTCTCTCAGCCTGTGGAGGTCAGACACACTGGTGTCCTCCTGGCAGGGTGGCCACTGGACCAGTAGACCTAGATGTCTTAGTAATGGACAGTACAGGGGAAAGTGATGATTCAGCTCATTTTTGTGGCATCTTTTATCTTCATCTACAACTTGTGTAGTGGTTGAAGAGTCTCTGATGTTATCCATTATGCTGCTCCTTCTGAATGTCAGTGTCACCTCCTTTTATACCCCATGAAAACAGGAAACCTTCAGAGGCCTCTGTGAATTTCCAGAGACTTCTGTTGCATTTCCAGAGAGCAGGATGTTAATTTGATTTTCATTTGTTTTTGTTTATTTAAAGCAGTATATAAATGTGCAAATAAATATGATCTTGTATCCTTGTGTTTTCTGGAATTAATTTGGACAAATATGACTTTTCTCTGTGCAATGTTATTAAGATTATAGTATTAAGATATAATAAACTGCTAACTGCTTGAGTTGTATCATGCCAATCCTCCAATTAAACTGCAGATTGAAAATGATGATATGTGTTATTGTGACTAATGACAGTAAAGTATATCAGTGCCTTACAGGAACAAAGTAGATGTTCATTTTAACTTATTTCTTCAGATGAGACCTTTTCCCTGCTTGATGTGGTAGATATTCTGCTGGCCCACTCAGACGGACAGACTACAGAGTCTAACAGACTGAATCTGAAGTATATACAGTACAGAGTATATGACGGAGCAGCTGTTGTCATTTGTCAAGTACCAGTTTGGACAGGTTCATGTCCCGCAGGACTCTCATCACGATGCTGGATTCGCTGTCCCCAGGCCGAGCCCTCTTTTGTGCCCCCAGTGTCCGCAGCACCGACAGAATGTTCCTCAAACCGAAGTCGTAGTGGACCTGGGGACAGTGAAAGAGCACAGTCGCGTTGGCCAGCACAAGCAATGGAGAGGGAGCGAGCACCTTTGCTAAAGGCACTGGGAGAGGTGGATAGTGCCCTGAATTCCTGAGGGAAGAAAAACTGTGTGAGGACGCAGCTACTCCCTTGAGTGGAGTAGATTTACCCAGATTGCTCTGGGTAAGACAATATTTTTCCTATCAGTGTACTACTGTACATTCCATTTAGTGTTTCATTTGTTAATATGTGTATTTACGGTATATGAATTGTGAATAAATCGCAGATATTCAGTTCATACTCTGCTTTCTTTTGCTAGCAAGCAAACTCAATGGAGACCAAATGCCTGGTAGTTGCATCTGTGCAGTATTATGATCACCTAGCAGGTTCCCTTGTTTTACACTCAGTTACAGAGCAGGGTCCAGGGCACTGGACTATGATTTTTCATTTTATTTCTGAAAGTATTCATCTCAAACTAATACAATTTGTGATTTTGCTATAATCACTAAAGGGATCTCATAAATATGTTCAGAAATAATTTCATACCAGTTAACTAATTTAACTCATGTTAAGTGAGCAATTAGCTAGTGTTCACCAATACCTCTTTTTATATTAAAGAATCTGGTGACTTAGAGGCTCAAAATACTAAGGCTTGTAGAAACATATGAAAATAAATAACAAAATAAATGAAATCATGAAGACCATCAGGAGCAACAGCTCTACAGCAGCTGTGTTACCTGTTTAGTGAGCTGTTCCTCACACAGCTTGTACAGCACATAGAACTTCTGGGCCAGGATGATGTTCTCGATGAACCCACAGCTGGCCAGCTTCACCCTCATGATGATCTGAAACACAGCGGTGGCAGGGACCACAGATGTCAGCAGCAGGTCTGGGGTGAAAGCAGGGCATGTGGAGAGCTCTGAGAGGACTGACTACCTGTCTGTCTGGGACCATCATTGACACAGTCCGGAACTGAACTTTCAGGTTTTCTGGAAGCTCCTGACGGCCAGCGTATCCAGGGTTCTGTGGCACAAACATAATATCATTCACTGCAAAGCTCAGAGGTTATGTTTTCAGAGTCACAGATGTTCACGTTGACAGTCTAGTGCAAACAGTCCCAGGATTACTTTGTGATGCAGCATTACACTGACTTTAAATTTTTCAGTTTCCAACTTGTGAAAACAAGTTAAATTTTAGAAGGATTCTATATAACTTTTTGAGCTTTCTTTTTACTAATTTAGAAAAATGAAATCTTTTCCTACATGAAACAATCAGCTTAAAATAATATAAAAACAAACAATAATTTCCAATAAAGGTGCATTTTTCCTATTTCTAAAAGCAGTTGGTAGCTATGTTTTTAACTGCTGTTGATATTGTCACTATTGACTGAATGGATATGTGTATGTCCTGTGATGGACTGGTGTGTATAATTGCCCTAATGGCTTGAGAGAATTAATGTCATCTTGAATTGAAATTTCAGTCAGTAATGAAGGTAACTGTTGCTGGTACTATGTATGAAAAAAAATGAGAGATAAGCAGACAAGGTAGAGATGCAGAGTAGGGTCTCTTTCATCTCTCCAGGGACTGAGGGCTCATTGTGTGCTACAGTATGAGCTGAACTTGCCATAGTAATGAAAAGGCCAAATTCTGGGTTCAGGTCCACACAGTCCCCATCAGTGAAGACAAACTGCTTCTTGTGCTCCTTGCGCGCAACCAGGACAATGTAGATCTGCTGGGCAGCCACAGACAGCACAGGCAGCTCGATCCTGTTAAACTCATCAAAACAGCCCCAGGACCCAGACTGAGCAAGGCCTGTAAGAGGAAAGTAGCACATTACAGAAGAGCACTTCAGAAATCACAAATGAGCAAATAAACACTTATGGCATTTAGAACTCATTTAGATCAATCTCAGCAGGGCAGTTGTGCCCTGTTTTTATTTAGATTTTTTAAAGGGAAGAAACAATCCTACCTAAGATAATAATTGATAAATACTGCACCTTGAGAGAAGCTTTCAAAACAACAGTAAATGATGAACTCCAAACACAAAGTATATATATATAGTACAAAGAATATATACAGCACTCTGGATTTATAGACTGTGCTTTTAATATTACATGCTTTAAATCATGATATGCCACTTTGAATTTATGAATGGAAAACCCTCTGATAAAGGATGCAGGCAATACACCCCACTCAGACTCTGCTACATTTCAATGAAGAACTCTTTTTCCTTCAGTAGCTTCCTCCTCTCTAGTTAGATTTTAATGTGTGCAACAGAATTTTGTCACCTGTTAAGCACATTGCGACCTGGGTACAGCCTACGATTATTAACCTTTGTAAATCCTGCCAAGGCCTCTGAAGTCCATCTGGTCTGAGCAGTTGAAGACCACCACATACTTCCCCAGCGCCCTGCCCATGTCCTTGGTGGTCTCAGTCTTCCCGGTGCCAGCTGGCCCTGCTGGAGCGCCACCCATACTCATGCCCAAAGCCTGGGACAGGGTAATATAGCACCTAAACCGCACACAGCAAGTCAGTCAGCTTTCATTTTTACAAGAGCCTTTTCATAACTAGCACCAGTTCCCAACACTGAAAAGTCATGCTACAAATGATCTAGGACACAGTATTACTGAGTAACCATTGAACACAGTAAGGAGAAGAGTTGTGATGGGCAGGCACATTTCATATCACAAACAAGTAAAGGTTAATTCCACACTCGCGGGAAAAGACTGTACAGCCCAAACGTTTCTCTTTTCTATTTTTCAGTGTGGAAGTAACCTTAAGTTAGAAGCCAACCCACACTGACACAGCTCCCCACTTGAAAATCTTATACTGGCAGGTAAGGCAGATAGCTATGAGAGTGACTTGGGAACTACAAGCCCCAGAAACCTCAGTCTCAAAAGCCAAACTGCTGCCCATGTGCAGAGGCGATCCCCATATTAAAATGACTGACATAGGCTGGGGGTGAGTGTTTGTCAAGGAATCCTAACTCCTGGGCTGTAGGTCTGCAATCCCATCAGGTTTCAGAGGTCTCTTTAAAACGGCAGCCCCAGACAAGGAGGGGTAGTCTGATAAACCACTCCAATTCATATGATAATCAGATCAATGGGATCCTAAGGGTTATGTTGCAAAGGAGAACCTGGAGGACAGCAGCCCTTTGGGAACGGGTTATGAAGCCAGTGGTATTTGGCCTGCTGCAAGGCTCTGGAGTGAGACAGAGAAGGGCTTTAAATAAAGATTTTGGAGCTCTGTTTTGAGGAGAAACTGAACTAAACATTGACCTTGACTTTTGTCAGGTTTTCATCCCTTGTCTGTCTTTTCACATATGCATTCTAGTAAAGGACCTAGCTGTGCTGTCTCAGCTGGGAATCTTGAAAACATTAGCTAGGACTCTAAAAAAAGGGCTAGGCTTTCTGTTTTCTATTTTGTTTTTCTTGCCTACACTCATGTTTGCATTAATAAAGTACTGAAAAATTCTGCTTTTGTTATGCTGCCATACATGTGCCCTGCCATCAGAAGACACCACAATAACACCTTTTTCTCCAGTGTCTCACACCACTAATGTAAAGAATTAAAACTTCAAGCACAGGGCACATTTTGTACATAGGATGCATTTGACAATAACCTTGTGAAAGACAACTGTATATACAGTAATTGAGGGTATTAATGTAATTAACTGAAAGCTAACTGAAAGTGCGAGAGGAACCTGTGTAAATGCTTTCTTAAACATTAATCCATTCTATCTTTTGAAGTATTGTATGTCTGTATTGTATTTACAACAACAGGGTGAAATTTAATATCATGATCCAAATCTGTAAAAAACAAGTGGAAAAATTAAAAACATATTCCAGCAAGACAGAAAAGAAATGTAAAGGCTACTGTAATGTGTCCTTGCCTGTCTGTTAAAGGGGTGATGACCAGACGGTCTGTGCAGCCAAGAAACTCATTCTGATATACGAAATCTACATCTGTAATAGACACAATGACTTGGTCCAAATCTTCCTTGAAATAAAATCTGCTTTGCTTGAGCCATTCAAAGTCTGACACAGACTTGATATGCAGTTTCACCTGAAACACAGATTTAGAGTGTATAGGTTAAACGCCACCTGTCACCCACAAAAGACTGCACAACTATGACTTCCACACTCGGACTCTGATTGTCTAACAATGCAGAAATCAGACATCTAGATATGCTCAGAAAGGCACTATGTAAGAATAAAACTGATTGACTCAATAAAAAGATATTCAAATTGAAATTGAAATTTACTCTACCAGTTCATCAAATATGTCCCTCTGGTGCACATGGATGGTGACCAAAGTCTCGAACTTCACTCTTTCAAACTTGGTGAGATCTTGTGTAGTCTGCCCAATCAGAGTGTTGAGCAGGTCCAGGAACCTCTGGTTGGTAATCTGCATGACCTTCTTGTCATCCCTTGCATTGCGCAGAGCTTCCTCTGAGTCCCGTGTCCACAGCATCTGGATCCCCAGCAGGCCCACCTGGCCCAGGGAAAACAACACGATGCACTGAGCATTTCAGCATGATTGCTAAGCCTCATGTTCAAAGTTCTTTAGCTGTAGCAGCTGTTTATTTTTTTAGGTTGGGGCTTCTTGGCCACTACAATATTCAGAACATCACCTGCACAATTCAGAATTTTGAAATGGAAATCATGCAAAGTTTTATAGCTGAGAGCCAATCAACCTCAGTTTCTCATTAGAATATGGACCGCACTTCACAGCCATGCTGTTGTAGCCGATATCCTGGTTTCTTTCGAGGAACAAATGGGTGAGATCCGGGATCAGTTAACTACTAACCCCCAGACAGGCTAGATGGACTGAATTGTCTCTTCTTGTTTGTAAACTCAATACAGGCTCAATACAGGAAATATGAACATACTACTTTTTTATGTGATGGACTGATCTCAGCTGGCCAAAGTTATATGTTTCTCTTGGCAAACAAACTCTTGCAATGAGTAGGACTGCAATAAGGATATGAACTTCAGCAGACGAGGTTTTCCTGTTAACTCAAAGCTGAGGTTCTGTTTAAGACTGAAGAAGGCAAATTAATTTTCCTTTTATTTAATAAGGATCAAGCAGATGGTGTTAAGGATACTACAGTACAATATTATTTTAATGAACCTCACACATAGCAGGCTAATGACACTACCCAGATATATATCAAGGATGATCTTTTCTTTAAACATTGTAGAATTCACCAGAATGAAAGCCTGGCTGGAAAATAAGAATCTGTTTTAGGCATTAAACTTCACAGAAGTCAGGCTACTGAAATTCACAGTGTCTCAGAGGTGATGAAGGCAGACCGTGCTGATAGAGCCTGGGAAATGTTGACGTGGACATTAACAATGGTAGATTTCAACTCTATGTCTTGAGCTAGCGGCAGAGTGATTCTTACTCCTAGTGTGCCTGCCCACCTGCGCTGGGAACTGCGCGAGGAAGCTGAGCAGCTGGAAGCCGGAGTCGTTGATCTGCATGTCCCCGGCTCTGATGACGGAGTGCAGGGAGCTCTGCTGCTGCTGCAGGAGCTCCCCCAGCCACAGCTCCACTGGCCCCCGGGCCATCACGGGACTGTCCAGCTGGAAGACACACACAGCACCGACGCCATGGAGCTGGGGGCTCTCATACAGACCTTCAGGCAAACCTTCAGGTTAAAAGCTTCAATTTGTAACATTAGACGTAGACACACAAGTCTCTTTTGCAAAGTGAATTAAAAGGTTTGAAAGCAGGCCTACTGGTATTTTCTCTCCTTCTCTTGAAATCACAGCCAGTATCTTGTCGTAGTCCTTGGCATGGAACTCCACCTCATTGACATTGTCAAAAACTCCCAGGAGATGAGACTGAAAAGACAAACCACAAGGTCATTCCTGAAAGTAATATTTCTACATGAACCAGTTATTCCCTCTCAGTTATTCCTTTGAGTTTGTCAAAGTACAGTTCAAATATGAATGGTAGATCTCAGAAGTCTTTCTGCGTAACATCCACAACTATTGACAAATCACACTGCCAAGGCACTCCAAGCTCTTTTATATATAAGCACGTACATCCAGATACAACCTGCACCGAAGTTCGAAAAGCTACAGCAACATAACGTCTATCAACAGATGATCTGGAGAAGGAGAGCTGCAGTCAGACACCCAGTGTGCAACGGCAGATCCTTGGGTCAGATTTTCACAGTTGCCTGTGACAGAGTTTAGATAGTTCATAGTCAAGAATCAAAGAAATTAGAAGTTTCTCCTTTGACCCACTGTGAAAATACCTGTATGGTGTGCGAGTCACTGGCTTGTCCCAAAATCTCCAGGAGAGCCGGATCAGACACAAAGAAGAATCTGGGGAACTGCAGCCTCTTCTTCTCTAGATAGCTGTAACATCAAGCAAATGCTGGTTATGACAGAGCTGAAGTCTCATCTCAGGTATTCTACAGAACCCAAGAGCAGAAAGAGGGTTTTAACTGTCTGGGAGACGAGCTGTACCCTGTGAGAGACTTCTGGCACAGCTCTAGCTGCTCCTGCAGGTGAGGCAGCAGCTGTCCCATGGTCTCATCCCCCACACAGCACTGAACGACATTAGGGATTTCATGTGCACGCTGCATGATCTTAATCCAAGACTTGTCAATGTTCTGGAAACGCTTGGCTTCCTGTTAACAACAAAGAGAAAATATTCACACTAGGAGTCTGATGGCACAATCCAATTCTTACTTCTGTAATGAGACTGTTATTACAATCTAGCAAAAGGAAAGAAGCATTATGTTGAAGTAGTTGCTCCAGGTTGCATAAACATGAGGCTTCAAACTTGGGAAGTACTGTAATTGTTTTTCAAAATGCATTAAATTTCCATAAAGTAACTTTAATTATTATAATTATGGACATGCTGACCATTTTAACAGCAGCTCTGTTTTAAGAAAAACTGAACTTCTCCTGGATGAAAATGAAGTGCTAGCATGAAAAGCTATCTGGGAGTTTGTTTCATTAATGATACTTCATGCTAATCCCCCTAGTGTCTTACAGTATATCATAATATATGTTTTGGAGTTCATTCTGCTGCACACTGCTCAGTGTACCAATTCTAGACTAATCCGGGGAAACTGGAATTAAAATTGACTTGTATACTGATGTGAGTGCAGTTTACATACAGTGTTTTATGCACGTTTTTTAAAGATTAGTAGGTTTAATGCCTAACACAGTGAATAAAGAAATGTATCCCATTGGCACAATAGGTCTTTGTAGTTAGCAGCAATTTCTTGCATTCTTCTGCCCCCAAAGACATGTACACACTTCAAGGTTATTGATATCCAATGCATATTAAGGCATTCTGAAAGAATTTTCAATTGCAACATTGCAGAGAAATCTATGTATCTTTGTAAATAGCTTGCAGTATGTGGACGTGTGGACGTGCTCAGCTTGATTGATAAGATAGATAGATCATAGATAGACAGAGAGATCAATAAAGTATCTATCTATCAGGAGAAATACTTTCTGACACCCATGCTTATAGCGTGGCTCACCTGCGGTAGCTGCTTTGCGATGTCTCCCCCTACAAAGACAGCCTCCAGGTACACCCAGAGATTCTGTACGATCAGCCACTGCTCAATTATGTCTGTGGACGTGCTCAGCTTGAAAACCCAGTTCTGGATGTCCTTCTTAAAAGGAGCATTATATCTGTTCAACCAAGCAATTCATATTAAACAAACCCATTCATTCACAAACAATAGTAGACAGTACACAGATGCACCCATGTAGAATGAGCATAAAAACTGCTGTTGGTGGTAAGCAAACTGCAGTGTAATGTGCTCTGTTTCAGCAAACTCCATTTAGCACCTCAAACTTTGTTTGTTCCTCATGCATCAAGAATTATAAAATTTTTTTAGTTTTCTGTTTTTAAGGACTTGTATCCACTGAAAATTGGTGCTCTTTTGTTTGTGTTTGAAGTGTGGAGTTCTTAAGTTGTTCAGAAAAATAACAAGACAAATTTAATAGTTATAAGTAGTTACAGATTGTTCTATTAATAACGTTGCTAGGTTTAGGTTTGGGGATGTTTTGTGGTGCTCTTCCTTGTGTGTGGAGTTCCTCGCAGTGGAGGTACAGGGGGTGAGTTACACCCCTTTATAATTCTTCATGTGAGAAAGAGCACAAACTGCTTTTCATGTTGTAAAGCTAGCTTTATGGCTCTGGAGCAGATTGCAACCATGTTTATTTCCTTTATGATGTCACTTTGAGGTGTTATGGAAAATGAAACTAGTTGTCAGTAAAACTACCACTAGGCCAGCTAGAGAAAAGGAAATGAAAGCTCTTTACAAACACTTTTCAAACACTGGATTTTTCCCAGGGTGACTGTTTGTGTGGCATTTATGTTGCTTCTGTCTCCCACTTCTTGGCTCCTAGTTTTGAATGTGTGTCTGTTGTGCCCCAAATCAGGGCATTCTGTGATGAATTTTAATAAAAAGTTTAATAAAAAGTATGTTCTTCTCAATATTTTGATACATCCCCAACATAAATGCTGAAGCACAATACTGTGAAACACTTCTGTGACCTGGGCAGCTGGGCAGAAAATAAATCCATACAGTACACTAGCCAGTTGCTCCTTTTTTAAAAGATTACTGGAGCCTAACACATCTCTTGGGCACCTCGCAGTGAATTTGAGAGCTTGCTGTAAACAGCCATACCTGTTGCTGAGTAAAGAGCCTAGAACCATCAAGCTGTCCTCCATCACCATGACGATCTCCGAGGTCTCTGCCCCCTTCAACATGAGCTCTCCTCTGCCCTTGAAGGCTTGAAAGCTCAGAACCTGACTGGACCAGACATCCACCACCTGAGCCAGCCTGGCCTCAATATCCTTCTCCTTGACAGCTGAAATACAGATATCCTGGAACAGGAAAACAGGCAGTCACTGTAGAACACATCTTCCTTCTGGAAAGAGTGTGCTGCTGCTTGGGTCACTTCAGGAAGAAGGCTGAAGGGCAACCCTATGGACAGGAACTGTTGTCTGAAGAGGTTGTGAAAGTCAGTGTCTCATTTTAACAAAAGGTTAAATGTTGATAAATCTCACCACCCACTCGTAGGATCACACTGACCTCTATGTCTTCCTTGTACTTCAGAAGTGGTGCTTCCATGATGTTCTGCAGACAGAAACTATCTGAGTCCACATCAAACCTATGCTTAGTGAGGTCTGCAATGCGATCCCAATGTCTCTGTTTCATTGCTTTATTGGCCATCATTTCCAGCAGAGGACAGGACTCGCTGAAATCGTCAATCCTCTTTTTCAAGTCTAGGAAGGCCTGCCAGTCTTTCAAACCTTTAGGCAGCTTTCGGCACCTGAACACAACAACAAAGATCGCTGTTGTCACCCGTCACCTTAAACACCTTTCTAGACATGCAATGTGTTATTGGAGCAATATCTTTAAAGGTGTACATTAGAAATGTCCACTATGCAAATTCTTTATATTTATATGCATTATTTAAACATCAACAGAAGATGCCACTGGTTAAAAATAACACTTTTCTGAAATCTGGTATTTTATTAATCAAGTGTTTCATAAGGCCTGTGTATTACCTGTTCTGAAAATCCAGAAGCTCAGCATTGATCTTCTCGATATCTACGTCTGTCCACAAAATGTCGTAATAGCCACTGATATTGTTCATCACTGTGTCATAAAGGCCATACAGCTTCTGTAGGAGACCCAGCTCTTTTCTGAGAGTAGATCAACAGTAATAACACATCACTCAAAACTATAGGAGAAAGTTACAGGTAAGTCAGTATGTCAGCACTCTATTGACTTTTCTCTGTTTTACAATGCTGATGACAAATATTGTACAGCAGCTTATAACAGTAATAGAAATTGAAGTATATCATGCAGTTATGTTTCCCAATTTCCTGGGTAAAATAAAAGGTATTAGTTCAAGTGTTATGATGGGGAGCACTACAGTTAAAGCTGGTTTAGTGTTTTGGGATCAGATTCTGGCTGTTTTCTTCAGTATTTGCAATGTGTTTTTTATAAGGATAAATGTTTGATCTTTACTGACAGACTTATAACTACAAAACCCAAAGGAGAACTGGTGCTTGTTTACTTTGTGAAGAACTACAGTAAAGCTTTTGTTTGGTTTTTGTTTCAAAGTATTGTTTGATTCACTTGTAAGGTTGTGTTCCCTACACTTTGAAGTTTCTAATTCTTTCACCTTTTACTTTACTTGATTCTTTTTCACCTTAGGCTTGGTTTATTGTCTTGTGTTGATCACTCACTCTTTAACCACCCCTAATTTTCTGCACTTGACTTTCATGACTGGCCATCGGGAGACAAATACACTCGTGTACAAGCTTCTCAAGCCCCGACTAGCTCAGGTGGTAGACCATGAGACTCATAACATCAGGGTAGTGGGTTCGTGTCCCACGTCGGGTGCAAGGTTCTCTAATAACCCCTACTGGGCAGCAGCAGTATGGGGCGGTGGTGGCGGCAGAGGGTCACATATCTGTGACAACGGCAGCAACTCTCGCACTATCGGCGCAGAAGAAAGGCCTGGCAAACTACTTCCGTATCCTGCCATGAGAACTCTATGGATAGTGATGGTGGAACTGTCCATAGGGTCGCCATGAGTCGATACTGAAACGAGGGCACTCAACCACCACCACCACGGTTCTCGTGAAATCTCTGAAATCTAGACAGTGCGGAACCCTGCTGTGGCAGAGGACAGGTCTGTCTTTTGGCACGGAGCAGTTATCTGCTGTCTAAGGAAATGGCATTGGACATGCTTGCATCCTGCGAGCGATCAGGATCGAATCCCGGCAGGAGCAGGGAAAGCTGCACCCCTTGCACTTGCAGGAAAGGGAGAGGGGGATTGGAGGGATGGCAGGGATTATGGAGGCAATTGGAGGGCAGAGGTGGAATTAAAGACTGGATCAGATAAAGAAGGAACTAAGGTTTGTTTTAGGGGAATCCAGCACAGAGTCTAGCAGAAAAGTGGCAGGAATGGTCATGGAGGAATGGAAAATTCCATTCTGTAAATGACATTTCCTAGGACTAAAAGAAAGACCAAACCCAAAGGCAGTGCAAGAAGTAAATGTGAGCTTCAGTTGTGGGATATGGATGGGCTGAACAAACTGATGAGTTGGTACGGCTACAGCTGCAAATTGGACACTGGAGGTGTTGACTTAGTGGCATTATCACTGTTTCAGAGTGACTACTAGTGCCACAGAAAAAGAAAAGAGTGCAATGCAAATGTTTTGGGGTACCTGGTTCTTTGCAGACTTTCATAGTCCGTGACTGGCAGTCCAAAAAGCTGTTCACCTGAGGAGTATGTTATAAATTTCCTCCAAAGGTCATCAAACCTGGCCTGCAGAAAAGATAATAAAATAATAACCTTATGTGTAACCTGCTCCCAAAAACTGTCTCTTCCAGGGATTAAGATAATATTTTTGAATCCATTAAGTCTGCAAATATCTTGATTTTATGATGCCAAATCTGCACAGCTATCAAGTACAAAATGTTGTCTAAGAGTCACGTACAGTTGTGCCTTCAAGGGTGACAATGAAATCAATAATGACAGTAACCCTGGAGAGTCTGCTCTGGGGAGAGCAGGTCACACGTCCAGACCAGCAAGGGCTTCATTAGTGCGCTACAAAAAATAATAGTTGTATCTCAGGCAGCTTAGGAAATGAGAGGCTCATATTTAAGTTTCTTTCTTAAAATTATTGTTCATAAATATATGCTTCTATCAAGGTAGATGGTTCATCCAGAGCACTGTATTGTCCAGACTATACAGTGAGAGAAAGACCTGTGCCCGTCACTGATATGAGAGCACGGCCCATGTCCATCCTACCTGGCAGATCTGGAGTCTTGTGCTGGCCTCCTGGGGGGTTATTCCTGGAACCATCGGCCCTTCCTACAGGTGACACAAACATTGACCACAGCTGCATGGGACGCCTACAATATTACACATGTGAGGTGATCTGCAGAATCTATCAGTGTCGTTTTATCTCCACAGAGGACAAAAGACACTTGCTGTCTTTTTTCAGAATTAGGACAGTGAATTAACATGTGAGCAAAGGAGAAAGTGAAGGTTAATTCCACACTCAAAAGTAAAAAGAAAGAGCAAAATGTACAATGTTTTCCCTCAGGAGTGTAAAGAGAGGAAGGACAGGAATAAGAGGAGGAAAAGAAATAAAGAAATAATAAAAAATAAAGAAAAGGGCAGAATAGACAGGGGTGAGGTAAAGGAGGACAGTGAGACAAACTGTGGAAAAACTTACATGGGGAAATATAAAGGCAGCAATGTGTGACTTTCAAACCTCAGCCCATCTCAGATTTTCATGCCATGTGTATTGTTTGTTCACTCTGTAATTGTTTTTTAAGACGCTTATGTAAAGTCACATGGTGAAATTGCCAAATAATCAGATTGTACTGATGCAAACTGACAGGAACAGAGTCTTGCCCAGTCAGGCATCAAGTGTACCTACACTATAAAGTCCCTGTGGAAACCCTTAACAACAACATGGTCTACCAGAGCTGCGTTTTTGTGATTGGGAGAACAATATGAAAACAGTGCAACATTGTTTTAATTTGTGAAACAGATTTAAACCTCCTATGGGAAAATGTGTGCAACTCCACTTCATCTCCAGGATATTTTGTATGTTTAGGAAAAGAGTAACAATATTTTGTGCACAGTATATAGGAGACTAATTTATCTTGTAGATATTGCCCTGAGTCTTGTTAAACAACTGACTGTTTCGAGCTCTAGAGAGGCAGAATCAGGGCTAGACCCAGTATGAGCCACTAGCAAACCATCACTGGGAGTTCTGGTGCTCCAGTGGATGGGTAGGATATAAATAAGTGGCCCCAAACTGCCACTTCCACACGTATACAATACCCAGTAGCTGGCAGAGAAGTGATTATTATGATTTATGTGAAACCTGTGTTTAATACCACATATAGCCTCTAAAGTCTATAAAAACATTTTTCTTTGTTGAAAAATGCAGGATCCAAGTCTGAATATGAATAATATCTGTTGCACCTCTACATCTATAGTATGTTGTAACAAGAGGTAACTTCTGGAAGATCATTACCGTGTCATACTGGTCTACAAATGTTAAGACATCCTTCTGGAAAACTGTTACTGATTCCAACAAGTTTGCTTTAAACTTGGGCTGCACACGTACCAATTCATCTTGCACAGATCTCTGTTGAAAAAAAGAAAATCAAATCCAGTCTTCATGTGTGGACACCTTCCTTCTGACATTTTCCAGTTTTGTTATTATCATATAGAAGCATCTATCAGATTATCTGTAAAGTAACAGTTTGTCTGAATGCAGAGCAGGCCCTCCCCACGCAGCAGTGTACCCACCCAGAGGAGGCAGGCTCCCTGGAGAGCCTGACACAACGCCACATGTTCAGCACTGATTGGAGATGTGTTCCCTCACTGGCAGTACCGCAGGCCTGTGGTCACTGTGTGGCTGGTGGCCAAGGTAGGTCTGGCAAACTAATTCCACCTTATCCTCACTCACTGGGACTCGGTCCATTGTCTTCCCCCAACTCAATCTATCGACATCAATGCGCATGAGTTCCCAACCCATCACACTCACGGCTTTGGACTGTAATTTGATGAAAGAGTATCTGAGAGTGTCAACTCCTTCAGCCTCCTCTTTAGTCACTTCCACTTCAAATCTATTCAGGATCCCATAGGCTTCCTGTCAAGCAAAAACATGCTGGCATGAAAACAGAAGTTCCAAGACAGTCAGGAATTATTGCATATCATCATTTTTTGCAAACTGTGAAGACCACATGTTGTATCTTATTACTCCTATAAAGACGTGTAGTGAACCCTTACTTCAATGGGTCCCAAGGTCATGTCTATCTGGATCTCTGATTCCCGTACGTTTGACAGAGCTTCCATTGCAAATCTCACGTCATCCAGATCCTGAATTGGTCGAGAGAGTTTTTTAAGATGTTCCCCAATGAATGTTGAGATATCTGCCATTTTCTTCTTATACTCCTCATTCAGGTATTTGCACAACAGCATCTTCCAGGC